>NC_141094.1:43495796-43720796 GCF_041138505.1 Cibotium barometz
AGAGACATGACAAAGGACAAACTGACTCCTGAAAAAGTGAGTCTTCTTTTTGGCCGGTTTCCTTCACCCGTGTGTGCTCCTTATCTGCTCCTTGCACTTAGGTTTAGTGCTCTGTTGGAAGAGGCGGCAACGAAGGTAAGCAAATCTTTAGTTTAAAAATGTTTATTTGGAGAAGGCAGGTTATTTTTAGGTATGGATAGGTCATCTCGCGTGTGTAACCACGCATGTATTTTCACGTTTATAATAAGTCAGCCGCGTTTATACACACGATTTTTAAGATGTAGCTGCGTTTATACACGCAATTTTCAGGATATAGCCGCGTTTATACACGCAATTTTTAGGATTTAGCTGCGTTTATACACGCTATTTTTAGGATGTAGCCACGTTTATACACGCGATTTTTAGAATGTAGCCACGTTAATACATGCGATTTTAATACTTTCATTAAAAACTGATTATGATTTTGTGTTTACTCTTTTGTACATAGGATGTCATCAACCTCCTCAAGCAGTTCTGGTGAGGATGAGACAATGCGTCATCATAATCGCGATGTGTGGTTGGGACAAAGGATCAAGTGTATGTGTAATCGATGTCAACGATGCATTGTAAGAGCGTGTCGAATTACCTTGAATCACATCTCCATGTATGGAGAATGGAATCAAATAGGTTTAGAGGTGAGTAGATGTAAATTGATAGTATTCAAATGACTCATGGTATCCAAATTAAATTAATGGAGTTGTAATATATATACTCTAATTGAAGTAGGATGTAGTACCACACCCTAACATGGTGCGCTACGCACGACAAGAGCACGCAAAGCATCGACGAGACGATGCTGGAGCTTCGGGATCTATTGTCAGAGATGAGTGGGAAAGGGATGACAATAGCCCTGCACCCCACGAAGTTGTGGAAGAGGAAGTGTTTGATGATATGGTACGGTATCTTTTTAGGGATGATCCCAAAGTTATGGATGACGATGATATGGAACAAGAGCATCTTTACAAGGCTTCATCGACACCGGTTTTTGAAGGGTGCACATTCTCTATTTTACGTGCTTCACTTAAACTACTCAATATACAAACAGTTTATGGATGGAGCAATGCAAGTCTTGACACATTATTGAAGTAAGCATTCTAACTTGCAAATTTGAATTAGCGGTTTAGGGTTTAGGATTTAGGACTAATTGATGATATTGGATCAGGCTATTCTCAAACATGCTTCCAAAGAGAAATAGACTACCCACCTCAAGAGACATAGTCAGGCGCTATGTGACATCTCTTGGAGGATTGGATTATGATCGTATACATGCATGCGTCAATGATTGCATTCTCTTTCGTGGGATGCATAAGGAGGCTCGACATTGTCCCACTTGTGGTGAAGCAAGGTATAGAACAGATGTGAAGAGTTTTGATGTACCTCGTAAAGTCTTGCGATACTTTTCTATAATTCCTCACATTAAACACATGTTCAAGTGCAAATCCATAACAGAGCTCATGTCATGGCATTCCTCACATCGATCGGATGATGGCATGTGGAGAATTCCTGCAGACACTTCTGCTTGGAAGCATATTGAAGATGAGTGGCCCAGCTTTAAAACAAAGCCCAGAAACTTGAAACTTGGCCTAGGTATGGATGGAGTGAATCCATTTGGTTTCAAAAGCACCGCATACAGCATGTGGCCAGTTGTGTTGGTGAATTACAACCTTCCACCATCAATGGCGATCAAGAAGGGACATCTTATGTTATCCCTTCTAATTCTAGGGAAACATAAAGTCAAGCATATGGATGTTTATCTCGAACCGTTGATTGATGAGTTGGAGGAACTATGGAGAGGTGTTGCGGTGGTGGACATTAGTAGGCCTCCCTCCTCTCGACACTTTGACTTAAAAGCAGTGTTGATGTGGACAATGCACGACTTTCCAAGATACAACGATTGTTCTGGTAAGAATTCTAATTACCTCCCTACTCTAATACTATTGGCTATATTGATTATAACTATTGACTTTATTATTCTAACTTATATTTATATTTTAACAGGTTTAAAAACATCGGGTAAACATGTATGTCCTATTTGTGGCCCTTCGTTAGTACATGAGTATGTTGACGGTTTGTGTAAGATCATATTTGATAATCATCATCGATTTCTCCCGTCAGATCATCCTAAATATGTTGCTAGTAAGAGTAACATTCCTCCACAAACACTTCGTGCAAAATATTGGAAGCGTATTTGGGAGTCTACAAATATTCTTCCTCTAGATAGCCGCGAGAGGAGGGTGGGCACGTTTGTCTTCCGCCTGCACCATGGATTGTATCAAAGAAAGAGGAGAAGCAGGTAAAGCAGGCCATCACCACTTTGCGTACTCCCACTGGATGCATGAGATCATTGAAGGGAGCCTTTACAACCACTAAGAAAAGAGGCGTTGAGCAACTATATGGATTGAAGTCCCACGATTGGCACAAGATGCTCCAAGTAAGTGTTTTCCAAGTCTTGTACATTGAAATTAAATTTTGTAATGCCATAAACCATACATACATGTGCTCTTATGTGCGCAGTTCATACTACCTACTAGCATCGACCATTATACAAATAAGAGTTTGAAAAAATGTATTTATAAGATGGGCGAGCTTGTGAGGTATGTAAAACCCATGTCAGATCACCCTTCATTATACCTTGCAAAATGAACGTGCATGAGGTATAACGTACTATTCATTTATTTTTCAGATATGTTAGTTCCAAGGCAATTGATCCAGCCATGTTGGATGATGCGCGTGTTATGGCAGTGGAGGTGGTTTGTTTGGTAGAGGAGACTTTTTCGCGAATCATTCTCACAAGTCAACTACATCTCATTGTGCATTTAGTGGACGAAATTGCTTTATGTGGCACTGTGCATGCACGTTGGATGTTCTTCCTAGAGAGCGCTTCATGAAGACCTTAAAAGACTTTGTGAGGCAAAGTGCAAGGCCCGAAGGAAGCATGGCCGAGGGTTGGTTGATACAAGAGTCTCTTGTATATATTTTAGAATTTCTTGGTCAGGTGGACAGCTCTTTGCCATGACTATGGAGCAATGAAGAGGACTTGAGGATGACCTCTATTGTGCGTCAAGGAAAAGGACAGAGTAAAGTAATTGACAAAACATTGATTGATGATCTCAATTTCACTTGCATCCTTAATAGTGATGTGATGAGCAGATGGGTTACAAGATATGAGGATGCAAAGACAAAAAGGCAAGCAGAAAGAGCTCTCTTTCGGAGGCAACATGGCTCTCATAAGGCATACCCTAAGCATCTAGCAACACTTTTGAATGATATCCATGTTGATTGGTTGCATGAGGAAATGGAGAGCGCAGAGAGCGACGAGGGGCTACATATCACGGCGGAAGAATGGGAGTATGCATGAGGATGCATGTTAAAGGTACATCGAACTAATGTTTTGCATTAGTTGTAAGTGATTTGCTTTTAATATTTATTCACATTGCTTACACAAATATTGCTTCTATTTTGGTCTAGTGCACTATGTTCAATGCTATATGCTATGAAGGCAAGCATTTTCGAACACAAAGAATTCATGAAAAAGAGGAATACACAAGATTGCGGTGTCATAGAATACCAAAATGTATAAGATTTACTTAGTAGTTTGTGCAGTGCCAACACGGAGTAAAATGGCCAAATCTGAGGTGGCACAAATCTGAGGTAGTGTGTGACTAAAGCTTCTGATGCAAATGTTGGTGTGCTCAATCTTTGAGGCTAGGTGGCACCTAGACAGATTCTAGGCAATGGCGTAAAAGAGGATCTCAAACCTTGTTAAAACTACAAGGGCACGAGAGAATGGGACACAACGATCAACAATTAGATGTAATGAACAATTTGAAACCGAATCAACACTGTTTATATTACAGAATCAGATGAGATACAATAATGATAAATTCTAACTCTAATATGGAAGGGCTAATCCTTCAACCCTATCCTAATGATAAGGAGCTCAATCAATTGACACAATTAGTACAATGTTATGAGTGTTAGAAGACACTACACACTTAAGAGGTGGCTTCTGTTGACTATTATTCACTCTTGGTCACTATCAACACAGCTGCATACAAAGCACGCTTTTAAAATAATCCAAAATGAGTAGCTTGTCACCGCATCATTCCTCATCGTCATCACGAATGTAATCAAGTAAGTGTGCGCAGATTACTAAATTACAATGTTTAGATTAGCTATGCAAAATTATCACCTGAGACGATTGTAACCTACAATTTCTCCTTTGATGTAGGGATCGATTTCTACCAAACAAGAAACGCACCTACAAAGCTTAGGAAACCATAGAATGGTTTGAATCTTGAATCTTTTAAAAGTCTATTGATGGTTATATGGGTATCATTTTGAGGAGTGCCGAAGAACAA
Organism: Cibotium barometz; assembly: GCF_041138505.1. Classification (NCBI taxonomy): domain Eukaryota; kingdom Viridiplantae; phylum Streptophyta; class Polypodiopsida; order Cyatheales; family Cibotiaceae; genus Cibotium; species Cibotium barometz. Next base: position 43,500,197 of record NC_141094.1, read on the forward strand.
AACAAGTGAACCAATCATAATATCTCAATATAACGGATTTTTCTTACGTGAATGGAAAGATTTCCAGCTAGATTTACCCAGATGATGAAATAGGATGATTCACAAATCCAGTATTCATCCCTACTCCATCCCCACTCAATGGGAGTGTAGTGAGGTAGAACTATGATGTGCATTATGGCGTCATGGAGCTCAAAGTTCTGAGCGGGTGCACTACTACGAGATCCTATGTATCACATGCGTTCAAGGGGTATTTTAAAAATCCTTACCTGTGAATTTTTCTTGAATAAATGACCCATTTTTCTTTATGGACTTACGGGTTTTTTTATAGATTGAATTAAAAAACCTCTGCTGTAAATGTATGTGTTTAAATTTACCTTGAATTTTTGAATTAAAAAACCCCTTTCTTTTGAAATCACGTGTGGTATACTTATATATTTTTAGGTGAGCCCCCCGAGCAAGGTTCGGGGAGCGACAAGTGGCCATGAACATGTACTAGAACACCAAGAATTGAGAATAGAGATCCATCCCATTCTACATCTAGCCATAGCTATATTATTCTAACAAGAAAGCCTAGCAATCAAAAAATAGAACATATAGTTTCCTAAACCTAAACCATGTTCTGATACCACATGTAAGGTCCCCGCTCTAGATGGGACAAGGGGATCCTTTTGATAGGCAACTAGGTCTCCTTATCTTCGATTGCGACACCTTGATCTCATGGAAATACGAGGATATGACCAAATGGCATGCGATGGTGACAAAACTTTGCAAATGTATGGAGAGGGTCTCCCCCATACACTTGTAAAGTTAGGTCACCATCGGGACGTCCGAGTCCAAAAAACCTAGTTTTAGGTGATTTGGGGCCTTTCGGGGAAACCTTACATAGAAAACGTGGGAGGTGTTGAGGCTAAACCAAGCCCCAAACAAATGTTACCCACATGAATCTGAAATTACAGAGAACATGCTCTAACCACTTCCCACACACATCATAATTATCATTTCAGATTACAAAAATAAGAAACAGACTATCTATCTCTATCGCAAAACACAATTCAAAATTACAGCATTACATTATATAAGGAAAATAGACTTCTGAAAAATCACGCAATCCTACAGAACAACAAGATAGATATAGAAACGACCAAAATTCAGTTACTAGTTACGCACATTGCCTGATACATGACGGTTACATCTATATATAAGTTCCAAATGATGTCACCTAAAATCTCAAGTAAAAGACTAAGGTTAAAAGTATCTAAAGGAACTTATGTAAAACTCTAGGTTTTACACATGGCACACCTAGTGGATAAAAATTTCTTCAAAAACTTTTAGACCTGAACCCACTTCCAAAATATTACTTTACTGAAAAGTACGTTGATTACTTTTCAGTTATGTTACAGTCTTCATCTCTGCATCAGTGTCTTTAATTTCCTTTATACCATCCTCATTGTCTATTTGAATATCTGCTCCACAGGGTTAATTTGATCTAATTGATCATCTGATATCTTCTTAGCAACATCTATAATCTTCTTAGGAACAATCCCTGAACTTTCAACATTCTGTTCTGAAACATCAAGTACAGGTGTAATAAATTTAACACATCTTCCTCCATATCTTGCTTCTTCAGTCCTTCAAAGTGCCTTTTCCTACAAAATCACAAAAAAAAACTTAAAAGAACTATGACTGTCTCATCAGAAAAACCCTCTTCTAAACCATGATAGCCCTTGAGGGAGTATAAAAGATCCTCCCACACTAACTTTTCAGGGGGTTTCATTTGATGAGATTCTTGAGTAACTGGCATCTGTTTCATCTGTAACTTCAAGTTTTCCTCTTCCAAAGCTGTAATAATCTCCTTAAGCAAAAGTATCTATGATTTGCATTGCTCATCTGCAAATGCCTCCCAAGGTCTTATAAGAACATTGTGAATTCTCTCTTTAATTCTAGCCCAAATCAAATTTCCTGTCTGCATCAATTTCCCCTTAATTCTTTCCAAATCTGTGCTGCTTATAAAGACCCCATCTACATCAATCTCTTCATCTTCTAAAAGTCTCTCAATTGCTCCTACATTTTCTTTAATGCTGTAAGAATCTCATTAGTTGTTACCAATTCAGTATTTTTCTTCATTAACTCCTCTAATTCAGCAGAAAATGTAACCTTTATTTCTTTAAGCCAATCTGTAATAACCATTTCTGACTAAATTTTTGCTTTAGCCTTCTCTTGCCACATAGTCAAGTCTAAATTTTTGCTTTAGCCTTCTCTTGCCACATAGTCAAGTCTGCTTCATATTCTTCTTTCTTCTTCAACAACTCCTCTTGAGCTTTAACATTTTTTTCCAGATCCTTCACTTGTTATGTTTTGACATCCTGTTTGCTTAATTACTGCTCCAAACTCTGTATTCGTAATTGCAATAATGGAAAAAGGTGCAGTGGCGACAAAGAACCACACAGTCAAGACTCAATGGATTCTTCCTATGAACCAACTTCTGAGACGCATCTGTGTGCAAACGTGCGTAAAGATTTGGTTTATCATCGCACATGCAAAAATGTCGTTTAATGAGAACAACTATCGCGTTTTCATGATCAGTGTAATTAAGGATGCCGTAGGAGGACCTTGCGCAGCTGGGTGGAAGGTGAAACGAGCGAAATCGCTTCGGCTGCCTAGACAGAAAATGCCGTAGCAGGCTGAATAGTAAACGTCATCATCATGAGGCACGTGCGCGCATTTCTGAAGGTAGAAACTCAGCACCAGAATGTCGAGGCTCTTTTAATGTCTGCCCTCGATCCCTCCCCCTCGCTCTCTCTCTACCGATCGATCGTTCGCTCTCTCTCCGTATTTCCCTCAATTCGTGATTACAATAATAGAAAAAGATGGAGTGGCGAAAAAGCACCACACAGTCAAAGGATTATTCCTGTGAACCAGCTTCTCAGACACATCTGTGTGCGAACGTGCACAGCGACGGGGTTTGCCGCACATGCAAATGTCGTTTAATGAGAACAACTGTCGCGTTTTCGTGATCAGTGTAATTATGAATGCCGTAGGAGGACCTTGCGCAGCTCGTTGGAACTTGGAAGGTTAAACGAGCGAAATCGCTTCGGCTTCCGTATAGCAAGCTGAATGAGCAACGTCGTCATGATGAGGCACGTGCCTGCATTTCTGAACGTAGAAACTGAGCACGGGAATGTCGTGGCTCTTTTTATGTCTGCCCTCGATCCCTTCCCCTTGATCTCTCTCTGCCGATCGATGAATCGCTCGCTCTCTCCGTATTTCAGCACCAACCAATGATGAGGAGCACTACGACACTTTATAAATGCTACAAACGTTATATATGGAGCAAATATATGTAGAACGTTCTGCTGCTGCAAAAAGGTTCTACAATCTGAATAATTAAGGTATGTGACAAATGTTCTAGACTCTGTGTCATAAAAAACAAAGTGCAGTCAGTTTGAGACAGAAGCTGCTGAATGGTTCGCGATCTCTTTGATTTAATTGTGCATGCATGCAACAGAACCTACAATTTTGCTACCTACGCCGCATGTTTCAAGTTTTTGAAGTATACGTAGAATTTCACTTTGAAGTACAAGTTTAATTTGATCCACCCTTCAAAACTCGGGTGTCATTAGGTACATATTTGATTTCCATTCATATTCTTCCTTGTGCATTGTAAAACCCCCTTTGAAAGGTACTCTACAGCCTTCAAATTTCACACACCCCCTTGGGAGAAAGGTGGTTTTCCATTCATATTGATCACGTACTCTTCCTTGTGCATAGTAAAACCGCCTTTGAAGGGCACTATACAACCTTCAAATTTCATACACCCCCTTGGAATAAGGGTGGATTGGTTGGGTCCCGTTTATCCTCGGCAAGAATTTTTACCGCGTTTTCTCCTTAAGACACATTATGTTTTCTATATGTATGAGAAGTGTGTCTTTCCTATCATAGACCCCACATCCAACCAAGGTAATTGAATCTTTCATGACATGGCTAGTAGGACGAAGATGATCCCTCGCTTGGGTGATCATCACATGCCTTTACTAGGTACTACACAAGCATTGGGAATATATCAAGAAGTACATTCGAACAAACACATACAACAACACAAGTGGCTCTTTATTGGAAGCTTAGAGTGCGGCCCCATGTGTGACAGTCCTAAATTCTAACCATATCTTAATCATACTACTTAATCTAATCAAACATTGAAACTCACTTAATTGTGCTAATTCTACATAGCAATACAATCAAATAAACCTTCTCAAATAACAAACAAGCATGCATGCCATATTTATCACATAAGCAAATAATCATGTAATCTCAAGCAAACATTCACATACTATAAACCTCTATCAATTATAGCATCTCAATCAATCACAATGTATGTGTCTATCTCAAGATTTTATCAGCATCACCATGCTCGACAATATGGTTAGTCATAATGACTAAAATCCAACCCATCTAGGGCTTTCTCCGATGCCTATCCACCCAACCTACACACCGGACATCACGGCTATCCCGGGTATACCTCTTTATGAATCTCATCCTCTCTGGGTTCTACCACATGGCTCCAAGAGGGCATAAATCGTGTTCTACACCTGGCGTTCCCTGTCAAACGACGGCCCGAGTCTCAAAATCTCATGTCGAGTCTCATAATCATACACATGTATATCAATCATTCATACACATGTATATCAATGATTCATTTCAAATAAAGCAATCACAAGTTGTGAGGGTCCTGTATTCTAGCCATATCTTAATCATATAACTTAGTGTAAAAAAATATTAAACTCACTTAATCGTGTTATTTCTACATAGCAATACAATCAAATCAACCTTCTCAAATAGGAAACAGGCATGCATGCCATATCCAAGGTTCTTATCACACAAGCAAAGAATCACATAATCTCAAAAAAACATTCACATGATATAAATCTTTATGAATTACAGCATAGCATCTCAATCAATCACAATGTATGTGTCTATCTCAAGATTCTATCATCATCACCATGCTTGACAACATGGTTAGTCATAATGACCAAAATCCAACCAATCTAGGGCTTTCTCGGATGCCCGTCTACCCAACCTCCACACTGGACATAGTGGCTATCCCGGGTATGCCTCTTTCTGAATCTGGTCCTCTCTAGGTTCTACCACATGGCTCCTAGAGGGCATAAATCTCGTTCTCTGTCTGGTGTTCCTGCTTTGTGCATTCATTTTTCTTGGAAAGAGTACCTATCTTGCCTAAAAAGGGTTTTTGAAAGGTGTTAATTTTATCACATATCCTTAGATCCTTACAAATGCCAATTGTAAGTGAAACACAGAGCTATTCCTCAGCATATAGTGTCCAAAAATGGTATTTCTACTTATAAGATCAAAATTAAGGTAATCTTGGAATTACCCCTACCAACAAACTATAAGGAAGTCAAAAGATTCGTGGGCCATGTTAGCTACTATCGTCGATTTGTTCTTTTCTAGGAAGAAATAGCTCGTCCTTTGTACAAGTTGTTGATTGTATTTATATGGACCAAGTTGTTGATTGTATTTATATGGAACAATCTTTAAATACAATCAACAAGATTATGGCATGCTATGAAGTAAGTCTTGGCGAGAGATGCAATCTTTTGAACACCTAACTGGGATCTCATCTTTCATGTACACATTAATGCCTCTAATTTTGCCATTGCATATGTCCTAGCACAGCTAGGGGAACACAAATCAACCTATCCTATTAGTTTTTCATAAGGAAACTAGATGAGGGTGAAATAAATTACACCACCACTAAGCATGAAGGGTTAGCAATGATTTATGCTATAAAGAAATTTCGGCATTACCTTATTTGCTAATAAATTTGTTTTCTATGATGAACATCAAGCCGTGTTGTATCTAGTAAACAAACCATGGTCCACAGTAAGGTTCACAAAGATGGTTTCTTGAGTTGATTTTATAGTAGTGAGGCCTAGCAAAGAACATGTCATGTAAAATCATCTATCCTTCATACCTAATGGTGAAGCACCAATCAAAGTTAATGACGAGTTACTAGATGCTACACTATTCAAGGTTCAACCTAGCTAGTGGAGTGAGAGAATCATTAACTTTCTAGCTAATGGTTTTCTAGAGGTAAACAATTTAAGGAACAATATAGCATGGAAGTTGCTTAAAGAAGCATAACCTTACCAAAATGATTGTTGGAACTCTTTATAGACGTGTTAAGGATGACATATAAAGATGCTGTCGTAGGCAAGTTGAACACTTACATCATCAAGCAAGCACACCAAGGGATAGCTAGTGGGCACTTTGTAGGCAATAATATGATAAGAAAATTACTCCAATCGGGCTGTTGGTTGCCCACGCTCTTTGAAGATTGTGTACTATTTATCAAAAGGATGTGATGAGTGGGCCAATGTTTTGCAAAGCCGTAGAAGAAAGAAATGATGCCAATGCATCCTATCAGAGTCAACCAACCTTTAAAAAAAGGGGCTGATATTTCATTGTCCCTATTAGTCCTACTGCATGTGGCACATAAGCATGCTTCATCATTGTTGCCATAGATTATGTAACCAAATAAACAAAAAGTGAATGACATGGCGTCTGCTAAGTCTCTCTATGAGAACATCATTAACCTCCTTAGTTGTCCTTTTGAGTTGGTGAGTGACCAAGGAAAACACTTTATACATGATGTAATCTGGTTGCTCACCACAACATTCATGATCTCACAATGCAAATCCACACCTTAAGTTACCCGGAAGCAAATGGTCAAACTGAGAGCACCAACAAATTACTAATTTCCATATTGACAAAAACTATTGAAGATTGATGCAATGATTGGGAATTCAAGCTGACAAAAGCTTTATGGGCTTATTGAATCTCTTACAAAGTTGCAATTAGTTTCACATAATTTAAGATGGTATGTGGGGTTGAGGCAGTAATGCCCTAAGAATTCATGATACCCTGCTTAAGGGTGGCAATGACTGAGAGACTGGAGGATAACATGTTGGCCAATCAAATGTTCATTTTTGAATAACTAGAAGAAGAAAGACAAATTACTATGTAGAACATGCTAATAGAAAAGAATCAACGAAAAGCGTGGTTTGATGATAATCTCAAGGATAAGGAAATAAAGGAGGGAGAGCTTGTACTTATGTATGGAGTCTAAAAATGAAAAGAAGAAACTAAAATATATCAGTATAAATGACCATTTTGAGTCTACAAAATAACAGCTCATTGACAAGGTACTGTGCATGTTGAAACCCTTAACGGGGTCAAAACCATCCGCTTCCTTAATGGTAGTAAATTAATGGTCAAAACCATCCGCTTCCTTAATGGTAGTAAATTTAAAAAGTATTATGCTCCTCTTATTACTGAGAAAAGTATTATGTTCCTCTTACTTAGGAAGCCTTGTGGGTCACACATGATAAGAAGGTTGCTAAGGAAAAAGAAGAACTAAAAGAACCTCAGACTCAAGAGGAAGCTATATAAAGGCAAATCCAACAACAACAATGCGATCCTAATCTTGCATACACACAAGCCTTTGTGGGAGAGGTTGAAGGAGACATAAAGCAACACATAGCACCTCTACAAACATCCATTCAATTCCCTAGCCTTTATGGTAAAGTGATTTATAATGCATTACTTGATATGGGGACTAGTCATAATCTAATTTTTTTCAATGCATCGAACCAATTAGAAAAAACCTCAACTTGTAGATACCCCTTTAAAGGTAAAAGGTATCCATGGTAGAAATATAAGAATATGGCATAGCGGCAAGAGATAGCAAGACAAAGCACAATAGACAATGAAATAGATACATAGTGGCGAGAATTTAAATTTTGATTATACCAGAGGTACAAGTGATGGTGCTGTCCACCCGTGCGCTCTCAAGTAGAGCTTAGATGGCGATCTATACAGACTCTGGATGGAGTATGTACGAAGTGTAGAAGGGTATGGATACTCACAAGTATTGGATGCCTTAGCTCATGGAAACCATGTCCATATATAGTATTGTAGGCGGTGTGGTAGATGCGTATACAATGAGGGTGGTTACACAACATAGACACGGTCACCGCTTCAACATCGACAAAATCTAAAGAAACTCCCTCCACTTTGGCTATTCAAGAAACTCCCGACTCTTTTACACCCATAAGACAAAAACCTGTATGTCAAAAGGATGACCACATACAACGAGCTATAAAAACCCATAAGACAAAAACCTGTATGTCAAAAGGATGACCACATACAACGAGCTATAAAAAAGTGGCAACCCAAATCTACCTTGAAATGGGTTCCCAAAATTTCTCCATCTCTACCACCATAACCATTGAAACGAAGAGGATACAATAATCGATGAAAGAAGCCCAAATTACAAGTCACCCAAAAATGGATACCCAAATTCTTATTCAAATCTCAAGGCTGTACTACGAGGGTAACCATTGCATTTGGATACCAAAACATAAATAGATACGACTAGTCTCATTTCCACCACTTACAAATTTTCAAATCTCCTCATCAGAGATGGATAAAGGCTTCAATAGCTCAAATGAGAATAAAGGGAAAACTATTGCAAAGGACCTTCAACACCAATGACCAAACAAGTCTTGATCCCAACGAGAAACCCTATCACACAAGACATGGTGATTGATGGTGAAGCTTCTACATCATAAAATATTACTATTGGCTATTCAAGCCCCAACCCCACTAGTTTCCCTAGAGCGACCCACAAGGAAGAGAACCCATAAGCTCTATCCAGTCTTATGACCACCATTAAAGTTCAAAATTGAGATCCCGAAACCAGTAACAAAGGGTACTCCTAGGCAACAAACACTAATGGAGCACAGTTGTTGGAAGGGATGGTTACAAAAAACCTACAAATACCTTCCACGAGGTCCAGGTACGATGGAAAGTAGGATGGGGGGACTTATCCTAACATCACTACTTTTACTCTCCACGTTTTTCTCCCCCACAAAGTTCATGTTCGTGTCAAAGAGGGAGTTTGTTGGAAAAAGCTAACCCATGACAATATAGCTTGCATCAACATGCATAGTAATATAGCTCCTATGCACATGCTAAAAATCTGACTAACCATGTTTATATTTAAAAAAAAGATGATTAGAATGAGCACATGTCAAAAAAAAGATGATTAGAATGAGCACATGATTACAGGCCATGAGTATGGACTTTTCATGGATTGATATGAGTGACCCTATCCTGGACTCGGATTGCCTAGAATGGTACTATTAACGGTAGCTGAGTATTCCTCCTTTCCAAACCCACTCATGCTATTTTTATGCACCACTAGGGGAGAAATCCACCTTTTTGGACTCGTTCTACCTACAAGTTCATCCCCTTGCACCATGTTTTACCCATAAGCATCCCAAGTTGTTCACAAGATCTTACTTATGCTGGTATGTTGAGAAACATGGACCAATGCTAGACTTAAGCTAAGGTGGATTAAAGAAAATGCTAAATATGATTAATACTAAAGAATAACTAAAAAGAGATGAATAAGAAATGCAATCAAATGGACTTACTTGATATTGCTTAAGATGAGTTTATTGTATTTACATTGCTTGATGGTGTCCCTTTTATATGAGGTGGCTACTAAGAAATCTTGTGCACATAGTTTAGCAAATAATGTTTTTGGGGATTGAAGATTATGTTTTTCTTTGCAAGGTCCACAATTGCAACTGCATAGGAAATTGTTATAAATTGCGTCTATAAGTGGGTCTAAAATTGCGTCTAGTTTCAAAGGAACTAGACGCGATTATAGATGTGTTTATAGACGCGATTATAGATGCCCCCGTAACTTGTGCGTCTATGTAGTGCATCTATGCTTGCTTTATGTTGTAGTGTGACCATAATTTAGAAATATACATAGGGTTCATGCCAATATCTTGCGGAGCCGAAATATGGCTTGAAACACGTCAAAATATGAAAATCTTATTTAATAAAGATTACTATACACAATATGGTCTTCTTCCTTTAACTAAGAGGATACCTCAATCTAAGACATTGACTTCCCTCTCTTCATGTTGCCCTCACATCTTCACATCTACGGAATATGATGTAAGATGAGATATTTGAAGTAATTTAAAAAAATAGTAATAATGAGACATGCTCCATCTCTTCCTTTTTGTAGAAGTTATGGATTAATCATGCTGCTCACATTCAAGGCAGGGCATCTCACATTCATACAAAATGAAAGATCCTTCATCTCTTCCTTTTTGTAAGAGTTATGAAATCATGGTGGTCACATTGAAGCAGGGCAGGCATGTCGCATGTATCGCCAGCGTAGGACATTTGTGAGTGGAAGCACACCCAAAGAAGAGCGAGAAGAAGGAGGAGGAGGCGGCGGAAAGAAGAATAGGTCTTGCAGCTTTTATGTGTCCTGTCAGTTTGGCGCAGTGCTAATTCCTTTACTTTGGTTCTTTGTAAATGGGGCAGATACGCTTACTGTTAGAATTTGAGGATTGATGCTCGTCATATTCAAGCTTCAGAGTCAGTCTAAGCACGAGAGATCGATAAAAAGATAATGTTCACGATGGTTTAGTTGCTAATGCGGATCAATAAGCTGTAACTTCTCACAGGGGGGGAAAAAAAAACATGCAAACTCAAGTTCTTCCTTCTTCTTCTTTTTTTCCCTGAACAGACGTTGCAATGTTAGAAGAACGAAGATCTCGAGACCTTCTTTGGAGCAGTCCAGCAAAAAGGGAGATCTTGCGTTGTTAAAAGAGGGTAGATCCGTCCAAGAAACGGAGAGTTATTGTTTTCCTCGTGCAAAAATCCACGGAACGAGGCTTAAAATACAAGAGTGACATTTGGTGGCTGCAGAACCTAAGGACATTTTGAACGCCGTGGGTTGCGTGCCGTGAGGGCGGAAGAGGGCACACCTCATGAATTAAATCCATTATGCCCAGCAAAATCCCACTCTCATGGCGTATGCTGAGTTGTCTACCAAATCGTAGTGCTCAGTTTCCTTATACAAAAAGAAGAAAAAGAAACTACACCAATCACACGTACAAAGACGATGAACCAATGCACAAAATGCCGTATTGAGGCTTTGAACGAATCGCGACGGAAAACAAAACCTGTAAACTAGTAGGGGCGGTGCTGCCTTTGCTATTACACCTTATCAATGCATTGCAGAGGTACTGATGCTACCCTGTAACGAGTCTTCATCATCAATGGAGGGCGCTGATGTTGGTAGAGGGGTTGATTTGGTTACGTTGGCGGGGCTGCCAGGAGGCGGAGTGAAACCCCGCCACATGTTGTATTTTTTAGGGCCATCCTCCAGGCAGCTTGACGTTTCCTCACCAGGCGCACTCGTACCGCCGACCCCAGACGCTTCCTTCAGTACGTTGTGCTGCTTATCAGCTAACGGGGGTGCAGGACCTGCATACAGCTTGTTGCCAATTCGAAATGTTGCATCGATGGCGAATCCCCCCGAGCAATCATCAACAGCAGCAGATGAGAAAGATGCCGCATCTACCATATCTGCAGGCTGCACCATCACTACACGTAGTATTAGTACTAAGAACAGTACAAGTAGCATTACAACTAAGGCCTTGCAGCTTGTAGCCATCTTTCCCTGAGGTCTTTCTCCAACGACCTTCCAATTCTTCGCCTGGCCGCGTGCATATTATTAATCCCCCTGCGTAGGGGGTGTGTTTGACAAGGAACCCACTCATTTGGCTTCCTCCTGACGCTGCCTTGACACAAAGTAATGAGGGATAGTCCGCGCTTCCATGAGGAGAGTATCATGAATATTATGCACAATAATTTATTTAAAAAATAGTATAACCGAACCTTAAAACAACACATCCATAAATGAAGCTTACGACCTGCTCTAATTAGTAGTAACTAAAAGACACATATCTATACTAAGCCTCTTCATCTACAACTCTCTCTCTCTATCTTTCTGATTTTTTCTTGCAGACTTGATTCATATTCACGAGGTATTGGGCTAGGCTAAATGTTCATTTTTCTCAACAAACCATAAAAACCTATAAATTCAAAATATTACACGGCTATCTTACAAATTTGCAAATTCCTCAGCCTTTAAGTTTGCATGTTTACTAAAATTGGAGAATCTTGCAAGTCCACTATATATAGTTTACATGTTTCTTTATGTGAATCTTGCAAGTCACAAGGAGCCAATCCACTAGAATGAGATAAAACGTGTGAACCTCACTCATATCACTAGGCTTTGTTTCACAAGGAGCCAATTCATCAAAATGAGGTAAATATATAGATTCTTCTCCAAGAATCGGAATTATGGTCCATCCACCTAGAAGAGAGAGAGGTCTATCATAGACCCCACGTCCAACTATGGTAAAACTAACTCTTCTATGATATGGTTGTTTTAGGACAAAGTTGATCCCTCGTTTGGGTGATTATCATGTACATTTACTAAGAGCCCTTGCTAGCTACTATAGACAAAGTTGATCCCTCGTCTGGGTGTCAATGTTAAAAACGAAACAGGTCTTATTTGGAACAAGTCACATACACATGAGATTGTAGTAATTATATGGACGACTAAGGAAGTTAAAACACCCAACAAGACCTAAAATCGAGCGATCAAAACCAAACTATTATTTCTCATTGTTTTCCCTCTCAGCAGAATGGTAAGCTAGGGTGACGGACCAGTCAAGCAATGCCATGGGAGACATGTAGCCACCCACCAAAGCTTCTGGATTCCAACACCAAATCGAGTGTGGTCATGGGGACACTTAGAACACCGCTCAACCTTGGAACTTCTCACACACATGCTCTGCTTTCACGCCACCACATAACTCACTCACTCAAGCAACATTATTCTTGTATTACTTCCAGAACGAGTACAAGTTCACAATTGAGCAACTGCTCACACAGGACTAAAAACACACTCTTCTACAATCTTCAATTGGCGCTCACTTTCTAGGGTGCGATCCCAGCTTGGAGTTGTAGACCGACACCAGGTCTCCTTGTTTGAAAATTTTGAGCTTGAGATGTCTGTCAATCCAGGCTTTCCTTCTCTGCTGCACTATTTCTATCCGTAGAGAGCTGAGTTGCCTTTCCTCCTCTAAAGCTAAGAGCTCTTGTGTTCTATGCTCCCGGGATTCCTCCATTGGTAGCTTCTCTTGGATGGCCACTCTCAGACTGGGCACCACAAATTCCATGGGCATTACAGTCTCTAGTCCATGTACCAGCTTGAATAGTGTTTGCCCACAGTTGAGACTTTGTATGACATGCGAAATGAGGTGGCATCTAGGTTTTGGTCCCAATCATTTTTGTTGGCATTTATGATCTTTAGAATTTTGGTCAAAACCTTGTTGGTGGATTCTGCCTGGCCATTGCACTATGGGTAATAGGTTAAGGATTTCTTGTGATTGATGAGGTATCTTTCTATCAACCCTTTCATTACTTTGTTCATGAAGTGCCTTGGTCACTAACTATCTCCACCGAAAAACCATGCCTAGCAATGATATCCTTGAAGAGGAACTTCACTACCTCTTTTACGGAATTTCTCTTTACAACTTTAACTTCCGGTTACTTTTGGTGAAGTAATCAGTTGTTGCCACAATTATGTATTCACATGTGCTGCCTTTCATGGGTGACTTGATTGGTCCAATAGAATCCAATCCCCACTTTATAAATGGAAACAATGGCAAAATGGGGGACATGGGCAATCTATCAGAATCACCGGGTTGACCCATCCGCTAACAGATGTCACATTGCTTTGCGTCACTATTGGCATCTCTCATGACTGTTGGCCACCACAAGCTTGCTTGTAAAATTTTTCAGGCTGTAATTTCTCCACCCATGTGTCCTCGTGTAATGTCGCAGTATGCTTCTCTTAGGACCGCTTGATGCTCTTGATGTGGGGGGACTCACTTGCACAGGATCTGGTCTATGCCTCTTTTGTACAATTGTCCCGCAATCATGGTGAAATTTTTGCTCCTTAAGGCAACCCTCTTCTTTCTATCAGTAGTGTACTTTTCTAGGACTGTTCCATCCTCTAGAAACTGCGTCATATCATAATACCAATTCTCTTGTACTTCTACAACCTCAACCACATGAAGAGGTTGGCATTCGAGAGTTGATCATCCACAGCGAGTCCTCCAGAATCCAATCTCGACATAAAATTTGCTATTGCAATTTCTTTTTTGGGTGTATTCTAGATGGTGAATAGTAGGAGCATCCATCTTGCCATCTTTCCTACCCAAGTTCTGTTCACTAGATAAATAAGGTCTCGATGGTCCACATGGAAAAAAAATTATTTCCCAAGAGGTAGTGTCGAAATTTGTTCCATCATAAATCATAGAGAGAGTTTCCTGCTCTATTGTTCTTTAGTTTCTTTCTACCCTTGTGAGGGCTTCTTACATAGTGAATACGTTGCATGTACCCCTCTTGCTTCTCCTGCATTAGTGCATCACCCACTTCTTTGTATGAGGCATTTACATAAACATGGAATATCTCATTTCAGTTTGGGGTGATCACCCCCACTGGTGTAGTTAACACCATTCTCTTCAGCTATTGGAATTCTTCTTGACACTCCATGTTCCATTCATACTTTTCATCTTTCTTGGACAGTGCATACAATGGGTTCGCCACATGTGCCAAATATTTTAAGAATCTAGCATGCCACTTGACTTTACCAAGGAACCACTCAAGTTGCTTGATGTTCGGTGGAGCGGACATTTTGGATATGGCCGTTGCTTTAGTAGGATCTATGGCCAATCCTTTGGCTTATACAATATGTTCGAATAGAGTTTCTAATTTTAGTGCAAAGGCACACTTGGCTGGATTTAGCTTGAGCCTCATATCTCTTCATCTCTGCAGACATAGTGTTATGAGATTAACAGAAAACACTATAAGGTAAGACTAGAAAAGATTATTTATATGCAAAATGTTTGCATATAAATAAGGTTCAAGGGATTTCAAATTGGAAATACCTAAAGAAAATGTTAATAGACATTAAGATCAATGTAAAAGGGATATAGGTGGTGCATAAGGAAAGCCCCCCAAAGGCCACAGAAGTAGGCACCCCCTTCTAGGGGAAGTTGATGGATAGTGAAAGGGCCATGCCTAGCCATTGAAAGGTCAAGGGGCTGAAGTTGGAAGGTCATGCATCACCTACGCCTATATAACCATGTGTTTAGGGTCCATTTGGGATTATGGTTAGGTGGAGAATCAAAGTTCTAGTCTTACAAGTCCTCAAGCTATTGATGCAAGAAGCATTACATTG
The DNA here is from genome assembly GCF_041138505.1 of Cibotium barometz. Taxonomy (NCBI): domain Eukaryota; kingdom Viridiplantae; phylum Streptophyta; class Polypodiopsida; order Cyatheales; family Cibotiaceae; genus Cibotium; species Cibotium barometz. The sequence continues at coordinate 43,515,408 of NC_141094.1, forward strand.
GTATCAGAGCTAAGTTATTTCTTTTCCATGTTTCCATTAAGCTACTCATTGCTAGCTCTAATATCTACTCCTCCATCTCTTCTCTATTCATTTCCATAAGACAATCCTTAATCTCTTATATATTCATTTTCATAATCCTCATATTTCTCAAATCTTCTCCATACAAATACTTATTACCTAATAGATTGGGCATACCTCTTGCCTAGTTGATTTTGAGCATACTTATTGCCTAATAAATTGGGCATACTTTGGAGATTCTACATGAACCAAGTGGAGTATATGAAAACCTTTAAGAGTCATTGAAGTAAATATCAACAATGTAGAATCAACAAAATTGTTCTTCACATCATTAAAGATAATTCATAATTACCCAATCAAGTAAGGTCATTGTGTTGCATCTTTTTTTTGCTTTGTAAGAAAATTTCTTTCTTATTGTTATAGTAAATGGCTTCTCAAGGGTGGGAAGGATGAAAATGGAGAGAAGGGAGAAAACCCAATGTCCTCTTTCCACATGGAAGACGATATTACAAAAACAACTGAAATAGATATGCAAGATTTAGATCTTAATAAGTATGAGGATATAGAAATGAAGGAATGAAAGACAACATCTATAATATAGAGAATAAACTTGAGAAAATGATGGGTATTCTTAGCTCCTTAATGAGAGGGGAAGTATTGGGATTAAAATAAATATCTAAAAATAACATTGATGAGGGAAGGAAAAAAACTCTAGAAAAAGGATTGAACAAAACCATAGTTGAAGAGGGTCCCAAAACTACAGATTTAAAGGCACCCACTTTTAGTGGAGAAGAGAAGGAGAGAAATAAAGATGCGGTCCATATTTTTCTACAAAAATGGCAAGATTTGCATCTTTTAAGAAATGTAATTGATCATAACCACCGAATTGAAGCTATCCTATCCTTACAAGACAAAACGTATAAGTGGTGGATGAGCTTAGTAAAAGCTAGGCAAGTACTTGATTCTTGGGATTCCTTTAAGGAATTATTCTTAAAGGAATATCTTCCTAAAAATGAAGAAGATTGAAATTGGGAGGAGTGGGATAATTGTTCTATGGAACAAAAGAATTTAAATCTCACTCAATATATAGCTTGCTACAAAGAAACTGTCTTAAAGCTTAACGAAATAGAAAATATTTAAAAAGCAAGAGGCTTCATTAAAGGCCTAAAAAGGGAGCACAAGAAGGAAGTTCACTCCAAACAACCAAGAAACTTAGATGAGGCTATAAAATTTGTAAAAACTTTTGATGATAACATGGGTAATGGAAATCGTAAAGAAAATGATTTAAAAAAATCATATAAGCCTCATGAAGAAAAATTTAGCTCTCAAAAAAGAAAGGGTTTTTGATTGAAAAAGGAAGAACCTCTTAAAAAACAAAAATCCAATTGTACTAAGTTAAATCTAAAAAAGTAAGATTTTGAGAACACGGTTAAAGAATAACTTTGTTTCTCTTGTCTTGAGCCGGGACATGATAAAATGAATTTTCCTAATTCCCAAGGATAAGAACTTACTGGAAATGATAATGATAAGCCTAAAGGAATGCACACTTAAATTATTTTCATTGGGAAAAACATTTTTGAGAAGCTATTTGCATAATACACTAACATTTGAGCAGAAAGCAAAATTTATTACATTGCAAGGAGAACACAATGTACTATCTTCTCCTTTGATATGTAATATTGAGCTCCAAAAGCTTCATCAAGAGAATGGAATAGAACAAATGTTTTTCTATTATGCAATGTCTGAGTTTAAAAACCATTGTGAAATTTTTGATTCAAGTATTTGTGAAGTAGTGAAGTCTACTTTAAACAATTAATTAGAAGAATTTAAAGATGTTTTTCCAAAAACATTGCCAGAAGGTTTATCTCCAGATAGAGGGACATATCAGTTTGATAGAAACACAATAAGTTGAAAAGAAGTTCGCTAAATATTTAGAACAAGGCTTTATTAGGCCAAGTAAGTCTCTCTAGACTTCACCGATATTATTGGTAAACAAAAAAGATGCATATATATGCGCTTGTGCATATATTATTATGGATTAAATTTAATTATAATAAAAAATAAGTTTCCTATTTCTAGGATAGATGAGTTATTTAATCAATTCAAAGGTACTAAATATTTTAGTAAGATAGATTTAAAGTTTGGATATCATCAAGTACAAGTTAGAACTGAACACATGCCAAAAACAGCATTTAGGCCATATTTTGGACACTTTGAGTTTTCAGTTATGCCTTTTGGTCTAGCTAATGCTATATTTAAGAAAATCTGTGGTGGTTTTTATTGTTGATGATATATTATTCTTTAGTCAAAATGAACAAGAACATATCGAGCACCTTAGAAAAGTATTTCAATTATAGAAGAAAAATAAATTATTTACCCCAAAAAAATCTAAATTATTTGAAAGTAAAAGTTAAACAAAGCTCAAAGTAATTATTCAACTTATGAAAAAGAACTATTTGCAATTGTGCATGCTTTGAAAAAGTGGATTCATTATTTGTATAGTGCCAATTTGGAAGTATTGACTAACCATGAAAGTCTCAAACTTCTTGTTGAAAGCTCTATGCATAGCCTTCTTGTAAAAGCTCAATGCATATACTCTATGTATAGGCTTTATACATAGAGGTTGTAAATAGGGCTTGTAAGCTTATGCAAGCTCTATACATAGAGTTTATGCATAGAGCTATATGAATCTAGCTGAATGCATGAATTAAGATCTATGCATAAAGCTTAATACATAATGTTTTATGTATAAATCTTATGGATGAGCTTTATGCATAAGGCTTCACATGCGTTATGTTTTTATGCATAAAGCTTTTTTTGATGTAGAGTGCCTTGCATGAATGGAAAGCATAAGCTTTTTGAATGTTTATACTCTCTTATACATATAACATATATTTCTTATGCTCTGTTTTTCTATGCATAAGGTATTCTCTTTATTCATAGAGTTTATATATGTTATCAAGGTAAGATCTCTTATCCATGTAAAACAAGATCATGTTTATTACACCATTGGGTGATGGGATTAAGGGTTAGCATAGTGCATAAGGCTTATAGCATAGAGCTTATGCATAAGACTTATGCATATGGCTTATGCATAGAGCTTATGCATAAGTCTTGCATAGAGCTTATGCATAAGACTTATGCATAGAGCTTATGAATTAGACTTATGCATATGGCTTATGCATAGAGCGTATGCATAAGTCTTGCAGCCTTATTATGCAAGCTTATACTTAAGGCTTGCAAGCCTTACTATGCATACGATTGCATATACCTTATTCATAAAGCTTGCATAAGACTTACGTATAGAGCATTACACATAAGCTTATGTATAGATCATTACACATAAGCTTATATATAGATCATTATGCATAGGCTTTATGCATAAGACTCTATGCGTTCAGCTTTAGGTATAGGCTTCTATGCATAGAGCTCAATATGTAGGCTCTATTTACAGAATCTATGCATATAGATTTTTGCATAAGGCCTTTATAAATAGCTATTTATGAATAGAGATAGCTTCTCTCTCCATTCTTGTTCTAATTACCTTCTTAATTTTGTATGGAGAGAAGATAAGCTAATGTATAAGTTATTTTTAAAATCTCCCTCAACGGCGGCTGGGGAAAAGAAGCCCGTTTGACGCTTTTTTTTATATTTTTAAAGTCTCTCTCAACGGCTGGGGAAAAGAAGCTCGTTTGACGCTTTAAATGTTATTTTTTAAAATCTCCCTCATGGCTGGGGAAAAGAAGCCCTGTTTTATGGTTTACATAATGCTTTGTGTAATGCATAATGATTTGTATTTAATGAGCTGCATATATATATGTTATCCTGCTAGATGGAGCCTCTCAATCTTGAAGAGAGAATAGCGTGTCCATGCATGCGATGTAAGTACCAAATATTTCGAAAACGAAGGATTTGCAACCAGCATGTTCATGACGCTGGCATATTTCCAATGGAGCGCTTGCAAAATTTACGGTTTCAATCGTACAACCAAGCAAGTGTGCAGCCGCATCTTGATAACATTGCGCCTGTGAATTCTCGTCCCCAACAAAGGATGAGGATATCGCAAGAGGGAGTGACAGATGGAGCTCAATTAACAGCACCCGAGGGAATGGAAGAAGGTCAGGAAATGGAAGAAGGTCCAATGGAAGAAATGTTGGATGCCTTCATCGAGCAACAAGAAGCTCTCTTCGAGGAGCATGAACATGAAGATCATCAACCACGACATTCTCAACGGTCAAATTATGAACCAGAGGAAGAGGCCATGCGTAAACTTGCACGCCTTCCATTATACAATGGTGCCAACATATCTGTATTGTGTGCATCTCTTACGATGCTAAATTTGCAGTCAGTTTTTGGATGGTCTAATACAAGTGTCACTTAACTATTCAAGTAAGGACTTTTTTTGGAGATTACACCTACTGTTGAAATGATAAATTATCAACTTGTATTTGAGAAAATCTTAATAGTAACGATCAGATATTGCCATACTTGCAGGCTTTTGAAAGACCAGATATTGCCCCCTGGCAACGAGATGCCTCCATCTCGTGCAGATGCCAAGAAGTTATTGAAATCCATAGGCATGGATTACAATAATATTCATGCTTGTCGCGCAATGATTGTTGCCTCTTCCGCCATGAATATGAGCATTTGCAAGGTCATTTGTTGCTCTCATTAATAGTTCCAGGAAAGTACAAGGTGAAGAACATGGATGTATATTTGGCACCACTTATTGATGAGTTACGCACCTTGTGGAACGGAATTGAAGTGAAGGACATGTCAAAGCAGCAGAGTGGCCAAAGACTTACAACTGTGCAAGGTATTCTCATGTGGACAATGCATGATTGGCCTGGCTATGGAGAATGCTCAGGTTTGTCTATATCGGGTTACAATGCATGTCCTGTATGTGGTCCTCGACTTGATTCAAGATACTCAAAAGCATTACGAAAGAATGTCTACGAAGGACATGTTAGGTATCTTCCAAAAAATCATGAATTGCGGGATGGTAATCTAGGAAGACCTCCTCCAAGTGCATTGAAGGCAAGTGATTGGAAGATCAAATGGAAGGAATGTGGCAACTTGGCATGTCCTGGGATGAAGAGGCTCTCTATCTTTCACCAACTCCCCTATTGGGGTGATCTCCTTATAAACCATTTGCTTGATCCGATGCATATTTTCAAGAATGTAGCTGACATTCTGTGGAAGACCATGACAGGAAAAAAGGAGACTAAAGGCCAAAGGGATGACTTGGAAGAGATTGGTTGCATGCAAGAGTTGTGGGCTCGCACTAGACCCAATGGAAAGGTGCTACTTCCAAGAGCCCCATGGGTTTTTAGTAAGATGGAGGAACAAGTCAAGAGGACAATTTCAGAGTTTCGGACTCCTACAGGTTGTATGCATTGCTTGAAAAGTGCATTTACAAAGGATGATGATCTTAGTGGCCTCAAGAGTCATGATTGGCACAAGTTTCTACAATTTGTGCTACCCATAGCAATAAAAGATTGCCTCACTGAAGACATTAGAGCTACTATCTATAGGATTGGCACATTGGTGCGTTGGATTTCTTCAAAAGAGATAAAGAGAGACACTTTGGAGACAGCGCGTTTAAACTCCATAGAGGCAGTATGCATGGTAGAGAAGTTTTTCCCTACAAGTTTATTAACAATTCAGATGCATCTGCTAGTTCATGTTGTAGATGAGGTTGCAGTTGCTGGAACAGTCCATTCAAGATGGATGTTCTTTTTGGAGAGGTTTATGAAGACATTAAAGGGATTTGTTCGCCAAATGGCTCGCCCAGAGGGTAGTATGTCAGAAGGGTGGCTGATACAAGAGTCCCTTGTTTACATCACTGAATATTTAAGTTCCTCAGATCCAGAGATACCTCGACTATGGTCTCAAGAGTCTAACAGGCGAGTCATTGGTGAGGAACCTCAAGGCCAAGGCATTAAGAGAAAGATGGATAACAATTTGAGGGAAAAAATCAACAAATTTTGTATCTTGAACTCTCATGTAATGGAGAAGTGGATTGAGACATATGAAGCTCTCAAGCGACAGCGAGTACAAGATCGTTTAAGTTTCAGAAGGAATCGCACTATAAGAAATCTCCCATATCCAGAAGGTATGCAAGCTCTTCCGGACTTTCCCACAGGTAGATGGCTAGAAGCTACAATTTTAGAAGCCAAACGTGCTGGTTTAACTATAATAGAGGAGGAGGAGGAGCTTACAAAAGGATGCGATTGGCATGTAAGTGTTTAAGTTCTACATGTCTCTCTTTTTTTTCTCTACATGTCTCAGTGTTTGATTCTCCATCAACAATCTTTATGTGCTATTTGTAGTATCACAAATATGGGGCGTTTTGGTCACATGGACGTCATTTTTGAGTAGAACGAATAGACCAAAGAAGAGCAACCTTTGATTGTGTTGTCACAGCACAGTTTGTTCAAGAAAGTCGTGCAAGTGCAAGTGATGATAACACAATTACTGGAATGCTTGATTACTTTGGAACCATTCAAGATATATTAAAGGTTGGCTTTAGAAGTTTTGAGTTGTTTATCTTTGATGTGAAGTGGTTCAAGGTAATCACGAATGGGCCACATGCAACTATACGTAGAGACAAGAGTGGCCTCATCCAAGTGGACTCCACAAAGGTATGGACCGATCAGCAAGATACTTTTGTGCGCCCAGAGCATTGTGAGCAGGTTGTCTTTAAAGCGGATCCAAAAGATCCACGCTGGCTATTTGTGGTTCAAGTCGCCCCCCCCCCCCCCCCCCCCCCCCCCCCCGCAGTAAGCAAATTTTTGAAGAATTTGAGCTACAACAAGGTGATGTGGATGCACAGGGTGGTGGAGAGCAGCAAGAACAAGCCGATATCAACAATGAAGAGGAGCAAGCAAATGAAGAGGAGCAACTAGAGCAAGATCCAAATGAAGAGGTGCAAACCAAGGAAGCTGAAAAACATGTTGAGGAAGAAGACATAGATGATGAAGACATCCTTCATCAAGGGACTTTTAATGATGAGGATTCTGAAATGTACATAGACATAGATCTCTATGGGGCTACTGATCTTAATGAGGATGATAGAATAGATAATGATTTTTAAAATGATGTATCTTAATGATTATGCAAATAGTTATGACATATTTGTAATGATTTTATGACATTGAAGGTCCTTTCATTGTTTACCATTGTTAATGTTTACCATCATAATCACTACTGTAGGAGCAAGTTGATATAGTTTTACCAATGTTGTTTATCATTGTTAATGTTTGTTATATGGTTCTTTCATTGTTTACCATGTAATTTTCATTTCGCACAAGTTTGTCATATGGTTTTTTGTCCAACAGGCCATGGGTGACTCACCGCCCTACGACTACAGTCCTGATTTCTCATTTAATCCTACACCGCAGGGCATGAGTCCCCAGCAGTTATATGGTTTTCTTTCGTCCATGACTCCAGAGCAGAGAGCCATGGCTCAGAGTTATTGGGGTTCTGGGGCAGGGACATCTGCCTCACCATCTGGCTTCCCGACGCCAGTTCCCACACCCGTGGGTACGACAGTAGCTCCCACACCTCATACCACACAGCCTTCCACTCCTCTTACAGCTCGATCTACCACCTCTTCACATAGACGGCGCTCACGTAGTAGGTCTTCAGGGGGAGGTTTGTTGTGGTGGTAGTGCCACAGATGCTGTGACACCACCACCACGTGAGCGTCGTCCTTCGCTCTCATCTGTTGATAGCACACCCATAGGGTCACCTTCCACTCCTTGGGGTGCACATGACCATGACAACAGCAAGATATACACAATTAGGGATGGGGCACCAATAATGAATAGTGCAGGGAAGGCAATGAAGACACGCATTCGACAATTGTGCACTATACAGTGTCACGACTCTGTCATGACTAAATGGGATCAGCAAGATAAGGGGAAGAAAAATTATATAAATACAAAGATAAAGCAAGAGTTTCAGCCATCTGACCCTATGAATGTCGTCTCTAATGAGTGGATACAGTATACAGCTCGCATTTTGATGGGGCATCGTAGGTCAGAGGCGAGGGATGCATTTAGAGAGGGGAAAGAGAATCCTATTTGGCTAGATGATAGGGAGTGGGCAGCCATTGCTCAGGAGCTCACAGAGACACCAGAGAGGTTTCAACAACAAAGAGAGGCGGCAAGGGCAAGACTCCAAACAGCAGGGGCTTCTCATCTTGGGAGTGGTGGTTATGAAACCATGCGCCATGAATTCGTAAGTATTTGTAGCAATTTTATTTATGTAAATGTATGTATGTGGGCTAAATGTTGATTTCTAAAAGTTATAATTGTTAATCGTTTGTGTAAGAGTTGGCCATGAATCGCCCACCAAGTAGGCGAGAGGAGAAGTACGCGCACAAACATGGCCTTGTGGCCTTATTTGAGATGCTTGAAGAAGAAGGAGAGACCGTCAATTGGGAGGCATTACCATGATGTAAGATGACCTTCAAACTAATGGCATATGATCAAAACATTCTTGAGTATTAATGTTTAATTTAATTTCTTGTTTATCAATCTGGAAAATAAAAAAACGAGCACGGTTGTTTTTGTGCTCTATTTTAGACAGAATGGTGCTGTCTGTTTGCTGTTGTTGATCCTGTTCATTGCAGGCAGCCAAGCAACAGCCAGGCAACACTATTCTGCCCAAAAAAAAAAAATTGGTACAGCGTCGGTATATTCCCTGGTATGTACACCGGTATATTCATTGGTATATCTGCCGGTACTGGCGTCGGTATAAAAGCCGGTGAACGTCGGTATAGCGCTTGTTGGTATACACACCGGTATACACCTCGGTATGGACGCCGGAATAGCCGTCGGTATTAGTGCCGGTGAGCGTCGGTATAGACACCGGTATAGGCGTCGGTATTGTTACCCGACGCTTATACCGACTTCATGGTTCCGGCGCGTATACCGGCATTTATATCGATGACGGGGCCTTTTTAGACCGCGTTGAATGACGTCAGTATAAGCGCCGGTATTAGGCTAACATGTAGTAGTGTCTGTATGGTGTAATGACACTTACATGGACAGTAGGTGTTTCTAAAAGAAAAAGATACTTTCTCATAGTAGAAAGGGAGTTTAAGAAATCATGAATGACAAAGTAATATTCCTCTACTAAAGGAAGTGTTTCTATAATTTAAATACTTATAAAAGAGAACTCATTCCAAGTTGAGTGGCTACGTTGAAGAAAAGGTTTCCTGAGTCTGTTTTCGAGGATGAAAAGTTTTCTTTCAAGGGGGCAGAAATGTTATGACACTGACTCGAAACACTATAAGGTAAGACTAGAAAAGATTATTTATATGTAAAAGTGGGGAAAGGCTATCAAGTGGTGTATAGAGGCTCTTTGGGGAAAGGCTATCAAGTGGTCCATAGGAATAATCCTTTGAGTGTGTGGGGATTTTTTGCCACTCGTGAAGAAATGGCTCAAGTGAATACATGGTAATATTAATGAGAATTTCAACAACAAAAATAGAATCAGTTTCATGTTATTGCAATCAATATTGGGACACCTTTCTCTCTCTATCTCTCAAGATAGGTTATGAACATTCATCGTGAGGAGTGGACGCCAATATGTGGGTGTGAATGAATCGATATAAATGGATTCTATGCCATCGACTCATCAAAAGTACTGCATAAAATAATTGAGCCATTCCCCTTCCTCGAGCATTGGTGAAAAAATATTATTTTATTTAGATACATAAGATGGGCAATGGTTGTATGATATCCATTTGTTGCCTCTTCATAGGCAAATATTTTAGGAAATACCAAGTGAAGGGGATGAGATTATAGATTAACATATAAATAAGAGAGAGGAGTATATCTTGGATGCAAATAAAGGATCAAAACCTATAGACGACTCCAAAAAGTGATGCAGATAATGAAAACAGTTTCAACTAGAGCCTCTTTCACTATCAATTTCAAGGTTAGAGCTTGGACACCAGGCATAACATGCATAATTTATTTGGATCCCATTGCAAGAATGAGTTGCTCGTGTACTATTCATAGTCAATATCATGTAAATTCATTCTAAACTCCCATGTATGATGTAATGTGGACCCAAAGTCAGCCTATAGTCTCCACATCTTGTTCGAGTATAAGCTCATAGTTTGGATACTAGCAATGTCCTTGGGAATTGCACCACCACTTTGATTACAACATGTTATATTAATAAACTTTAAAGTTTGATTGTTGTTCTTAGCATTATTATGCCTATGTTTCACTAACTCATGTATATGCCTATGTTTCATTAACTCATGTATCTCTCTTTTAATCATCTTTTTCAATTAACCACCTTTGAACTCCAACTCCATGTGAGTACTTTCTTTTTCTCCCCCAAATCGTGCTACCTACATTAAACATGTTGTTAACACAAGATTATCAATTAAAGAACCTAGATCTAATTTAAAGACAAGATTATCAATTAAATAATGTAGATCTAAATTTTAAAATGTACGTCCACCATGAAATATGCATGTGTGACACAAAGAGTGACACCATCTCTTTGTGCCTAAAAAGCTAGAACCATAACATCATAAGCCACCTACCTCAGGTGGTAGAGTTTCTAGAGTTATTTATGTAGATGGAGTCTAGCTTGATGTTGAGGCACTTGTAGAAGTTTTGATGGACTTGAAGGTTTGGTTTGACTCTCCCTTCCCAAGGTCGATTTTAACATGGAAGGTTTGATTCTGATTTGGTTCTTTCCTTTTTTTATTTTGGCAGTGTCAATGGCCAAGATTGAGGGCCAGTCCATTGATGTTGCTTTTGTCAACGAGGTTAAGGTTGTTTGCTTTGTTTTTGGCACCCAAATCCATGTTTTACCCTCATAGTAGCATTGAGCTTGAAGAAGACTAATTTTAATCCATCAAGGAATAACTTGTGGTTTGGATTGATTTTTGTTATGGTGTCTCCTAGGTTTCTTGTTGTTAGTGGGTTGGTGAGTGAGAACTAGTGGAGAAGCTTTTGCAGGGACCCACTTAAGGGTAGGTTGTGGCTTTCCTTTGCTAATGCCCCTGCTAGAGCTTATTCTTTATAGAGATAAACGTGGACGTGGGGCATGAAGATGAAGAATTTTCTAGTGGTGAAATGGATGTCAATGTGGAGGGAATGTCATTGGATTGTGTTGATGTTGTGTCTTTCTCCTAGTGGCACTGAAATTCTTGTTGTTGGTCCAACGCAGGCAATGTTCGTGGACTGTCAAAGTGTAGGTTTGAGATTTTTTGCCACCACTGAGACACTCCTTGTGGGCTAGTTTATCCCACATTTGAGCCACTATCGTCCAAGTTTATCCAAAAAAAAAGAATGACATGTTATTTTAAAGCTCCTGTAGACATGAGCAAAAAGCTATTGTTATCATGATAGATGATAGTTACAAGAGAACCAAGTATTTTGGTATTTTTGGCACTTACATCCTCTATTCTCATGTTAGATTTTTCAAGTTGAGGTTTACCTAAGTGATTCCATGTAGCAAAGGAGGGTAGATTGTGAATAGCACTCATGTCAAGCATAGCATTACAAGACACTTTACCATAGGGGCTAGGCAATTCAATGGGTCTTCTGAGAGTTGGAATGTGATCATTCATAAATCCCAAGTATCATTTCCATATAGTGCATCCATCTCCTCATCCATAGCTTTCTCCCAACACACATTTCCAACAGCCTCATCAATGCATGTGGGATCTACAACCTGTACAACTTTTGCCATGTATGCATAGTGATGTGCCACATAACCATCATAGATAAACCTCTGCACAGGATTCTTCACTCTCCCAGATCTTTACAACTTTACATTCATGGCTTCCATAGCCTTCTTTACACCAGGTGTTCTCATAGCTGGTATCCCAAGATCCTCATTAAGGCTCATCTCTGAGTCACTAGACTCTCCATCAACATGAGAATGCCCTGCAGAAATGTCAGGCATACTGAGGGGCTCAACCACTTTCTCTTTGCCTTTATGTGATGTACTAATCACATTTGCAAGATTGGTATTATGACGCAGCCTACCACTCCATGGTCTATCAATTAAACCACTAGATGAGGACTCTCGTGGTCCACTCAAAGACTGTGATTGTTGACTTGCATTCTGTGCAACCACATTTCCACTCACATCAGTCCCAACAACAGTTTCTTTTTTATCAGCATACCAGTTGCTCATCTCATCAAAAACAACATCCCTGCTTACCCTCAACTCACGTGTAGCAGGATTACAACACCTGTATCCCTTTTGCTCAAGAGAATACCCAATAAACACACATTTTTCAGCTTTTGGATTCAACTTAGTTCTCAGCTCATCTGGCACATGCACATATGCAATGCATCCAGCAATGCATCCAAAGACTTTCAGATGAAACAAATTATATTTTTTGCCAGTAAACCTCTCCTCTAGAGTTACATCATGTATAGTTGTAGTTGGAGTCATGTTCATAATGTAAACTACTATAAAAATAGCCTCAGCCCAATAGCTATGTGGCATATTCTTCTCTCCTATCAATGCTCGTGCAATCTCAGGAATGTGCCCTTAGTCTCCCCTCCATCTGACCTTAGGCACTTTACATGTTTCCCTGTTTGCTTTTCAACCATAACTCTGAAATTCTGAAAATGAGTGAACACCTCACTCTTCTCCTTCTTCATGAATGTGCAAGAAGTGCTACTTTTGCCACTAGCACCCCCGAATTCGTTGCGTGGAGGGGGCAGGGATCTTTCAACTCACATGGAGTTGGAGTTGGAGTTGGAGTTCAAAGGTGGTTAATTGAAGGCTTGGCAAGGAACATGTCATGGAAAATAATCTATCCTTCATACCTAATGGGGTGAAGCACCAATCGGAGTTAATGACGAGTTATGAGATGCTCCACTATTCAAGGTTGAGCCTAGCTGGACGGTCCCAAATCTAACCATATCTTAATTGTATAACTTAATCTAAGAAATTATTAAACTCACTTAATCCTACTATTTCTACATAGCAATACAATCAAATCAACCTTCTCAAATAGAAAACAAGAATGCATGCCATATCCAAGAATGCATGCCATATCCAAATAGAAAACAAGAATGCATGCCATATCCAAGGCTCTTATCACATAAGCAAAGAATCATGTAATCTCAAACAAACATTCACATGATATAAATCTCTATCGATTACAGCATAGCATCTCAATCATCAATCACAATGTATGTGTCTATCTCAAGATTCTATTATCATCACCATGCTCAACAACATGGTTAGTAATAATGACCAAAATCCAACCGATCTAGGGCTTTCTCCGATGCCCGTCCACCCAACCTCCACACTAGACATCGCGGCTATCTTGGGTATGCCTCTTTCTGAATCTTGTCCTCTCTGGGTTCTACCACATGGCTCCCAGAGGGCATAAATCTCATTCCCTGTCTAAGGACGGCCGGCCTGAATCTCAAAATGTCATGTCGAGTCTCATCATACACATGCATATCACTTGGTCATAGGCATGCATATCAATCATTCATCTCAAAACAAAGCAATCATAACTCATATATATCATCTCTAGTCCGTAATCTTTCAAGGCATACATATGCAAATCAATCACAATCAATTTCAAGTATAAAATAAGCTTTTAATGTAAACAGTCTTTAACTTCTCTCCATCTTTTAAGTCACATGGGAATCCTTGTTTTTAACATAATCAACTATCATGTTCTAACGAGCAACGTCATCTCTAGTCACTATAGCTAAGTCTTAACTATGCTTATGCGTTAGTCCATCCGGTGGTCTATATAGATAAGATAGTCAATATTGATAGCAATTTCTAAGGCAAAGCCTAATAACTGGTTGCTTTGGGAGAGTAATATCTTCTAATCTATTTGGAATTAGAGAAAAGTTAAAACTACAAAGTTTTAGGACTTCTAATTCTCTATAAAATATATCTCTCTAATGGCTCTCTAAAAATGAGTTCTAAGGTCCTTTTGAGAGCATTCAAAATGGCCTAAGTTGTGTTTTTAGCATAAATTTGTCAAAAATAGCCAAATGCCGTGCTTTGCACTCAAATAAAAGAGATTTAACTTTCTAACATCTCATACACTCTTGTAGAGTTTTTTGTCGTCTAAAACTTTTGTTTTATGTTAAAATCTGATTCTAAACACACACAAAGATAAATGCTTCGTTGTTATAACAGTCCCTAATGAAGGTTATACCTAAAATCTAGTCACAAACGAGTCAAATATTATATCTTCTAATTCTTTAACTCCAAAAGTGTTTATTCTATGAGTTCGACTAAGGCAATCAACAATAATTCTTGGCTGGAAATCCCCCCCTCTCCTCTTCTCGTGGTGTTTATCCATCTTTGACATGGTTAAACATGCCGTACATCGACTCAGATTCTCCCATATACACACTTGTCGATATATTTATTTAATCTCAAAAGAATTTAAAGAAAAATACTAGAAAGAGTATTTGTGTACTTCCCCAATATATTTGCTGATGTCTGGATTGATTTGGGAATCCATGTCTACTCTTCACAAGTTGTGGAAGAGCTGTTTGTAGATTTGGCAAGCCTCTCAGATCTGCTGTCAAACGGCTACAATATGCAATAGTTTTAACTTCATGCACACTTATCAAATACTAGTCGTGTGGATACTTAAAATTACCAGAACATAGCGCGGGCGGAATCGCTAAAATCTGCTATATGTAAAATTCAACTCCAAAAATAGGTCACATTTTACTTTTTTTATCAAATTTTGTTTTGCATGTCCATCTACACACTTTAAGGCTTCCTTTGAGCATACTAACTAATTGAAAAATCAATCTAGATTTTTTACTTAATTTTAATACTTAGAATCTTTACTCTACTGAAAAATCACCGAAAACTTGCTGGAATTCATTATTGAAATCTATGGCATCCAAAACTTAGGATTATCTTTAATCATAACTTGGTTAATCTCGGAGGTATGTTACACTAGCTAATGGAGTGAGAGAATCATTAACTTTCTAGCTAATGGTTTTCCAGAGGCAAAAAAGTTAAGGAAAGATCTAGCATGGAAGTTGCTTAAAGAAGCATAACCTTAGCAAGTGATTGCTGGAACTCTTTATAGACCTAGGATGACATATAAAGACAGTACCCTAGGGAGGATGAATACTTATACATCATCAAGCAAGCACACCAAGGGGTAGCTCGTGGACACTTTGCAGGTAATGTTAAGACAAGAAAAATACTCCAATTGGGCTGTTGGTGGCCCACACTCAAGATTGTGAACTATTTGTCAAAGGATGTGATGAGTGGCCCAACGTTGTGCAAAGCTGGAGAAGAAGGAAATCATGCCACTGCATCCTATCAGAGTCAACCAACTTTTTAAAAAATGGGGCTTAGATTTCATTAGCACTATTAGTCCTACTGCACGTTGAACATAAGCACACTTCATCATTGTTGTCACAGATTATGTAACCAAATAGGCTGAAGCCACAGATTATGTAACCAAATAGGCTGAAGCCAGAGCTTCATGAAAAGCAAATGCCATGGTGTCTGCTAAGTTTCTCTATGAGAACATCATTACCCTCTTTAGTTAACCTTTTTAGTTGGTGAGTGACCAAGGAAAACACTTTATACATGATGTAATCCACTACCTCACCACAACGTTCATGATCTCACACTGCAAGTCCAAACCTTAGTACTCGCAAGAAAATGGTCAAGCTGATAGCACCAACAAAGTCCTCATTTCCATATTGACAAAAATTGCTGAAGATTGAAGCACTGATTGGGAATTCAAGCTTATAGAAGCTTTATGGGCTTACTGAACCTCTTACAAAATTGAAATTAGTTTCAAAACTATCGGCTTCCTTAATAGTAGTAAATTTAAAAAGTATTATGTTTCTCTTACCGAGGAAGCGTTGTGGGTCACACATGATAAGAAGGCCACTAAGGAAAAAGAAGAACTAAAAAATAACACCTCATTAACAAGGTATTGTGTGTGTTGGAACCCTTAACGGGATCAAAACCTTCGGCTTCCTTAATGGGAGTAAATTTTAAAAGTATTATGTTCAGAACCTTCGGCTTCCTTAATGGGAGTAAATTTTAAAAGTATTATGTTCATCTTACCAAGGAAGCCTTGTGGGCACACATGATAAGAAGGCCGCTAAGGAAAAAGAAGAAATAAAAAAAGCTCAAGCTCAAGAGTAGGCTAAAGAAAGATAAATCCAACAACAACGACGAGAAGATATCCTTAGATCCACACAAGCCTTTGTGGGAGAGGTTGAAGGAGACATAAAGTAGCACATAGCACCTCTACAAACATACATTGAATTGACTAGCCCTTATGGGGTAAAGTTATTTATAATGCATTACTTGATATGGGGGCTAGTCACAATCTAATTTCCTTCAATGCATGGAACCAATTATAAAAAACCTCAACTTGTAGATATCCCTTTAAAGGTGAAAGGTATCCATGGTAGAAATACGAAGGTTCTTGGGTTACTATAAATAGAGAAATACTAAGATAGCAACAAGCACTTGGTGGGAGACTTCCTAGTTATTCCTGCCAAAACATTACCTAAATTGGAAATACTTGGTTGTACATGGATAAAGACTATTGGTTGTATGATTGACTGGTCGACAGGATGTGTCTCTATGGGTGAAGCCATGGCTGAACATTTTACTCAAAAACCTCTTCCACGTCTCACTATTATCGAGAACCGAAACAATAAGGAATCTTCAACATCTGCCAAATTTTGAAGGAAACTCCCTCCACTGGTGGCTCTTCTAGGAACTTGCGACTCTTTTACACATAAAAGGTAAACACTTGCATGTCAAAAGGGCGACCAAGAACAATAAGCTACAAAAAAGTGGCAACCCAAATCTACCTTGAAATGGGTTCCCAAAATTTATCCATCTCTACCACCTTAACCAATGAAGCGAAGAGGGCCTCAATACAATAATCGATGAAAGAAGCCCAAATTACAAGTTACCCAAAAATGGATACCCAAATTCTTATTCAAAGCTCAAGGCTACTATGAAGGTGACCATTTCATTTGGATACCAAAACATAAATGGATACCACTAGACCACTTACAAATTTCCAAATCTCCTCATTGCAGATAGATAAAGGCTTCAATAGCTCAAATGCGAATAAAGAGAAAACTACGACAAAAGAACCTTCAACACTAATATACCCAAACAAGTATGTATCCCAATGAGAAACCCTATCACACGAGACATGGTAATTGAAGGTGAAGCTTCTACATCACAAAATGTTATTATTGGCCCTTCAATCTCCAACCCCACTGGATTCTCTAGAGTAGCCCACTACAAGAGTATAAATTTCTTTGCCGTCACAAGTGTCAAATCCATTGCTTATCTGTAAGGGAGAACCCATAAGCTCCATCTCATCTTGTGAGAGCCCTTTACCATCATTAAAGTTCAAAATTAACATGCCACATCCAGCAACAAAGGGTGCTCCTAGTATAGGCAACAAACACTGATGGAGCAAAGTTGGAAGGGATGGTTACAAAAAACCTACAATACCTTCCATGAGGTCCAGTTATGATGGAAGTTAAGATAGGGAGACTTATCCTAACATCGTTACTTTTACTCTACAAAATTTTCTCCCCAACAAAGTTCATGTGCATATCAAGGGAGATCTTGTTGGAAAAAGCTAACCCATGCCAATATAGCTTTCATCAACATGCATGGTAATATAGCTCCTATACACATACTAAAAATTTGACTAAGAACATATATAAAAAAAAGATGATGAGAATGAGCACAAGTCAAAATAAGAGAATGAAGTACGACTCTCCTGTGATGACTAGAGGACATGAGCATGGACTTTTCATGGATTGATACAAGTGACCCTATCTTGGACTTGGATTGTCTGCAATGGTACTATTAAGGGTAGTTAAGTATTCCTCCTTTCCAAACCACTTACGCTATTTTTATGCACCACTAGGGGAGCAAGCCACATTTGTGGACCTGATCTACCTACAATTTGATCCTCTTGAGCCATGTTTTACCCATAAGCATCCCAAGTTGTACACAACATCCTACTTATTAGGTAGTGTAGAATCTATTTTAGAAGGTGCTATGGGATAGGACTATTGTAGTCCATGATAGGATTAGAGACACCACAACGACATGATGACCTGAGTGTACTTTACCCAATTTGAGGATCCTATCAAGTAAGAAATCATAGTAAGAGCTTGTAGATTAGGCAAGGAGGGCGAGAACTTATGGACTTACACTGTCATTATATGAAATAATGTTACCAACTCCTTGTCCCTTTTGGAGCATGGTGGGTGATTTCCTAGACAACCTAAATCATCGTGGTAGCTATTTACCTCACCTACCTATAGTACCCATGCCATATGACAATGAGGATGCACTCAGACTGTTGCCTCCTATACCAAAGGAGAGATATATATTAGAAGCAAAACCAAGTGAGGGGAAAAATCAACCTATTGTTGTCGAGTCAGAGCATGCTTACGAGCTATGCTTATCTAATGATGAGCTTGCTAGATAATTTTTATGTATAGGTTACTGAGGTTTAGTCGTGTAGACCAGATTCATATTCATAACTTACAATGGACGTGTAACCTCGATATGGAGCAGATTTCCCCATTTGCTCAGGTGTATTCTAAACTCATCCTCACCTATTGCTTTTGTTTTCAATTTCAATCTCTTTTATGATTCTCCATTTAGTGTTTCTTTGAGTGCTTTCTTGCATCGTTCTTTGACTAGTCTATCATTTTTCTAGTTATTACTTGCCCTTTCCGAATTTGGTCCTAGTTTAATCATTTCTGAGATCTACCTTCAAGTATGCCAATTACTCCACATTCCTTAGTGTGCCCTCTTTAGTAAGAATAGATCCTTCTTGGTTAATTGTGAAAGTGAAACCAGTTTTGGTCCTAGTTTAATCATTTCTGAGATCTACCTTCAAGTATGCCAATTACTCCACATTCCTTAGTGTGCCCTCTTTAGTAAGAATAGATCCTTCTTGGTTAATTGTGAAAGTGAAACCAGTTTTTAAAAAAAACGAGCAACAAACCAAAAATAGCAAAAAAACACAAGAAGATGACAATTTCCATGTGCAATGTAGGTAGGACTTTTGGCTCTTAGTGAGATGGAGTCTTGGGACCATAGCCTTGATCTCCATGGGATGGGAGCTTATGGCTAAAAATTTGTTGAGAAAAAAAATCATCTCTATAGAGGTACCTAGCGGTTCTTAGATACTCTTGTATGAGGTCTCCGCAAGGTAGTGTCCTACTTTTACATTTTTATCTTATTAATTTTTTTTTAAAAGAGGCGAAGAATATAATAATCACTTATAAATTTCATTTATGAGGCTAGATAATAGCTAGAGATGGTTTCACCAAAGTGATAGTTTGTAGAGACTGGGGTCATAACCTAAGGCATGCATGCTTTTTGCAAAAAGACTTCCTCATTGCTTTGATTAGGTATTTGTGTAATGCTTAAATTTTAATTATTTCCACAAGAGCATCTTACTCATTATACCCTATTGCCATGGAGAAATTCCAAGACTTTCGACATTTCCAATGCTAACATGCATCTAGCATTAGTTTCACCTATCTTCATCAACATATTATGAGGATGGAATCTACATCTAGAAGAGGGATATGTTAACTCCTGTGTGCTAGAGACCTCTATGGTGTCAATTCCGATCACCACATAATTTTCACCACCTTGCGGAGATGGTGGTGGTGGCGGAGGCAAGCTTTGGAGTGCGATTACATAGAAACATCATCTCCTACAATAATCCCGAGCACAGGTATTAACGAGGGGAGTGACACACCTTTCCCATGCAATTGTGAGCTAGGTCATGGAAGATTGGCTTCTTGGTTGAGCTATTTTATGCTCTCGAGTGTGGTTGGGAAAAGCCCCACAACATTGGTTTACGTTTGCACTCTTTCTATGGTGCAAGGGCTTTCCACTTACAGATAACCAATATAGAACCTCTCTAGTTTCTTTATGCCATTCCCTATGTGTCTACACGTGCTGTGTGTCAGATTGTCTTCAGTAATCTCTCACTCCTTTCTATCACATGTATTAGACTCAAGTTATCATGTCCCCATAATGAAATTGGTCATCCTAGACCTCATTTCTAGGAGGTTATTGTTGTCTATCTTCTTAGTCACAATTTGGGATAGATTGTCATATGTCTTTACGTATAGTAACTTACTAAATAGTGCTTGTAAATGCTTCTTCACTTACAACAAACTTGCAATCTTCAACAAAGTGATACCGCACACCTGATATACTAAAACTCTATATAGAATAGTCACATAAACATACATCCATCAAAGTCTACGAATCAAAGATTCTATGTAGAGACTCTTTGCAATCAAATTTATGTTGCAACTTTGCTTTGACCATAATTTGGACATATACATAGGGTGCGTGCAAATATCTTGCACAACCAAAATATGGCTTGAAACAATTTAAAATATGCAAAAGCTTAATTAAAAAAGATTAATATACACAATATAGTCTTCTTCCTTCAACTAAGAAGATACGTCAATCCAAGAAAGTGACTACCCTCTCTTCCTGTATAGCGCCCACAGCTACTACAGAAGGTATTTTAAACTCAAAGAGGAAAAGCAATAGAAATATCCATACCCGTACTTCTTCATTTCTTGCCTCTTTCTTGTTGTCTCCTTAGATCTCACTCAAAATGAAGCTTTGATACCATAAAGTGAATAAGTGGGAGAGGGAGAGCTTGACATCCTTGCACAAGTAAACATACACACTCAAGAGATAGCAAGACACAAGAGAGAGATGGATGGTTGAACTTCTTCTCTTCTCTACAACTATGAAGTACAGAGATGAGAGTGCATACTATATCGAAAAGTAGTCTCCTACTATAACTTGCAAAGATTCGTAGTGTGAACCCCATTACATGATTTGGTACTATAACTATGCCATAACTCTAGTACTCCAAAGTGGTTGCAACATAGCCTTTATATAATCTCTCGAATCGTGCCTATGGCATAATTGTGAAAGTTGTCACCCATATGGGTCATAAATGCCAAGAGCACTATTTAAGCTCTATATCTCAACACATACATCCACCAAATCTCAAGTTCTCTGCATCCTATAACAAACCGTCTACCACAACTTTGTACTAATAAAACCCAAAATTGTGAATATATAATAGAAATGGCACTTTCAAAATGTGCCTGCAAAAAACTTGTAAAGTTAAAATGGAGCCCAAAATGTCCTCTAATCCAACTCGTACTTGCCTATTCATCTTGCCTCGTAGCTATGTGCAAAGTTTTTCTTCCAAACCAAAGGGAAAGAGATGGAGATACCCTTATCCATGTCACACTTCTGGTGCTTGCCTCTTTCTTGCTTTCTAAGATCTTTGCATGTACCGATGCTGATACCATGAGAAGAATGTAGGGAAGGGAGAGTAATCTTGAGCTCCTTTCAAGCATACACACACACACACACACATACACGAGTAGACAAGCACATATGAATGTTAGAAACATATGTAGCACCATCAATCCCAACACCACAATCGGAGACCATGCTAGAGCAAGGGACAAGTGTGGAGACACTACACACAACACTTGATCCTATTATCACAAGAGTAAAAAGTCTTTAACCATAACCACAAGAGTCAAAAGTCTTTAAGATTGTTATTGAGAAATCATAAGAATCAATAGTCTCTAAGTATCATTTTGAGAAATCACAAGAACTAGAAGTCCTGCCTCCACCAATACTATAAAAATCAGAAAAAGAAAAGCCTAAAGATGTGAAATAGAAAGAAGTAGAGGCTGCAATGGAAAAACATATACTCAATGCTCAAACGACAATGTGGTATCCAAGTAGATCGTAAAGGTGATTTCCACTAAAAGATACTACCTTAGGGATGCTAGTTCCACCATTCATCTCACTGATCTACGCCACTCATTTATTCACAACACACTGAAGAGAATTTTGTAAGTTAATCATGTATGCAAAGGTGATCTAGCCTTAGAAATACACTTAAAAACATGGAATTGCACCCAATAGGCCAATCAATTCTTGTACACAATTCTAGTACAGTTGTGAACCATAGATCTTACAACACGTTGTTGGTGATAGTGAAGATGAGGACCCATATTATGTGCTACTTTGGGAGACTGATGACTCTATGGACTTGATTCTTGTTGAAGCAACCACAGACCCTCTTCCACAAAATATTAGAATAAGATTGACAAGAGTTGATGAGAGGGAGAAGGCACTCCTGTTCATGCTATGAAGTACAACATGGCTTATGGGAGCTAACATGGACTTCAAAACCCTCGATAGCTAGTGACTCATGTAGAAGAACTCCTTTCTAGAAGAATAAACTTTTGAAAAACCCATAGTTACTTGGCCAAGAAATAAGAAACCGTGTAGGAAGTTGCATGTGCAAGAAATGATTGAACATGAGAGTTGGTGACTTGTGATGCACATATTAGTAAATTGGTGGAGCATGCTTTGGGTGTATAAGACTCAACAGGTTGTGTTAAAAAAAAGCTTAATGAATATGAATATTAGAGACAATTTCTTTTTAAGATCCTCATCACAGCAAAGTCTATATGATATAAGATGAGATATTTAAAGCAATTTTAATTGTAATTTCAAAAAAAATGAGAGATGCTCTATCTCTTCCTTTTTTTAGAAGTTATGGATTAATCATGCTAGTCACATTCAAGATACTTAATGCTCTAACAACACTTTGTTAAAGGACTAGGGCCTTCAAGGTAGCAAAAAAGGAAAGAAAATGACAATGTGGACAACCATGTGGCGTACCACTAACAGATCCTACCTTAGAGATGCTAGCTCTAGTAGTCATCACTTATCTACACCACTCATTTATCCACAACACAATTGCACTACTTGACGTTTATTAGTAGAAAGGACAACACTATGCCATTTTAAATCAAATTAACCATTCAAGGTGGGGAGGGATCAATCGGACGATTTCAATTCTCTGACGTCTTATGCAAGCTTGATGTCGCACATCGCTAATGCCTGAACTGGACATGCCTAAAGCATACAATGCATATGTAAACGCTAATGCCTAAACGTGAATGCATTTACGCTTACGTCTTATGCAAGCTTGATGTCTAACGTCTTATGCATTCAAGGTGGGGAGGGAGAAAAATTTGGTAAGTGCTTGGTAATCTTGCTTCTAGAATAGGTTAGTAGGGAATGAAACTTGTTTGAAGATGAATTAGGGAAAGTCATTTTCTAATCATAGATAGGTTCAAGATGCATGTTCCGTTAGGGAAGTGGGATGTCCCTCCAAAGAATCCTACATAGGTGAGATAAGCACTCGTATGACCATTTGCAAGTCGTGCCTTGTCCTCAGAAAGAAGAGTTGCGATTCAGTCCCGTCCTTTAGTTAGAAAATCAGGGACCAAGAGTTTAACGTACTTAGGAAAAGACTCGAAGAGTTCGTACGGATCAAGATCCTTCTTAACATAGGAGTTGTAGGCTTCTTAAAGCTGTCGTTTATTCTTGGAGTTCAGTAGCTCAAAGGTTCTCTTAGTAGAAGTGAAGATCCTTACTCTTCGTAGTGGATAAGGGACAAACGTTTTCCTAGTTCGGAGGCGAAGGACCATTCCTTCTCTCTTTCTTTGAAACATAAAGGAAAAGGTGACCTCGTTTTGCAAGCTGCGAACTCGATTGATCGGTGGGAAGGATCTCCTACTCTTGCGAGTCGTAAGAATTAGATAAGTGCTGTTAAACTGGGTAATGTTAGACTTAGCTCAGATTTTTCTTGATCAAGTAGTTATAGGAGTGGAAGGATAACAATTGAATCTTGTTGCAGGAAAAATAAAATAGATATAAAGTGAAAAGTAGTAAATGCAGGAATAGGCCTGCTTTTTGTAACCTTTATGCTTTCTTTTTTGTAAAATCTCCCTCAACGGCGGTTGGGGAAAAGAAGCCCGTTTGATGCTTTAAATGTTATTTTTAAAATCTCCCTCACGGCTGGGGAAAAGAAGCCCTGTTTGATGGTGCCAAGTATCCGTTTTCCAAAGGAGATGCTGGCAAAATTTTTGGCGAATTCTTATGGCGAGGGAAGTCAAGAACGACATTCCGGCTTGGCTCGTTCCTATGGACGGGACATACATGGGAACGGGGATTTTAGCTAGAGATTTTAGCTATGCATGTGTAAACGCTAATGTCTAAATGCTATGCATGTCCCTAAATGCTATGTATATCCCTAAACGCTATGTATACGCTATATAAATGCTATGTGTATATATGTAAACGCTAATGCCTAAACGCGAATGCATTTACGCTTATGTCTTATGCAAGCCTGATGTCTAAGGTCTTATGCATTCAAGGTGCGGAGGGATCGGCAGGACGATCTCAATTCTCTGATCCAACTACTAAGCACGTTCCTTGCTAGCTAGATCTACATCCTTTCCCTTAAGCGTACAACACATAGACGTCGTAATCACTAGTGCTTGCACTACTTGATGTCTATTAGTAGAAAGGGTACCACTATGGCATTTTTCATCAAATTAACCCTTCAAGGTGAGGAGGGACGATCTCAATTCTCTGACCCAACTACTAAGATCGTACCTCTTTCTCCATGTTTAGTAGAAAGGGCACCACTATGCAAGACTTCATCAAATTAACCATTCAAGGTGGGGAGGGACGATCTCAATTTTCCGACCCAATTACTAATTAAGGGGATACATCATTTGATTAATGATTTACATAATGCTTAATGATTTGCGTAATGCGTAATCAAATTAACCATTCAAGGTGGGGAGGGACGATCTCAATTTCCTGACCCAATTACTAATTAAGAGCATACATCATTTGATTAATGATTTACATAATGCTTAATGATTTGTGTAATGCGTAATGATTTGCACTTAATGAGCTACATATACATGTTATCTTGCTAGATGTCCATGCATGCGATGTAAGTACCAAATATTTCGAAAACGAAAGATTAGCAACTAGCATATTCATGACGCTGGCATATTTCCAATGGAGCGCTTACAAAATTTACGGTTTCAATCGTACAACCAAGCAAGTGTACAACCACATCTTGATAACATTGTGCCTATGAATTTTGGTCCCCAACAAAGGATGAGAATATCTGAGGAGGGAGTGACACATGGAGCTCAATTAGGAAATGGAAGAAGGTCCAATGGAGGAAATGTTGGATGCCTTTCTCGAGCAAAAAGAAGGTGTCTTCAAGGAGCATGAACATGAAGATCATAAACCACGACATTCTCAACGGTCAAATTATGAACCAGAGGAAGAGGTCATGCATAAACTTGCACGCCTTCCACTATACAATGGTGCCAAGATATCTGTATTGCGTGCATCTCTTACGATGCTAAATTTACAGTCAATTTTTGGATGGTCTAATACAAGTGTCACTGAACTCTTCAAGTAAGTGATTTATGGAGATTACACCTAATGTTGGAATGATAAATTTTCAACTTGTATTTGACTAAATCTTAATAGTAACGATCAAATATTGCCATACTTGTAGGCTTTTGAAAGACCAGATATTGCCATACCGCAACAAGATGCCTCGATCTCGTGCAGATGCGAAGAAGTTATTGAAATCCATAGGCATGGATTACAATAATATTCTTGCTTGTCGCAATGATTGTATTCTCTTCCGCCATGAATACGAGCATTTGCAAGAATGTCCTCATTGTGGCTCTAACAGATATAGAGAAGATGTTCAGGGGGAAGCTGTCCCAGTAAAGTTTCTTAGGCACTTTCCAATCATCCCAAGAATAAAAAGCATGTTCAGGTGCAAATCTATAGCAAGCTTGATGACATGGCATGCCACAACTCGATCCACAGATGAAGTGATGTGTCTGCTGATTCACCTGCATGGAGACACATTGAAGAGAAATGGCTGGCTTTTAGGGAAGATCCTCGTAACCTCTCTCTTGGCCTAGCAATGGATGGTGTAAACCCTTTTGGTTTACGGAGCTCTTCATGGAGCACATGGCCTGTTTGCCTTGTGAATTATAATCTTCCACCATGGTTAGTTAATAGTAATAAAGAAAGGTCATTTGTTGCTCTCATTAATAGCTCCAGGAAAGTACAAGGTGAAGAACATGGATGTATATTTGGCACCACTTTTTGATGAGTTACGCACCTTGTGGAACGGAATTGAAGTGAAGGACATGTCAAAGCAGAGTAGCCAAAGACTTGCAAACTGTGCAAGGTATTCTAATGTGGACAATGCATGATTGGCCTGGCTATGGAGAATGCTCAGGTTTGTCTATATTGGGTTATAATGCATGTCCTCTATGTGGTCCTCGACTTGATTCAAGATACTCAAAAGCATTACAAAAGAATGTATACCAAGGACATGTTAGGTATCTTCCAGAAAATCATGAATTGTAGGATGGTAATCTAGGAAGACCTCCTCCAAGTGCACTGAAGGCAAGCGATTGGAAGCTCAAATGGGAGGAATGTGGCAACTTGGCATGTCCTGGGATGAAGAGGCTCTCTATATTTCACCAACTCCCATATTGGGAGGATGATCTTCTTATAAACCATTTGCTTGACCGGATGCATATTTTCAACAATGTAGCTGACATTCTATGGAAGACCATGACAGGAAAAAAGGAGACTAAAGGCTAAAGGGACGACTTAGAAGAGATAGGTTGCATGCAAGAGTTGTGGGCTCGCACTAGACCCAATGGAAAGGTGCTACTTCCAAGAGCCCCATGGGTTTTTAGTAAGATGGAGGAACAACAAGTGAAGAGGACAATTTCAGAGTTTTGGACTCCTACAGGTTGTATGCATTGCTTGAAAAGTGCATTTACAAAGGATGATGATCTTAGTGGTCGAAGTCTCATGATTGGCACAAGTTTTTACAATTTGTGCTCCCCATAGCAATAAAGGATTGCCTCACTGAAGACATTAGAGCTAATATCTATAAGATTAGCACATTGGTGCATTGGATTTCTTCAAATGAGATAAAGAGAGACACTTTGGAGACAGTGCGTTCAAACTCCATAGAGGCACTCTGCATGGTAGAGAAGTTTTTCCCTACAAGTTTATTAACAATCCAAATGCATCTGCTAGTTCATGTTGTAGATGAGGTTGCAGTTGCTGGAATAGTCCATTCAAGATGGATGTTCTTTTTGGAGAGGTTTATGAAGACATTAAAGGGATTTGTTCGCCAAACAGCTTGCCCGGAGCGAAGTATGTCAGAAGGGTGGCTGATACAAGAGTCCCTTGTTTACATCACTGAATATTTAAGTTCATCAGATCTAGAGATACCTCGACTATGGTCTTAAGAGTCTAACAGGCGAGTCATTGGTGAGGAACCTCAAGGCCAAGGATTAAGAGAAAGATGGATAACAATTTACGAGAAAAAATCAACAAATTTTGCATCTTGAACTCGCATGTAATGGACAAGTGGATTGAGACATATGAAGCTCTCAAGCGACAGCGCGAGTACAAGATCGTTTAAGTTTTAGAAGGAATCGCACTACAAGAAATCTCCCATATCCAGAAGGTCTGCAAGCTCTTCTGGACTTTCCCACAGGTAGATGGCTAGAAGCTACAATTTTAGAAGCCAAATGTGTTGGTTTAACTATAACAGAGGAGGAGGAGGAGCTTACAAAAGGATGCGATTGGCATATAAGTGTTTAAGTTCTACATGTCTCTCTTTTTTTTCTCTACATGTCTTAGTTATTATTTGTCCATCAACAATCTTTATGTGCTATTTGTAGTATCACAAATATGGGGCGTTTTGGTCACATGGACGTCATTTTTGAGTAGAACGAATAGACCAAAAAAGAGCAACCTTTGATTGTGGTGTCACAGCACAATTTGTTCAAGAAAGTCGAGCAAGTACAAGTGACGATAACACAATTAGTGGAATGCTTGATTACTTTGGAACCATTCAAGACATATTAAAGGTTTGCTTTAGAAGTTTTGAGATGTTTATCTTTGATGTGAAGTGGTTCAAGGTAATCACAAATGGGCCACATGCAACTGTACGTAGAGACAAGAGTGGCTTCATCCAAGTAGACTCCACAAAGGTATGGACCAATCAGCGAGATACTTTTGTACGCCCAGTGCATTGTGAGCAGGTTGTCTTTAAAGCGGATCCAAAAGATCCATACTGGCTATTTGTGGTTCAAGTCGCCCCCCGTATAGTAAGCGAATTTGTGAAGAATTAGAGCTACAACAGGGTGATGTGGATTCACAGGGTGGTGGGGAGCAACAAGAACAAGTCGATATCAACAATGAAGAGGAGCAAGCAAATGAAGAGGAGCAACTAGAGCAAGATCCAAATGAAGAGGTGCAAACCAATGAAGCTGGGAAATCTATTGAGGAAGAAGAGGTGCAAACCAATGAAGCTGGAAAACCTGTTGAGGAAGAAGACATAGATGATGAGGACAACCTTCATCAAGGGACTTTTAATGATGAGGATGTTGAAATGTACATAGAAATAGATCTCTTTGGGGCTACTGATCTTAATGAGGAGGATAGAATAGATAATGATTTTTAAAATGATGTATCTTAATGATTATGCAAATAGTTATGACATATTTATAATGATTTTATGACATTGAAGGTGCAAAGTGATATGGTTTACCATTGTTGTTTAGGGAAGTTAATGTTTGTCATATGGTCCTTTCATTGTTTACCACCTCTTCACATAGACGTCGCTCATGTAGTAGGTCTTCAGGGAGAGGTTGTTGTGGTGGTAGTGCCACAGACCATGTGAGTGTCCTTCGCTCTCATCTGTTGATAGCACACCCATGGGTTCACCTTCCACTCCTTGGGGTGCACATGACCATGACAACAACAAGATATACACAATTAGGGATGGGACACCTATAATGAATAGTGTAGGGAAGGCAATGAAGACACGAATTTGACAATTGTGCACTATACAATTTCACAACTCTGTTATGACTTTATGGGATCAGCAAGATAAGGAGAAGAAAAATTACATAAATACAAAGATAAAGTAAGAGTTTCAGCCATCTGACCCTAGGAATCACGTCTCTAATGAGTGAACACAATATACAGCTCGCATTTTGATGGGGCATCGTAGGTCAGAGGCGAGGGATGCATTTAGAGAGGGGAAAGAGAAACCTATTTGGCTAGATGATAGGGAGTGGGAAGGCATAGCTCAGGAGCTCACACAGACACCAGAGAGGTTTCAACAACAAAGAGATGCGGAAAGGAGGACGATACTCTTAGGGGCTTCTCATCTTGGGAGTGGTGGTTACGAAACCATGGGAGGACGAGACTCCAAACAGTACGAGCTTCTCATCTTGGGAGTGGTGGTTACGAAACCATGCACCATGAATTCGTAAGTATTTGTAGCAATTTTGTTTATCTAAATGTATGTATGTGGGCTAAATGTTGATTTCTAAAAGTTGTAATTGTTAATCATTTATGTAGGAGTTGGTCTACCAAGTAGGCAAGAAGAGAAGTACGCTCACAAATATGGCCTTGTGGCCTTATTTGAGATGCTTGAAGCAAAAGGAGAGACCATCAATTGGGAGGCATTACCATAATGTAAGTCCTCTAAACTATTAGTATATGATCAAAATATTCATGAGTAATGTTTCTTTATCTGAAAAATACAAAAACGAGCACGGTTGTCTTTTGTGCTCTATTTTGGACAAAATGGTACTTTCTGTTTACTGCTATTGAGTCCTGTTGACTGCAGCATGTAGCAGGCAGCACTATTCTCTCCAAAAAAAATTTATTGTTATGGTCGTCTCGGTATATGCTAGGGTATATGCTTCGGTATCTGCTATGGTATGTGTGTCGGTATATACTTCGGTATATGCTTCGGTATGTGCGTCGGTATGACCTTCAGAGAGAGCGTCGATATATATATCAGGTATTACCGACGCAAATACCGACGTTGTGGTTCCGATGCAAATACCGGGGTTGACGGGATTTTTTTAGACCCCGTTTAATGACATCGGTATAAGCGCCAGTATTTGGCTATCATGTAGTAGTGACATTGACTCAGATTCTCTCATTTACATGCTTATCGATTTATTTATTTAATCTCAAAATAATTTAAAGCAAAATAATAAAAGAGAGTTTGTGTACTTCTCCGATATATTTGAAGATGTCTTGATTGATTGGGAATCCATGTCTATGCTCTTTAAGTTGTGGAAGAGTTGTTTGAAGATTTGGCAAGCATCTTAAATCCGCTGTCAAAATTGCCAAAATCAGCTATATGTGAAAGTCAACTCTAAAAATAGTTCACATTTTACTTTTTTTATCAAATTTCGATTTGCATGTACATCTACACACTTAAAGGCTTCCTTTGAGTACGCTAACTAATAAAAAATTCAACTTGAATTTTCACTTAATTTTAAGACTTATAATTTTTGCTTCCTCTAAAAAAACTATTGAAAACCTGCTGGAATTCATTAGTGAAATCTGTAGCATCCAAAACTTAGGATTATTTTTAATCATAATTTTGTTAATCTTGGAGCTATGTCACATTCTCTCCCCATTAAGAAATCATCATCCTCGATGATAAAAACATCTTATCTTCAATCATTAGTCCTTGAGAAATAAGTTTTTTCCTATTCAACTATTATACTTGATATAGTACTTGAGAGGTCGTATATCTTTGACTTTCAAGAAAATTATATCTTCGTCCTAAGATTTCTTCAAGTCGCCTGGGAACGAACAACTTGCTTGTCTAAGATCTTAACTTCATATAATAAGCTCTTAACTTGATTCTTCATTTCTTACCTATCTCTTGGATAAAATGAATATACTTGATATTCATTGCATCTATTAGACTCTCAATATTATAGCATTATTTTCTCTTAATATTGTGCTCTCTCTTTCAATCATATCTCTGATAGATCTTATCTTGGATAAAGGATTTTATGTGTTAACAAGCTAGTTATGTATATGCTAGAGATTAGTAGGTCTCCTAAACTCGTCTTAATTCCATAAAATTTAACTCCAAATAAGAAAGGAGATAGATCTTGAGGCATTACACAAAGTATCTTGATCTTGTAATCAGTCACTATCCATGTCATAAACAAGCCTTCTTGGAATCACAACTTAATAAACAATAACAAATCTAATGAAAAACATTATAATCGTATGGTCTTAAACTTCAAGGTAATCAATCAATTTGCAAACTCTTATTTTCGCTTTCCTTGCAGGTTTAGACTTAGTCAAATTTGTTCTACAAGAGAGTGATTATCTATTCTTTCTTCAATTAAAGAGCTTAGAAAGCGAAAAAGTTTTAAACTTCACAAACAAATGTGGCTACATAATCTATTGATGGACTTCCAATCTCCATAATAGATATAGATTTTCCAACCTACACTTATTAACTTCACAATGATAACTTACATTTAATAAGCAAATAGTATACTACATGAAATACTTTTCTTGCTCTGCTATAATGAAGACATCATTCTAAATTCTATATCACATCTTTGACCCTGTTAATCTTTACCATCATCTCCAAGAATGTAACCCACTTCTCATGATACAATATCTTGACCTTTCTAGGCACTAACCAATCTATCCCTAATATGGCATCATATCTTCCCAAAGTCAACACATGGAAATCAGCTTTTAACTTGATGTTGTCTATAAACAAAAGACATATTCATTACATACTTCTTATATGTCTATTGCTTTCCCAAAGTAAGCTCTACCATAAGCTTTTTTTTTTGTAAAATTTAATTATTCTTAACTATTTTACCATGTAGGGTGATTAAAAACTATAAGTGCTTCCCTAGTCAATCAACACTTGAAATACATTATTTGTAATCTTGATATGAATTTTAATAATTGAAGCTTGGTTTTCGACCTTACGTGCATGAACAACATCATTGAAACGTGCATATTCTTCAATCTTCTCAACCATAATTTGTAGCAACTTTTCCTCTTTCTCCACGAGCATTGTCATTACTTGAAAAACATTCTCTTGTGCACTCCACCTTCCTTTCTAATTTCTTGTGTTAATTTCTCACGCACCTCACGTGATGCTGGCTTGTTTTGCACTCAATAGTTTTATGACCCTTTTGTAGACAACAAAAACATAGGCCTTCATGCCACACCTTTTTTTACCAACTCTGGGGATAAATATGTGAAATACTAATTAGCATTCTTCTTCTCAAGCATCTGCATTATCTTATTCTGCATTAAATGTTTCCTTCTCCTTGACTTTTTCTATCATCAAAATTTAAACGATCTTGCATCTATCCATCTTCTTGGTCACCCCTGTCTT
Organism: Cibotium barometz; assembly: GCF_041138505.1. NCBI lineage: Eukaryota > Viridiplantae > Streptophyta > Polypodiopsida > Cyatheales > Cibotiaceae > Cibotium > Cibotium barometz. The sequence goes on from NC_141094.1 coordinate 43,547,656, forward strand.
CTTCATTCAAACCATGGAAGCTTGATCGTGCATGCCTCTCATTCTTTTCTCCAGTTCTTGATTCCTGTCAATAAGTCTGATAACTTCCTCTCTAGAGTTACACCCACACAATAATCCATGTAAAAGCCCTTCTTCTTGCCGTTGGATTGACTATTGATGAATTTGTTTGATGTGCAACCATCGTGTGACTACACTACTACATATTAGCCTAATACCGGGGCTTGTACCGGCGCTATTTAACGGGGTCTAAAAAAGCCTCGTCATCGGTATAAGCGCCGGTATCGCAGCGTCGGTATACCTGTCGGGTATTAATACCGGCGCAGATAACGGCGCCTATACCGACGCTAACCGGGGGTAATACCGGCGCTTAAACCGGCGTTTATACCGACACATATACCGACGGATAAACCGGCCTCTATACCGCATCATATACCGAAGTGTAAACCGGCACCTATACCTATGTATATACCGACGCTGACACCAGGGCAAATACCGACGCTGTAGCAGAAATTTTTTTTTGGGCAGAATAGTGCTGCCTGGCTGTTGCCTAGCTGCCTGCAATGAGCAGGATCAACAACAGCAAACAGACAGCACCATTCTGTCTACAATAGAGCACAAAAACAATCGTGCTCGTTTGCATATTTTCCTGATATCGACAAACAAGAAATTAAATTAAACATTAATACTCAAGAATGTTTTGATCATATTTCATTAGTTTGAAGGTCATCTTACATCATGGTAATGCCTCCCAATTGACGGTCTCTCCTTCTTCTTCAAGCATCTCAAACAAGGCCACAAGGCCATGTTTGTGAGCGTACTTCTCCTCTCGCCTGCTTGGTGGGCGATTCATGGCCAACTCCTGCACACACGATTAACAATTATAACTTTTAAAAAATCAACATTTAGCCCACATACATACATTTAAATAAATAAAATTGCTACAAACACTTACGAATTCATGGCGCATGGTTTCGTAACCACCACTCCCGAGATGAGAAGCCCCTACTGTTTGCAGTCTTGCCCTTGCCGCCTCGCTTTGTTGTTGAAACCTGTCTGGTGTCTCGGTGAGCTCCTGAGCAATGGCTGCCCACTCCCTGTCATCTAGCCAAACAGGTTTCTCCTTCCCCTCTCTGAATGCGTCCCTCGCCTCTGACCTACGATGCCCCATCAAAATGCGAGCTGTATACTGTATCCACTCATTAGAGACGACATTCATAGGGTCAGATGGCTGGAACTCTTGCTTTATCTTTGTGTTTATATAATTTTTCTTTCCCTTGTCTTGCTGATCCCATTTAGTCATGACAGAGTCATGAAACTGTATAGTGCACAATTGTCGAATGCGTGTCTTCATTGCCTTCCCTGCACTATCCATTATTGGTGCCCCATCCCTAATTGTGTAAATCTTGCTGTTGTCATGGTCATGTGCACCCCAGGGAGTGGAAGGTGACCCTATGGGTGTGCTATCAACAGATGAGAGCGAAGGACGACGCTCACGTGGTGGTGGTGTCACAGCATCTGTGGCACTACCACCACAACAACCTCCACCTGAAGACCTACTACGTGAGCGCCGTCTATGTGAAGACGTGGTAGATCGAGCTGTAACAGGAGTGGAAGGCTGTGTGGTACGAGGTGTGGGAGCTGCTGTCGTACCCACGGGTGTGGGAACTGGCGTCGGGAATCCAGATGGTGAGGCAGATGTCCCTGCTCCAGAACCCCAATAACTCTGAGCCATGGCTCTCTGCTCTGGAGTCATGGACGAAAGAAAACCATATAACTGCTGGGGACTCATGCCCTGCGGTGTAGGATTAAATGAGAAATCTGGACTGTAGTCGTAGGGCGGTGAGTCACCCATGGCCTGTTGGACAAAAAACCATATGACAAACTTGTACGGAATGAAAATTACACGGTAAACAATGAATGAAAGAACCATAAGATAAACATTAACAATGATAAACAACATTGGTAAAACTATATCAACTTGCTCCTACAGTAGTGATTATGATGGTAAACATTAACACTGGTAAACAATGAATGGACCTTCAATGTCATAAAACCATTACAAATATGTCATAACTATTTGCATAATCATTAAGATACATCATTTTATAAATCATTATCTATTCTATCATCCTCATTAAGATCAGTAGCCCCAAAGAGATCTATGTCTATGCACATTTCAGCATCCTCATCAGTAAAAGTCCCTTGATGAAGGATGTCTTCATCATCTATGTCTTCTTCCTCAACTTGATTTTCAGCTTCCTTGGTTTGCACCTCTTCATTTGGATCTTGCTCTAGTTCCTTCTCTTCATTTGCTTGCTCCTCTTCATTGTTGATATCGGCTTGTTCTTGCTGCTCTCCATTACCCTGTGCATCCACATCACCTTGTTGTAGCTCAAATTCTTCAAAAATTTGCTTACTGCGGGGGGCGACTTGAACCACAAACAGCCAGCGTGGATCTTTTGGATCCGCTTTAAAGACAACCTGCTCACAATGCTCTGGGCGCACAAAAGTATCTTGCTGATCGGTCCATACCTTTGTGGAGTCCACTTGGATGAGGCCACTCTTGTCTCTACGTACAGTTGCATGTGGCCCATTCATGATTACCTTGAACCACTTCACATCAAAGATAAACAACTCAAAACTTCTGAAGCCAACCTTCAATATATCTTGAATGGTTCCAAAGTAATCAAGCATTCCAGTAATTGTGTTATCGTCACTTGCACTTGTACGACTTTCTTGAACAAACTGTGCTGTGACACCACAATCAAAGGTTGCTCTTCTTTGGTCTATTCGTTCTACTCGAAAATGACGTCCATGTGACCAAAACGCCCCATATTTGTGATACTACAATGAGCACAAAAAGTTTGTTGATGGAGAATCAAACACAGAGACATGTAGAGGAAAAAATGAGAGACATGTAGAACTTAAACACTTACATGCCAATCGCATCCTTTTGTAAGCTCCTCCTCCTCCTCTGTTATAGGTAAACCAGCACGTTTGACTTCTAAAATTGTAGCTTCTAGCCATCTACCTGTGGGAAAGTCCGGAAGAGCTTGCATACCTTCTGGATATGGGAGATTTCTTGTAGTGCGATTCCTTCTGAAACTTAAACGATCTTGTACTCGCTGTCGCTTGAGAGCTTCATATGTCTCAATCCACTTCTCCATTACATGAGAGTTCAAGATGCAAAATTTGTTGATTTTTTCTCTCAAAGTGTTATCCATCTTTCTCTTAATGCCTTGGCCTTGAGGTTCCTCACCAATGACTCGCCTGTTGGACTCTTGAGACCATAGTCGAGGTATCTCTGGATCTGAGGAACTTAAATATTCAGTGATGTAAACAAGGGACTCTTGTATCAGCCACCCTTCTGACATACTACCCTCTGGGCGAGCCATTTGGCGAACAAATCCCTTTAATGTCTTCATAAACCTCTCCAAAAAGAACATCCATCTTGAATGGACTGTTCCAGCAACTGCAACCTCATCTACAACATGAACTAGCAGATGCATCTGGATTGTTAATAAACTTGTAGGGAAACACTTCTCTACCATGCAGACTGCCTCTATGGAGTTTAAACGCGCTGTCTCCAAAGTGTCTCTCTTTATCTCTTTTGAAGAAATCCAGCGCACCAATGTGCCAATCTTATAGATAGTAGCTCTAATGTCTTCAGTGAGGCAATCTTTTATTGCTATGGGTAGCACAAATTGTAGAAACTTGTGCCAATCATGACTCTTGAGACCACTAAGATCATCATCCTTTGTAAATGCACTTTTCAAGCAATGCATACAACCTGTCGGAGTCCGAAACTCTGAAATTGTCCTCTTGACTTGTTGTTCCTCCATCTTGCTAAAAACCCATGGGGCTCTTGGAAGTAGCACCTTTCCATTGGGTCTAGTGCGAGCCCACAACTCTTGCATACAACCAATCTCTTCCAAGTCATCCCTTTGGCCTTTAGTATCCTTTTTTCCTGTCATGGTCTTCCACAGAATGTCAGCTACATTCTTGAAAATATGCATCGGGTCAAGCAAATGGTTTATAAGGAGATCACCCCAATAGGGGAGTTGGTGAAAGATAGAGAGCCTCTTCATCCCAGGACATGCCAAGTTGCCACATTCCTCCCATTTGATCTTCCAATCGCTTGCCTTCAATGTACTTGGAGGAGGTCTTCCTAGATTACCATCCCGCAATTCATGATTTTCTGGCAGATACCTAACATGTCCTTGGTAGACATTCTTTCGTAATGCTTTTGAGTATCTTGAATCAAGTCGAGGACCACATACAGGACATGCATTGTAACCCGATATAGACAAACCTGAGCATTCTCCATAGCCAGGCCAATCATGCATTGTCCACATGAGAATACCTTGCACAGTTGTAAGTCTTTGGCCACTCTGCTGCTTTGACATGTCCTTCACTTCAATTCCGTTCCACAAGGTGCGTAACTCATCAATAAGTGGTGCCAAATATACATCCATGTTCTTCACCTTGTACTTTCCTGGAACTATTAATGAGAGCAACAGATGACCTTTCTTTATTGCTAACCATGGCGGAAGATTATAATTCACAAGGCAAACAGGCCATGTGCTCCATGAAGAGCTCCTTAAACCAAAAGGGTTTACACCATCCATTGCTAGGCCAAGACGGAGGTTTCTAGGTTCTTCCTTAAAAGCCGGCCATTTCTCTTCAATGTGTCTCCATGCGGGTGAGTCTGCAGGCACACGCATCACTTCATCTGTGGATCGAGTTGTGGCATGCCATGTCATCAAGCTTGCTATTGATTTGCACCTGAACATGCTTTTTATCCTTGGAATGATTGGAAAGTGCCTGAGAACCTTTACCGGGACAGCTTCCCCCTGAACATCTTCTCTATATCTGTTAGAGCCACAATGGGGACATTCTTGCAAATGCTCATATTCATGGCGGAAGAGGCAACAATCATTGCGACAAGCATGAATATTATTGTAATCCATGCCTATGGATTTCAATAACTTCTTCGCATCTGCACGAGATGGAGGCATCTCGTTGCCAGGGGGCAATATTTGATCTTTCAAAAGCCTGTATGGCAATATCTGATCGTTACTATTAAGATTTTCTCAAGTACAAGTTGATAATTTAACATTTCAACAGTAGGTGTAATCTCCAAAAAAAGACCTTACTTGAATAGTTCAGTGACACTTGTATTAGACCATCCAAAAACTGACTGCAAATTTAGCATCGTAAGAGATGCACGCAATACAGATATGTTGGCACCATTGTATAATGGAAGGCGTGCAAGTTTACGCATGGCCTCTTCCTCTGGTTCATAATTTGACCGTTGAGAATGTCGTGGTTGATGATCTTCATGTTCATGCTCCTCGAAGAGAGCTTCTTGTTGCTCAATGAAGGCATCCAACATTTCTTCCATTGGACCTTCTTCCATTTCCTGACCTTCTTCCATTCCCTCGGGTGCTGTTAATTGAGCTCCCTCTGTTACTCCCTCCTGCGATATCCTCATCCTTTGTTGGGGACGAGAATTCACAGGCGCAATGTTATCAAGATGCGGCTGCACACTTGCTTGGTTGTACGATTGAAACCGTAAATTTTGCAAGCGCTCCATTGGAAATATTCCAGCATCATGAACATGCTCGTTGCAAATCCTTCGTTTTCGAAAGATTTGGTACTTACATCGCATGCATGGACACGCTATTCTCTCTTCAAGATTGAGAGGCTCCATCTAGCAGGATAACATGTATATGCAGCTCGTTAAACACAAATCAGCTTATCTCCTCTCCATACAAAAGTAAATAGAATTTGCACAAGGATGGAGAGAGAAGCTATCTCTATTCATAAATAGCTGTTTATATATAAAGGCCTTATGCAATAATCTAAATGCATATTATAAGTATAAGCTTGCATAATAAGGCTGCAAGACTTATGCATAAGCTCTATGCATAAGCCTTATGCATAAGTCTTATGCATAAGCTCTATGCATAAGCCATATGCATAAGTCTTATGCACACGCTCTATGCATAAGTCTTATGCATAAACCCTAGGATTGAATTACGGTTTTGTAAATTCCGCCAGAGTCTCCTTTGTAATTGGAACCAAATCTCAATTGAAAATGCAACTTCTTAAAACTTTTACGCAATACTCTTTGCATCCCACAATGTCATGAAAGATCATATGCATTTGCAATATCCACACAATATGACAGAAAAGGGGCCCCATTGCCCAAATGCATCCACAAAGTCGATGGTGAGGATTGTTGAGGACGCGCGTTGAAGCTTGCCGATCTCCCGGCCAAGCTCTTCTCACCCCTTCACCGAGTTTTCCTCCAAGGTGAAGGTTGAGGCCATTTCTTCACACCGGTGTACCTAATCCCCCTTCGTACCGCTTTACCAAGCAATCACGGCACAAAGAGTTCAAGCCATTCTCCCCTTGGCCTCTCCAACCAATGCCAAGGTACCCTCACACATTGCTAGATTCTATAGAAACTTGAAGTGGTTGCAATGGTGAGTGTAGGTACAAAATGATGTGGATAATATCAAATGATAGAACAAGTTTGTTGGCTTACAAGCATTGAGCATGACTCATGCCCTTTTACAATTTAGAACTCAGCAATAAAGCATGGACTCATGCCTCAATCCATCATCCAAAAGCTCCATTGAAAATTAACAATTCACAATGCCCTCACCATGGCATTTGCATAAGCATTTGTTAACCACAATCAAGGCATTTGCAATTGCATTTTAACAATCCCTTTCATATAAGCCATATGCATAAGTCTACCTGCGTACGCTCTATGCATAAGCCATATGCATAAGTCATATGCATAAGCCTTATGCATACGCTCTATGCATAAGTCTTATGCATACGCTCTATGCAAGACTTATGCATACGCTCTATGCATAAGCTCTATGCTATATGCCTTATGCACTATTATGCTAACCCTTAATCCCTTTCACATAAGCCTTATGCACACGCTCTATGCAATTACGCTCTATGCATAAGCCTTATGCACACGCTCTATGCATAAGCCTTATGCATAAGCTCTATGCATAAGCCATATGCATAAGTCTACCTGCGTACGCTCTATGCATAAGCCATATGCATAAGTCATATGCATAAGTCTTATGCATACGCTCTATGCATAAGTCTTATGCATACGCTCTATGCAAGACTTATGCATAAGCTCTATGCATAAGCTCTATGCTATATGCCTTATGCACTATTATGCTAACCCTTAATCCCTTTCACATAAGCCTTATGCACACGCTCTATGCAATTACGCTCTATGCATAAGCCTTATGCACACGCTCTATGCATAAGCCTTATGCATAAGCTCTATGCATAAGCCATATGCATAAGTCTTATGCGTACGCTCTATGCATAAGCCATATGCATAAACTCTATGCATAAGTCATATGCATAAGTCTTATGCATACGCTCTATGCATAAGTCTCTTGCATACGCTCTATGCAAGACTTATGCATAAGCTCTATGCATAAGCTCTATGCTATATGCCTTATGCACTATGCTAACCCTTAATCCCATCACCCAATGGTGTTATAAACATGATCTTGTTTTACGTACATGGATAATAGAGATTGCAAGCTTATTATAGGTTTTATGCATAGATATTAAATTAATCCTATGTGTTGTAAGCTTACAAGAACCCAAAACTAACCCTAAACCATAAAACAAGGATGCAAAAATTCATATGAAATAGCATAAACAAGAAAAATCAAAAGAGGATCTACCTCTTTTTTGCAAAGCTGAAGGAGAGCTCGAGGATTGGTGAAAGATTGGTGAGGTGAAAGAGCTGCAAAACAAAATATTAAACAAACTAATTAGTAAATTAAACACAAGAAAAAGAACTAATACAAAACCCTAAAATCTCTATGCATGCATTAGGAGATCTATGCATACATAGAGAGCTCTAGATCTCAACATGCATAGAGAGCCAAAAAAAACACAAAACCCTAAATGTCTTAATTTTTCAATTAAAAACTAAAAGCAATTGCAATAACATGTTAGGAGAAGGAGAAGAGGAGAAAAGAAGAATGAAGGAGAAAAGAGGAGAGAGGAAAAAAGAGGAGGGAGAGGGAAAGAGAAGAGGGAGAGAAATTACCTCTTCCGCTTGATTACTTGCGCACCCTCTGCGAAAAACCAGAAAATAGGCTCTCGGCTGTGAAAAAACTTACGAGCGCCGGTATATGCGACGGAATATCTGTCGGAATATTCGCCGGTATATGCTACGGAATTTGCGTCGGTATCGGCGTCGGAATAAGCGTCGGTATAGGCGTCGGTATACGCGACGGGAAATGAAAATTTAAAAAAATCCCGCCATACTTGTCTCCTCCAACATGACGACGGACATACCGACGTTCGACATTTGCGTCGGTATTTTGGCGTCGGTATGTCCTCAACCTCTTGTAGTGCTAGAAAACAAAATTGCAAAAGCTTTTTCAAAGAAAATAAACTTTTGGATGTATCACGTGAAAAATTAATAATATTAATCACCCAAGACCTACAAAATCCACAATTAAGTGCAGACTGCCCAACCTATGCTCTGTTGCCAACTGTGGCGGTCCCAAATCTATCCATATCTTAATCATATAACTTAATCTATCAAAACATTAGAACTCACTTAATTGTGTTATTTCTACATAGCAATACAATTAAATCAACCTTTTCAAATAGCAACCATATATTCCAAGGTTCTTATCACATAAGTAAAGAATCATGTAATCTGAAACAAACATTCACATAATATAAATCTTGATCAATTAAAGGATAACATCTCAATCAATCACAATGTATGTGTCTATCTCAAGATTCTGTCATCATCACCATGCTCGACAACATGGTTAGTCATAATGACTAAAATCCAGCCAATCTAGGGCTTTCTCCGATGCTGTCCACTCGACCCCGCCACATTGGACATGGCGGCTATCTCTCAGGTATGCCTCTTTTTGAATCTCGTTCTCTTTGAGTTATACCACATGGCTCTTAGAGGGCATAAATCTTGTTCTCTTTCCAGCGTTCTGTGTCTATGGACGGTTGGCCCGAATCTGAAAATCTCATGTCAAGTCTCATCATACACATGCATATCAATTGACATTCATTCCAAAACAAAGCAATCACAAGTCATGCATATCATCTTACACTCATCTCTAGGCCATAATCTTTCAAGAAAAGCATATTCAAATCAATTAAAATCAACCTCAAGTATAGAAACAAACTTTTTTTTCAAACAGTCCTTAACATCTCTTAGTATTTTCATTATGATGTTCTAATTAACTAGTAAGATTATCTCTAGTTGCTATATCTAAGTGATAACTATGCTTACGTATTAGTTCATCCAGTCTATATAGACAAGGTAGTCAATATTGATAGCAATTTCTATGGCAAAGCCTAACAACTCGTCTCTTTGCGAGAGTAATATCTTTCAATCTATTTAGAATTAGAGAAAAGTCAAAACTATAAAGTTTTAGGACTTCTAATGCTCTATAAAGCATGTATCCATGATGGTTCTCTAAAAATGAGTGTAAGGTATCTTTGAGAGCATTCAAAATGGTCAAAGTTGTTTTTCAACATAAAACTGTCAAAACAGCCGTGTCCCAATTTGCACTCGAATAACTCAAAAAACGAAAGGGATTTGACTTTCTAGTGTCTCATACACTCTTGTAGAGTTTTCTATCGTCTTAAACCTTTGTCTTTATGTCAAAATCTAGGAGCATATCTCATTATTACTATTTTTTAAACTTACTTCAAATATCTCATCTTACATCATATTCCGTAGATGTGAAGATGTGAGAGCAACATGAAGAGAGGGAAGTCATTGTTTTAGATTGAGGTATTCACATTTTAAGTGTATTTTTGAGGCTATATTAGCTTTGCATACATGATTAACTTACAAAATTCTCTTCAGTGTGATGTGGATAATTGAGTGGTGGTTTTAGAATTGATGGTGCTGCCTATGTTTCTTTTATTCATATGTGCTTGTCTACTCGTGTACTCGTGTACTCGTGTGTGTGTGTGTGTGTGTGTATTCTTGAAAGGAGCTCAAGATTACTCTTCCTTCCCTGAATTCTCCTCATAGTATCAGCATCGATTCATGCAAAGATCTTAGGAAGCAAGCCAGAGGCAACCAATAAAAGCCAGACACAAATAAGGTTATCTCCATCTCTTTCCCTTTGACTTGAAAGATAAACTCTGCACGTAGCTGTGAGGCAAGAGAAATAGGCAAGTACAAGTTCCATTTGAGGCCATTTTGGCTCCATTTTAGCTTTACACGTTTTTACAGGCACATTTTGAAAGAAAATTTTCTCATATATATTTTTAATTTTTGGTTTTATTAGTACAAAGTTGTAGTAGAAGTTTTGTTACAGGATAATCTGTGTAGAGAACTTGAGATTTATGCATTGTTGGTGGATGTATGTGTTGAGATATGGAGCTTAAATAGTGCTCTCAGCATTGATGACCCACATGGGTGACAAGTTTCACACTTATGCCTTAAGCACGATTAGAGAGATTATATATATATATCGCCAATGGATGATACGATGTTTAACAACTACTTTGGAGTACTAAAGTTATGGCATAGTAATAGTACAAGATCATGTAATTGGGTTCACACTATGGATCGAGCTTTGTAAGTTATAGTAAGAGAGTATGTGACATACCTCCAAGATTTAAAAAAATATGATTAAAGAAATGTGACATACCTCCAAGATTAACAAAATTATGATTAAATACAATCCTAAGTTTTGGATGTTACATATTTCAATAATTAATTCTAGTAGGTTTTTAATAGCTTTTTTAGAGTAGGCAAAAACTCTAAGTGTTAAAGAGTTTTCAATTAGTTAGTGTACTCAAAGGAATCCTTTAGGTGTGTAGATGTACATGCAAATCAAAATTTGATTTTAAAAAAAAGCAAAACGTGACCTATTTTTGAAGTCGACTTTCACATACTACTAATTTTGGTAATTCTGCCAATGCTAGACTATAGATCGCACATGTTTTGGTAATTTTAAGTACCCACAAGACTAGTTTTTGATAACTTTGCGCAACGAAGCTATACCTGTTGCATGTTGCAGCCCTGATAACAGATCTGAGAGGCTTGCCGAATCTTCAAACAGGTCTTTCACAACTTATGGACAGTAGACATGGATTCCCAATCAATCAAGACATCTTCAAATATATCGGGGAAGTACACAACCTATTATTTTATTATTTTACTTTAAATTCTTTTGAGATTAAATAAATAAATCGATAAGTTTGTATATGAGAGAATCTGAGTTGATGTACGGCATGCATAACCATGGAAACGATGGGAGAACACCACGAGAAGAGTAGAGGGGGGGTTTCCCGCAAAGAGCTATTGTTGATCGCCTTAGTCCAACTCATAGAATTAACGCTTTTGGAATTAAAGAATTAGAAGATAGAATATTTGGCTAGTTTGTGACTAGATTTTAGGTAAAACCTTCATTAGGGGCTATTTTATATGAAAGCATTTATCTTTCCATGTGTCTTGTAGAAGCTATGGATTAATCATGCTGGTCACATTCAAGGCAGGGCATCTCACATTCATACAAAATGAAAGATCCTTCATCTCTTCCTTTTTGTAAGAGTTATGAAATCCTGGTGGTCACATTGAAGCAGGGCAGGCATGTCACATGTATCACAAGCGTAGGATATTTGTGAGTGGAAGCACACCCAAAGAAGAGTGAGAAGAAGAAGGAGGAGGCGGCGGAAAGAAGAATAGGTCTTGCAGCTCTTATGTGTCCTGTCAGTTTGGCGCAGTGCATCCTTTACTTTGGTTCTTTATAAATGGGGCAGATACGCTTACTGTTAGAATTTTAGGATTGATGCTCGTCATATTCAAGCTTCAGAGTCCGTCTAAGCATGAGAGATCGATAAAAAGATAATGTTCACGATGCTTTAGTCGCTAATGCAGATCAATAAGCTGTAACTTCTCACAGGAAGAAAAAAAACATGCAAACTCTAGTTCTTCCTTCTTTTCTTTTTCCTGAACATGCAGGAGAAACGGAGGTTATGAGATGAGTTCACTAAAGCAACAGACGTTGCAATGTTAGAAGAACGAAGATCTCGAGACCTTCTTTGGATCAGTTCAGCAAAAAGGGAGATCTTGCGTTGTTAAAAGATGGTAGAGTTACAAGAGTGACATTTGGTGGCTGCAGAAACCAAGCACATTTTGAAAGCCATGGGTTGCGTGTCGTGAGGGCGGAAGAGGGCACAGCAAAATCCCACTCTCATGGCGTAAGCTGAGTTGTCTATCAAAACGTAGTGCTCAGTTTCCTTATACAAAAAGAAGAAAAAGAAACTACACCAATCACACGTACAAAGACGATGAACGAATGCACAAAATGCCGTATTGAGGCTTTGAACGAGTCGCGACGGAAATCAAACCTGTAAACTAGTAGAGGCGGTGCTGCCTTTGCTATTACAGTACCCTGTAACGAGTCTTCATCATCAATGGAGCGCGCTGGTGTTGGTGATGGCCAGAGGGGTTGATTTGGTTACGTTGGCGGGGCTGCCAGGAGGCGGAGTGAAACCCCGCCACATGTTGTATTTTTTAGGGCCATCCTCCAGGCAGCTTGACGTTTCCTCACCAGGAGCACTCGTACCCCAGTACTTTGTGCTGCTTATCAGCTAACGGGTGTGCAGGACCTGCATACAGCTTGTTGCCAATGCGAAATGTTGGATCGATGGCGAATCCCCCCGAGCAATCATCAACAGCAGCAGATGAGGAAGATGCCGCATCTACCATATCTGCAGGCTGCACCATCATTACACGTAGTATTAGTACTAAGAACATACCAGTAGCATTACAACTAAGGCCTTGCAGCTTGTAGCCATCTTTCCCTGAGGTCTTTCTCCAACGACCTTCCAATTCTTCCCCTGCCTGCTTGTTTATTTTTAATCCCCCTGCGTAGGGGGTGTGTTTGACAAGGAACCCACTCATTTGGCTTCCTCCTGACGCTGCCTTGACACAAAGTAATGAGGGATAGTCCGCGCTTCCATGAGGAGAGTACCATGAATATTATGCACAATAATCGAAAAATAATTAGTATAACCGAACCCTAAAGCAACACATCCATAAATGAAGCTTACAACCTGCACTAAAAGACACATATCTATACTAAGCCTCTTCATCTACAACTCTCTCTCTCTATCTTTCTGATTTGTTCTTGCAGACTTGATTCATATTCGGGCTAGGCTAGATGTTCATTTTTCTCAACAAACCATAAAAACCTATAAATTCAAAATTCCTCAGCCTTTAAGTTTGTATGTTTACTAAAATTGGAGAATCTTGCAGGTCCACTGTATATAGTTTACATGTTTTTTATTGTGAATCTTGCAAGTCACAAGGAGCCAATCCACTAGAATGAGATAAAACGTGTGAACCTCACTCACTAGGCTTTGTTTCACAAGGAGCCAATTCATCAAAATGAGGTAAATATGTAGGTTCTTCTCCAAGAATCGGAATTATGGTCCATCCACCTAGAAGAAACAGAGGTCCATCATAGACCCCACGTCCAACCATGGTAAAACTGACTCTTCCATGATATGGTTGTTTTAGGACAAAGTTGATCCCTTGTTTTTTGGTGATTATCATGTGCATTTACTAAGAGCCCTTGCTAGCTACTATAGACAAAGTTGATCCCTCGTTTGGGTGTCAATGTTGAAAACAAAATAGGTCTTATTTGGAACGAGTCACGTACACATGAGATTGTAGTAATTATATGGATGACTAAGGAAGTTAAAACACCCAACAAGACCTAAAATCGAGTGATCAAAACTAAACTATTGTTTCTCATTGTTTTCCCTCTCAGCAAAATGGTAAGCTAGGTTGACGGACTAGTCAAGCAATGCCATGGGAGACATGTAGCCACCCGCCAAAGCTTCTGGATTCCAACACCAAATCGAGTGTGGTCATAGGGATACTTAGAACACCGCTCGGCCTTGGAGCTTCTCACACACATGCTCTGCTTTCATGCCACCACATAACTCACTCACTCAAGCAACATTATTCTTGTATTACTTCCAGAATGAGTACAAGTTCATAATTGAGCAATTGCTCACATAGGACTAAAAACACACTCTTCTACAATCTTCAATCGGCACTCACTTTCTAGGGTGCGATCCCAGCTTAGAGTTGTAGACTGACACCAGGTCTCCTTGTTTTAAAATTTTGTGCTTGAGATGTCTGTCAATCCAGGCTTTCCTTCTCTTCTGCACTATTTCTATCTGTAGAGAGCTGAGTTGCCTTTCCTCCTCTAAAGCTAAGAGCTCTTGTATTCTATGCTCCCGGGATTCCTCCATTGGTAGCTTCTCTTGGATGGCCACTCTCAGACTGGGGACCACAAATTCCATGGGCATTACAGTCTCTAGTCCATATACCAACTTGAATAGTGTTTGCCCTGTTGAGACTTTGTATGACATGCGGAATGAGGTGGCATCTAGGTTTTGGTCCCAATCATTTTCGTTGGCATTTATGATCTTTAGAATTTCGATCAAAACCTTGTTGGTGGGTTCTGCCTGGCCATTGCACTATGGGTAATAGGTTAAGAATTTCTTGTGATTGATGAGGTATCTTTCCATCAACTCTTTCATTACTTTGTTCATGAAGTGCCTTGGTGGTCACTAACTATCTCCATTGGAAAACCATGCCTAGCAATGATGCCATTGAAGAGGAACTTCACTACCTCTTCTATGGAATTTCTCTTTAGAGCTTTAACTTCCGGTTACTTTTGGTGAAGTAATCAGTTTCCACAATTATGTATTCACACTTGTCGCCTTTCATGGGTGGCTTGATTGGTCCAATAGAATCCAATCCCCACTTTATAAAATGGAAACAACGGCAGAATGGGGAAGATGGGCAATCTATCAGAATCACCGCCAGTTGACCCATCTGCTAACAGATGTCACATTGCTTTGCGTCGCTATTGGCATCTCTCATGACTGTTGGCCACCAACACAAGCTTGCTTGTAAAATTTTTCAGGCTATAATTTCTCCACCCATGTGTCCTCCTGTAATGTCGCAGCATGCTTCTCTTAGGACCGCTTGATGCTCTTGATCCGAGACTCACTTGCACAGGATCAAGTCTATGCCTCTTTTGTACAATTGTCCAGCAATCATGGTGGTAAAAATTTTGCTCCTTAAGGCAACCCTCTTCTTTCTATCAGTAGTGTACTTTTCTAGGAATGTTCCATCCTCTAGAAACTGCATCATATCATAATACCAATTCTCTTGCACTTCTGCAACTTTAACCACATGAAGAGGTTGGCATTTGGGAGTTGATCATCCAGTCCATCTAGGGCCGGTCCTCCAGAATCCAATCTCGACATAAAATTTGCTATTGCAATTTTCTTTTTGGGTGTATTCTAGATGGTGAACTCAAATTCTTATAGTAGGAGAATCCATCTTGCCATCTTTCCTACCCGAAATCTTTGTTCACTAGATAAATAAGATATCGATGGTCCACGTGGAAAACAAATATATTTCCCATGAGGTAGTGTCGAAATTTGTTCACATTATAAATCACAGAGAGAGCTTCCTGCTCTATTGTGCTCTAGTTCCTTTCTACCCTTGCGAGGGCTTCTTGCATAGTGAGTAGGTTGCATGTACCCCTCTTGCTTCTCCTGCATTAGTGCATCACCCACTTCTTTGTATGAGGCATCTACATAAACATGGAATATCTCATTTCAGTTTGGGGTGATCACCTGCATTGGTGCAGTTAATACCATTCTCTTCAGCCATTGGAATTCTTCTTGACACTCCATGTTCCATTCATACTTTTCGTCTTTCTTGAGTGGACAGTGCATACAGTGGGTTGGCCACATGTGCCAAATATTTTAAGAATCTAGCATGCCACTTGACTTTACCAAGGAACCACTCAAGTTGCTTGATGTTTTGTGGAGCGGACATTTTGGATATGGCCGTTGCTTTAGTAGGATCTATGGCCAATCCTTGGGCTTACACTATATGTCCCAAAATAGTTTCTAATTTTAGTGCAAAGGCACACTTGGTTGGATTTAGCTTGAGCCTTGTATCTCTTCATCTCTGCAAACACAGTGTTATGAGATTAACAGAAAATACTATAAGGTAAGGCTAGAAAAGAATATTTATATGCAAATGTTTGCATATTCAGGGGATTTCAAATTGAAAATACCTAAAGCAAATGTTAATAGGCATTAAGATCAATGTAAAAGGGATGTAGCTGGTGCATAAGGAAAGCCCAAAGGCCACAGAAGTAGGCACCCCCTTCTAGGGGAAGTTAAGGAGGCATTGGATAGTGAAAGGGCCATGCCTAGCCATTGAAAGGTCAAGGGGTTGAAGTTGGAAGGTCATGCATCACCTATGCCTATATAAGCATGTGTTTAGGGTCCATTTGGGATATGGTTAGGTGGAGAATCAAAGTTCTAGTCTTACAAGTCCTCAAGCTATTGATGCAAGAAGCATTACATTGGTATCAGAGCTAAGTTATTTCTTTTTTGTGTTTCCATTAAGCTACTCATTGTTGCTAACTCTAATATCTACTCCTTCATCTCTTCTCTATCCATTTCCATAAGATAATCCTTAATCTCTTATATATTCATTTCCATAATCCTCATTTTTCTCAAATCTTCTCTATACAAATACTTATTACCTAATAGATTGGGCATACCTCTTGCCTAGTTGATTGAGCATACTTATTGCCTAATAAATTGGGCATACTTTAGAGATTCTACATGAACTAAGTGGAGTATATGAGAACCTTTAAGAATCATTGAAGTAAATATCAACAATGTGGAATTAACAAAATTATTCTTCACATCATTAAAGATAATTCATAATTACCCAACCAAGTAAGGTCGTTGTGTTGCATCTTTTTTTTGCTTCGTAAGAAACTTTCCATTTTTCTTATTGTTAGAGTAAATGGCTTCTCAAGGTGGGAAGGATGAAAATGGGGAGAAGGGGGAAAACCCAATGTCCTCTTTCCACATGGAAGACGATATTACAAAAACAAATGAAATAGATATGCAAGATTTAGATCTTAATGAGTATGAGGATATAGAAATGAAGGAATGAAAGGCAACATCTATAATATAGAGAATAAACTTGAGAAAATGATGGGTATTCTTAGCTCCTTAATGCGAGGGGAAGTATTGGGATTAAAATAAATATCTAAAAATAACATTGATGAGGGAAGGAAAAAAACTCTAGAAAAAGGATTGAACGAAACCATAGTGGAAGAGGGTCCCAAAACTACAGACCACGGTATGGTATTCAAAGACCTAAAGGCACCCACTTTTAGTGGAGAAGAGAAGGAGAGAAATAAAGATGCGGTCCATATTTTTCTACAAAAATGGCAAGATTTGCATCTTTTAAGAAATGTGCCTGATCATAACCACCGAATTGAAGCTATCCTATCCTTACAAGGCAAAACGGGTGGATGAGCTTAGTAGAAGCTAGGCAAGTACCTGATTCTTGGGATTCATTTAAGGAATTATTCTTAAAGGAATATCTTCCTAAAAATGAAGAAGACTGAAATTGGGAGGAGTGGGATAATTGTTCTATGGAACAAAAGAATTTAAATCTCACTCAATATATAGCTTGCTACAAAGAAACTGTCTTAAAGCTTAAGGAAATAGAAAATATTTAAAAAGTAAGAGGCTTCATTAAAGGCCTAAAAAGGGAGCACAAGAAGGAAGTTCACTCCAAACAACCAAGAAACTTAGATGAGGCTATAAAATTTGTAAAAACTTTTGATGATAACATGGGTAATGGTAATCGTAAAGAAAATGATTTAAAAAAATCATATAAGCCTCATGAAGAAAATTTTAGCTCTCAAAAAAGAAAGAGTTTTTTATTGAAAAATGAAGAACCTCTTAGAAAACAAAAATCCAATTGTATTAAGTTTCTAAAAAAGTAAGATTTTGAGAACATGGTTAAAGAAAAACTTTGTTTCTCTTGTCTTGAGCCGGGACATGATAAAATGAATTTTCCTAAGTCCCAAGGACAAGAACTTACTGGAAATGGTAATGATAAGCCTAAAGGAATGCACACTTAAATTATTTTCATTGGGGAAAACATTTTTGAGAAATTATTTGCATAATACACTAACATTTGAGGAGAAAGGAAA
Source organism: Cibotium barometz (assembly GCF_041138505.1). Lineage (NCBI taxonomy): Eukaryota > Viridiplantae > Streptophyta > Polypodiopsida > Cyatheales > Cibotiaceae > Cibotium > Cibotium barometz. The sequence continues at coordinate 43,565,790 of NC_141094.1, forward strand.
ATTTATTACATTGCAAAGGAGAACACAATGTACTATCTTCTTCTTTGATATGTGATATTGAGCTCCAAAAGCTTCATCAAGAGAATGGAATAGAACAAATGTTTTTCTGTTATGCAATGTCTGAGTTTAAAAACCATTGTGAAATTTTTGATTCAAGTATTTGTGAAGTAGTTAAGTCTACTTTAAACAATTAATTAGAAGAATTTAAAGATGTCTTTCCAAAAACATTGCCAAAAGGTTTATCTCCAAATAGAGGGACATATCAATTTCATAGAAACACAATAAGTTGAAAAGAAGTTTGCTAAATATTTAGAACAAGGCTTTATTAGGCCAAGTAAGTCTCTCTAGACTTCACCAATATTATTGGTAAACAAAAAAGATGCATATATATGCGCTTATGCATATATTATTATGGATTAAATTTAATTATAATAAAAAATAAGTTTCCTATTTCTAGGATAGATGAGTTATTTCATCAATTCAAAGGTACTAAATATTTTAGTAAGATAGATTTAAAGTTTGGATATCATCAAGTACAAGTTAGAACTGAACACGTTCCAAAAAAAGGATTTAGGACATATTTTGGGCACTTTGAGTTTTTAGTTATGCCTTTTGGTCTAGCTAATGCTCTCGCTACTTCTATATTTAAGAAAATCTGTGGTGGTTTTTATTGATGATATATTATTCTTTAGTCAAAATGAACAAGAACATATCGAGCACCTTAGAAAAGTATTTCAATTATAGAAGAAAAATAAATTATTTACCCCAAAAAAATCTAAATTATTTGAAAGTAAAAGTTAAACAAAGCTCAAAGTAATTATTCAACGTATGAAAAAGAACTATTTGCAATTGTGCATGCTTTTAAAAAGTGAATTCATTATTTGTATAGTGCCAATTTGGAAGTATTGTCTAACCATGAAAGTCTCAATGAATAAGTACTCAAAAGGAGTTAAAAGGTAGGAATGATAGATAGGTTGAAGTCCTACAAGAGTTCGATTTTCAAATCAAATATATAAAAAGAAAAATTTAAGGTCATGGGCAGAAACTTTCAGTCGAGCACCCATGATAAATGAGTTGAGTTTTACTTAACTAGAAAGTGAGTTGTTGGCTCAGTTAAAAGAAAAATGTGCTAATGACCCTAAGTACTAAGGAGTCTGGAATTACTTGATTAACAGAGATAACTCTCAAATAGGGAAAAGTGGAAAAGATCATTAATGCCTGCTAATGATAGTTAATGCCTAGAATGACATATTATTTTAAAGCTCCTGCACAGGTAGCATGAGCAGAAAGCTATTGTTATCACGATAGATGATGGTTGTAAGAGAACCAAGTATTTTTATATTTTTGCCACTTACATCCTCTATTCTCATGTTAGATTTTTCAAGTTGAGGTTTACCTAAGTGATTCCGTGTAGCAAAGGAGAGTAGATTGTGAATAGCACTCATGTCAAGCATAGCATTACAAGACACTTTACCATAGGGGCTAGGCAATTTAATGGGTCTTTTGAGAGTTGGAATGTGATCATCCATGTTGTCGATTACCTTACCAACATAAGATTGTGTAGCAAGTCTAAGATTTTCTTCTCAGCTTTCTCAAAGTTTTTCTTGTCTTTCCCTTGGTTCCTCTTGTTCTTGGATCTTCTTATGCATGGCACTTTCTTTGGTAGCTTGTTTGTCATGAGAATCACAAGAGGATTCTTTGGTAAGACGTTTATAGTATTTCTTAAACTTACAAGCATTAAGGAAACCGAGAGTCTCAACTTCATCAAGAGTCTCAACACGTATAGTACTTTGTGATGTAACTTCACAAACACTAAATGGTCCCTTTCCAATGTATTTAAGATTTTTCTTTTCCCTATAGACCCCATACATAAGTATAATATCTCCTTTCTTGATTTCCTTTAAACCACTTCTTTCTACGGTCTTTCTTTGTCAACAAGTTTTGCACTATAATTTGTCTTTCCTCTTCAAGTTGTTCTAAAATAAACAACCAGTCAACTAATTCATTGCCATTAAGATCTGCAATTATAGCTAACCTTAACTTGGGGATCATGAACTTCCAAGGCATTACTACCTAAAGTACATACACCATTTAAAGTATGTGTAACCAATTTCAACTTTATATGATGTGTGATAGGCCCATAAAATCATTGTGAGCTAAGAGTCCCAATCAGTTCATCGAGCCTCAATAGTATTTGTCAATAGCAAAATAAGACCCTTGTTAGTTCTCCTTGCTTGGTTATTTTCTTGTGGATAATATGGTGTGGACTTCAAGGGTGTGTGATCATGAATGTGCTCTAGTGAGATTTTTGATAAAAGTGTTATGAAATTGTTACCTTGATCACTCACTAGCTCAAATCGACATCCAATGAAGGTAATGATGTTCCCATAGAGAAACTTAGCAGTTTACCCATGGCATCCACTTTTTGTGAAGAAGCTCTTGATTCAGCCCATTTGGTTACATAATTTGTGGTAACAATTTTTAAACGTGCTTATGCGCCACGTGCAGCAAGATTAATAGGGCCAATTAAATCTAAGCCTCATTTTTGAACCTCGATTATGAGAGTTTTGTACAAATCTCTAGTCTGATTGTCTAGCGTTAGATTGGTCTTGGCAACCTCATTTCATTCTCCTAGGGCCTCACACACTTAATCAAATACCTCCTTATGTCTCGTATGATCACCATCTTTGGTGAATCTCTAAGTTGTGTGCTCTAATATGCATACACTTATAAGGTGGTAGGTTCTTATAGAGTTGGAGTACTAGGTACCTCCTTTGTGGTGATGGGGCAAGCATCTGGTCACTCTCTTCTTTGTCACATGTTCTAGAGAGCAAAGGATGGCTATCCTTCTAGCTTTGTGCCTCACTCAACGCTATAGGCTCCTCTAGTGGCATGCAATGGCGACAGTGGCTTCCTCATGCACTTATAAGGTGGTAGGTTCTTATAGAGTTGGAGTACTAGGTATAGGCTCCTCTAGTGGCATGCAATGGCGACAGTGGCTTCCTCATGCACTTATAAGGTGGTAGGTTCTTATAGAGTTGGAGTTGTGCCTCACTCAACGCTATAGGCTCCTCTAGTGGCATGCAATGGCGACAGTGGCTTCCTCATGCACTTATAAGGTGGTAGGTTCTTATAGAGTTGGAGTACTAGGTACCTCCTTTGTGGTGTTGCCCCTTTGCATAAGTCAAAGGTGATGGGGCAAGCATCTGGTCACTCTCTTCTTTGTCACATGTTCTAGGTTCTTATAGAGTTGGAGTACTAGGTACCTCCTTTGTGGTGTTGCCCCTTTGCATAAGTCAAAGGTGATGGGGCAAGCATCTGGTCACTCTCTTCTTTGTCACATGTTCTAGAGATCCAAATCCAAACTTTTCCATCAAATCTATGGTCTCTGCTATGATTTATAAAGGTTCTATTACAACCCTCTTCAATTCTTCTTTTTCTAGAGGAGGCACTTTGGTCTCTTTGGGGTGACCTTTAGGCAATGGGATCATTGTAGCATGGATGAAAATATGTTGACATCTTATATACATGTGTGTGTGTGTGTGTGTGTGTGTGTGTGTGTGTGTTTCAACGTGTTTATATACGTTGACATCTTATATACATGTGTGTGTGTGTGTGTGTGTGTATTTCAACGTGTTTATAAGGCACTTTAGTTCGTTAGGGGGGATATAAGGAGCCTCACATACTCCCTTCACTACCTCGAAGTGCCTTAAAAGTGGGTTGCATCAATATAGCCTATTTTGAAGTGATTTGGAAAATTATTGGGGATGTATGTGAAGAGATTATTAACATACCCCTCCTTACTAGTAATGACTTGTTGCCCATCTTATCCATCACATTTTGGAAGAGTTTTCCCTTTATTCTCATTTGAGCTATTGAAGCCTTTATCCATCTCTGATGATGAGGAGATTTGGAAATTTGTACACGGTGGAAATGAGACTAGTTGTATCCATCTATGTTTTGGTATCCAAATGCAATGGTTACCCTCGTAGTACAGCCTTGAGATTTGAATAAGAATTTGGGTATCCATTTTTGGGTGACTTGTAATTTGGGCTTCCTTCATCGATTATTGTATTGAGGTCCTCTTCGTTTTAGTGGTTATGGTGGTAGAGATGGAGAAATTTTGGGAACCCATTTCAAGGTAGATTTGGGTTGCCACTTTTTTATAGCTCGTTGTATTTGGTCATCCTTTTGACATACAGGTGTTTGTCTTATGGGTGTAAAAGTTTTGGGAGTTTCCTTCGATTTTGTCAATGTTGAAGCTTCCTTCTCGTTGTAAATCTCGATAATAGTGAGAGGTGGTAGGGGTTTATGAGTAAGATGTTCAACCATGGCTTCACCCATAGAGACACATCGTGTTGACGAGTCAATCATACATCCAGTAGCCTTTGTCCATGTACAAACAAGTATTACTAATTCAAGTAATGTTTTTGTAGGCATAACTACTAGGAAGTCTCCCACCAAGTGCTTGTTGTTATCACAATATTTCTCTATTTACAGTAGCCCAAGAACCTTGGTATTTCTTGTTAGTTTACACTCAACTCCTACCTCTCAGCATGTATCTCACTTTGATGTATAATGCACATTTGTTAGAACCCCATTATGAGGAGTAACCATGGTGCATATGCCTTTAGTGGGAACCTCGGCTTAGACACCGATGGGGTCATTATTTTGACCATTGATGATGGTTAGGAGATGGTCAGGGGTACGAGCGTTAGCTGGAGTCCGACAGTGGTATGAGAAATATTCCCTCGGATACCAGGTCCATCATTAGTGGTGAGTGGTTTGTGGTCGGTGCACCACGTTCTTGATATGCGAGCGATGACCGTGTCTATGTTGTGTAACCACCCACATTGTTTACGCATCTACCCCATCGCCTATAGTACTATATATGGACATGGTTTCCATGAGCTAAGGCATCCAATACTTGTGAGTATCCATCCCCTTCTACACTTTGTACATACTCCATACAGAGTGTCTAGATCTCCATCTAAGCTCTACTTGAGAGCGCACGAGTGGACAACCGTGACCATCACTTGTACTTCTTTGGTATAATCAAAATTTAAATTCTCTCCACTATGTATCTATTTCATTGTCTATTATGCTTTGTCTTGATATCTCTTGCCACTATGCCATATTCTTATATTTCTACCATGGATACCTTTCACCTTTAAAGGGGTATCTACAAGTTGAGGTTTTTTCTAATTGGTTCCATGCATTGAAGAAAATTCGATTGTGATGACTAGCCCCCATATCAAGTAATGCATTATAAAGAACTTTACCATAAGGGCTAGGAAATTGAATGGATATTTGTACAGGTGCTATGTGTTGCTTTATGTCTCCTTCAACCTGTCCGACAAAGGCTTGTGTGTATCCAAGGATAGGTTCACGTTGTTCTTGTTGGATTTGCCTTTATTTAGCCTCCTCTTGAGCTTGAGGTTCTTTTAGTTCTTCTTTTTCCTTTTAGTAACCTTCTTATCATGTGTGACCCACAAGGCTTCCTGAGTAAGAGGAACATAATACTTTTTAAATTCACTACCATTAAGGAAGCCGATGGTTTTGACCCCGTTAAGGGTTTCAACATGCACAGTACCTTGTCAATGAGGTGTTATTTTGTAGACTCAAAATGGTCCTTTACCGATATATTTTAGTTTCTACTTTTCATTTTTAGACTCCATACATAAGTACAAGCTCTCCCTCTTTTATTTCCTTATCCTCAAGATTATCATCAAACCATGTTTCTCGTTGATCCTTTTCTGTTAGCATGTTCTACATAGTAATTTGTCTTTCTTCCTCTAGTTATTCAAAAATGAACATGTGATTGGCCAACATGTTATCCTCCAGTCTCTCAGTCATTGCCACCCTTAAGCAGGGTATCATGAATTCTTAGGGCATCCAGTAACTCGTCATTAACTTCGATTGGTGCTTCACCATTAGTATGAAGGATAGATGATTTTACATGACATGTTCCTTGCTAGGCTTCACTACTATAAAATCAAACTCAAGAATAATCAATAACCACCTTGTGAACCTTACCATGGACCATGGTTTGTTTACTAGATACAACACGGCTTGATGTTCATCATAGAAAACAAATCTATTAGCAAAGAAGGTAATGTCAAAATTTCTTTATAGCATAAACCATTGCTAACCCTTCATGCTTAGTGGTGGTGGTGTAATTTATTTCACCCTCATCTAGTTTCCAACTTGAAAAACTAATAGGATAGTCTGATTTGTGTTCCCCTAGCTGTGCTAGGACACATGCAATTGCAAAATCAGAGGCATTAATTTATACATGAAAGATGAGATCCTAGTAAGGTGCCCGAAGATTGAATCTATGGCCAAGACTTGCTTCACAGCATGCCGTAATCTTGTTGAAACTTCTTGGTCCATATAAATACAATCGACAACTTGTACAAAGGACAAGCTATTTCTTCATAGAAAAGAATAAACCGACGGTAGTAGCTACCATGGCCCCACGAATCTTTTGACTTCCTTATAGTTTGTTGGTAGGGGTAATTCCAAGATTACCTTAATTTTGATCTTATAAGTAGAAATACCATTTTTGGACACTATATGCTCAGGAATAACTCCGTGTTTCACTAACAATTGGCATTTGTAAGGATTTAAGGATACGTGATAAAATTGACACCTTTCAAAAACCCTTTTTAGGTAAGATAGGTACTCTTTCCAAGATAAATGAATGCACAAAGCATCCAAGAAAGCTTCAAACACTTTCTTAAGAAGTCCTTAAAAGAACTATTCATAAGTTTTTGGAATGTGGTTGGTGCATTAGTTAGAACAAATGGCATAACTCTATAAGCATGCACACCATGCTCAGTGACAAAAGCTATTTTTTCTTGGTCCTTAGGTGTAATAAAAATTTGATTATAGCTTGAATATCCATCCAAAAAGCTATAAGCCTCCTTGCTTGCAGCTCGTTCAAGAACATGTTCTGAATATGAACAGGGGTAGTGATCCTTCTGCATGGAAATATTCACTTTCTTGAGATCAACACACACTCTAAGTTTTCCATTCTTCTTGGACACAACCATAATGGGTGAGACCCATTCTAAGTATTCAACCTCATAGATGAGTCCACACTTAATGAGTTTATTAATCTATGCCTTCAAAATTCTTGCATATTTGGGATTCATTGAATAGGATCCATGTTCGACTAGTTTCGCATCGCATACCATGGGGATGGTGTGTTGTAACACCTTTGCAAGAGCTCCCTTCATATCATGGTATGTCCATGCAAAGACATCCCTATACTCCTTAAGGATAGCTAAAAGTTTAGCCTCCTACACCTTATTTAAGTCCTTGGCTTTGCAGATAGGCTTAGGAGCTTCTCCTGGTTCAGCTAAGTCTACTTTCTTCACCATACAAGCCCGTTCATATACTCCTCCACTCTCACTTGTGGGGTTACCTTTGGAATTATAAAATACTAACTTGCATTGCCCTATTGTATAGGACTTGTAATACTCAGGTGGTGAGTGTAAATTAGGCTCATTTTCTTTTCCTTTGTTAGCTCCTTTAGCTACAACTTTAGCCTCCCGTTCCTTCTATGCAAGTTCACGATTTTGTTTTCTTTTGGCTGAGCAACTCAATTTTGGTGCATCAAAAACTTCCACCTTAGCTATATCAATCAAGGGTGGTCTACAATACTTTACCTTTTGCAATGCCTCTCCCCAATTGTCTATAAACTTTCATTGTAAGTCTACTACACCCATGTAATGGAGCCATTAGTTGGTAGTTGTTCTTTCTTGTAGCCTTATATGATGATTCACTGCATTGCATTTACATTCCAGTATCTTTGGATATTCTCCCCTTTCTTTAGATTAGAAATTTGTATTAGATTTGGAGCTACTTCTTGTAGGTTCTTTTGATGTTATCAACTCTTTTTTTCTTCTGGGATAACCCAAGAGTTTGTGTCATTTTCAATCTCTATTTCAGACTCCTCATTACCACTATTGGTGCTTGTGCTATCCCATGTGGACTCAAGTTCAATATAACTGATCTCCACGACATCAAAAGATAGAGCACCAATCATTCATAGTGGAAAAACCATAGGGAACTCCTCACTACCATTATGTGTAACCCATGTAGATCCTTTAGTTTCGGAGCTATTGATTGTGGACATCATATGTATCTAGTTTAGATCATCTTCAGGATCAATATCTTGTTTGTCAGCATCCCTATGGGCTGGATCCTTCCCTCCAACAGCCTCTTCTCTACAAGCATAACAATATTATTACAAAGGGGCTAAATAAGCGGTGGTGTCTAAATAGTTTTTGAAAAGTCCTCAACTACCCCATAAGATGTACATGACCAATCAACCTAAATTTTGTCATCAAATTGGAGGTAGACATGATTCTTAGACCAGTCATGTACCATCTTTGGATCTCTCATGAATAGACATCCTAAGATCATTTCATATGATTGGGGTTATTTAAAAGAGTTCATACCAATGAAGGTATGTTAACATGATGTTTAAGAACCTCTCTTTAAATCTCATAGCATCCCAATAAATTTGGCGACAGTTTCGTTAACAATCTTCATAATGATGTCTAAGACTTCTAGACATGGCTTGGCCATTTTCTCCCACCATTTCTTAGTGTACTAGCATCTAGGAATCCAATCACTATGAGGCCCTTGTCGGTGACTAGTAGTAGTGTGTTAGAATCACTACCTTTAAAGTATTGTCCCAATTTGTTATACTCACTCCTGTACCACCATCTAGAAATCCAATCACTATGATTCCCTTGTCGGTGAACTGGTAGTAGTGTGTTAGAATCACTACCTTTAAAGTATTGTCCCAATTTGTTATACTCACTCCTGTACCACCATCTAGAAATCCAATCACTATGATTCCCTTGTTGGTGAGACTGGTAGTAGTGTGTTAGAATCATTACCTTCAAAGTATTGTCCCAATTTGTTAAGTGGATTTTTAAATGTAGATTTGGTACGTTCTCTTCTCCATTGCGACTATTGATGATTAAGGTACAACAGGAGGTGTCTCCATGATACATTGGGGACATGCCTTATGCATGTCCGTAAATAATAGTAATTTGACATTGAGTTCTCCATTGAGGATATCTCTCATCACTTCAAACAATTCAAGATCTCCACTCAATCAAGTAGTTATAGTCATACTACTTCATGAGGCCATAAAATTCAACAATTTAAGGATATTTAGTGGTGCATTCATGAGCTCCTTTCCATAAACTATTGTTGTTGAGACTAGAAATCCATCTCTGATAGGCTCAGGGTCTCCTTATGAGAGTTGTTTCTTGAACTAATCAAGGATCAAACTATAAGAGGATGATTTCTTAGTCTCTTCCATGATGACACTCGGCAAACCTAGAGGTTTGCCAATCTCGATAGTAGACATTAAGGTACTAGGCTATATAGTATCTGAGACTCTTACTTTCTTAGGTTTTGGTTCATTCTCCTCTTGTCTTTTCCTAACTAAATCACTAGATTCTTAGAGTTTCTCAATCTCCTTCTACAAGTAGGGATAAAAGCCAAGTTTTGTCATGTGTCATCTAGTTTTAGGAATTACACATTCTCGTGGGATCTCCTTCCCCGTACCCTTGTTTTAGAGGGTATTCCCTACCTTGTTCAGAATTAGCCCTTGTGTTCAAGGAGTCCAATTCCTAATCTAGGTCCCTAATGAAGATTGGCTCTTGAGGCATTCCAAGATTTGGCTTTTTGGTTTCTTTCATTTTCTCATTCTTAACGTACATTTTTCTCCTATTTCCCTTCTTCTTCTTAGATTTTTCTACTGAAGCCATAGATCTTTGCTCACAAAAATCTTGGTTTTGGGCTTTTAGCCACGTGATAGCATTCAGATGTGTGGTCTAGTTTTTTTAGAATATGCCTTTGAGTTTGATTTCTTACCCCAATCATATTTAGGGGTGTGATGATGTGTCCCATCTGTGGGCTTGTCACCACAATCTTGTTAGGCAAGTCCTTAATCCAATGCTCCTTGTAAAAAAAAGTAGCGAGTAGCATGTTTGAGGGCACCGCTTGGTTGCATTGACAAAACTTCAAAGGGAGTATTGAAACTCGATGGGAACCTTGAAGAAGCTTTCTTCTAGCTGTGGTGTTATTGTCCCTTCCCCTTCCCATTGCAACAAATTGTTAAATTGTCCTCTCCCATCCACTACATAATAGTGGGGATAAAGCTATGTGGGATCCTCATAGATCTTTGCTCACAAAAATCTTGGTTTTGGGCTTTTAGCCACGTGATAGCATTCAGATGTGTGGTCTAGTTTTTTTAGAATATGCCTTTGAGTTTGATTTCTTACCCCAATCATATTTAGGGGTGTGATGATGTGTCCCATCTGTGGGCTTGTCACCACAATCTTGTTAGGCAAGTCCTTAATCCAATGCTCCTTGTAAAAAAAAGTAGCGAGTAGCATGTTTGAGGGCACCGCTTGGTTGCATTGACAAAACTTCAAAGGGAGTATTGAGACTCGATGGGAACCTTGAAGAAGCTTTCTTCTAGCTGTGGTGTTATTTTCCCTTCCCCTTCCCATTGCAAAGAGGTGGGGAGTGGTTTCCACATCCACCTCATATTCTTGGTATGTAGCTTTATCCCCACTACATAATAGTGGGGATAAAGCTATGTAGGATCCTCAAAGAGGTGAGGGGTGGTTTCCACATCCACCTCATATTCTTGGTAATCAATAGGATCCTTCAAGCTTACTTTATTAAGAGGTGTCACCCTTGGTGAAGGTGGTTGCAATCCTAAGACTGGTGGAGGTAATGACACATTGGGTGCATGGTGCCTGACCTTTTTTGTTAGGAGTTATTGCGTGGGATGTTCAACCATTTCTTGACTTAATATAGGACTAAGGGATAGCATTTAGCGGTGCTGGAAATGCTAGCTATGGTCTTGTTGTATTCGCAATAGTTTGGCAAACTTAGACTTCGTGACCGTAGCACCCACAAAATCTATAATTACCATTATAAAACAAGTTCTTAAAATTGGACATTCGCTAGTGGTATGTCCATGACGGCAAATGGAACACCAATGTAGCTCCTTGAGTAATGAATGCATTATTTGCAGGTTTGGTAGCCTTCTTTTCCTCTTGGAGGGCTCTTAAGAAACTCAATCCAAGGTATTTCCACTAAAGTATTACCTTTAGATATAGTTTTTGAAGTGTTGGTGCTAAGACCACTAGCTACTGATGTAATAGACTAAGATTTTGAAGCTCTTACTCCCTTTATCATCAAACTATCCTCAAGTTAGATGGCATTAGCCCATGTGGTGATACCTCTAATGACCAAAAAATTATGGATATGTTCATGTTTAATCCGTGGATATATCAATCAAGCAATTGATTAATATATCTACATGAGCACTTTTCCAATCAATCAAGAAATTGATTGGAAAAGTGCTCATGTAGAGCACAACGAGAGTTCATAAAATAAAATCTCTCATTGACTCATCTTCTTTTCTCTTGGCTTTGTACAACTGTGAAGCCACACTCCACAAAGCTCCGTCATGCATAAACTGATTTAGAAATAACCTTCAAATCCCAATAAAGTTTAGAGTTTCTTCAACTCTCACAGTCTGATAAGTAATTTTTATGGGCTGCCTCACCTCACAAGAGAACTCTACCCATTCACAATCGGAAGAAGCAATAGATAAGAATTGTCATTGGGTACTTACCAATGCTTCTAGCTCATAGAGTCTTTCACACCACAATGCAAGCCTATCTTCCTCTCACTCTCCAATACACATGCATAGAAGAGGAACATGCACTAGAGTACACACATTATCTCTCTCTCTCTCTCTCTCTCTCTCTCTCTCTCTCTCTCTCTCTCTCACACACACACACACACATTGAAAAATAAACAGATCTCATAGCACAAAGGGGGATTGTGTCTTTTCATTATGAGAAATCGCCTTATATATAACTGGTCCTTATTCACACTTAAGCACCCAAAACTTACTAACTACGGCCTTGGGTGGACAATATCGCTAAATGTATAGCCTTTATAATTCCTTAACATAACACTTATTGATGTCCTGAACTAGAGGAGCATCTTTGTTAATCCTAAATGGGATAAACATCCCCCCTACCTGATGGAAGTTCTCTCCTTAGAACCTCTTACCTAGGTTGAAAGACTTGGTCATCGAACTCATGTCTATAGAAGTTCTGACAGGATTGAATCTTTTTTAGGGTTCTTTATAAATGCAAAGTGTGATGTCCAGAATCTAGTGTCTACCATATCCTCAAATGTGACATGCATGTAACTTGGTAGACACTTAAGGCGATGATAATAAAGCATCATGCCTTCTTCATTTGGTCCTCTATTCATGTCGAAGTAAAGTTGTTCGATATCAAATCCATCATACCTTTCCTTTGGTTGATTGATAAGGACTACAATCAATTTCATGAATCTGAGAGCACTACTATGTCCGGATCATGAATTCTTTGATAAGATTTCGTGGTGCTCATGCTAGATCAACTATGTGGAGGAGAGAGACACAAAATACAAGAAAATATCTTGCTTATTAAGTTGCTCAAATACAACTAGGCTTCTTGCTCCATACAAAATGCCTTCTAGCTTCACCTTTAAATAGATGAGCTAGTAGACCTTAAGTCCCTTCACACACACACCCTTCTCTTCCCCTTTTACATAACCTTAGTCTCTTAATACCCCCCCTCAATACCAACTATGAAGGTGTTTGGAATAGGTGGTATTGGACATATGAAAAAGATTGCCTTTATAACATTAGACGTACAAGAATGTCATGGTGGTGTGGTAATCTAGGACTTACAACTATGTTCCTAGAGCCTTAGAGGCTAATACAATGATGCCATCTAAGTCTTTATTTGATGTCGATGAAGATGTACACCTTAATGATGGTGCACCCCACTCTTTATGCTTGCTTGACCTCTTGTAGTTGACATGCTTTGGACATACATGCCATTGCTTCCACATGCTTTCCACCTTGACCATTCTCACACAATGATCAAAATAAGGCTGCCACCCTTGCTTAAGTGGTTTGCACGTAGATGTTCCTTCAAAATGCTTGATGCTTCCTTGAATACCATACCTCCTCCATGGGCAATGAGGGCCTTCCTTCTTAGAGTAATGGTTCTGAGGTAGATTTATATGGGAAAGGGAAAGGGAGGCTCTTACCACTTGCCTTATAGATTGGTCAAGGGCAGTGTCTACTCCATAATTACAACAAAAGCTTTTGTGCATGTTTGGTTACATGATACCCATTAGGGTTTGAAGGTACAAGCTTAATGAAAGTGAGTAAGTGGTTTAGGTAAATTCTCAAACCAATAAGGTACATCATTCTTGGCTCAAGAAGGTGAGGGCATGGCTCATAATGTTTGCCTATGCCTCTTACAAAGACAATGCCAAGAGATGCTTAAAAACATGACAAACAACAAGGTAGAGCACTTAGTGATGCTATGATCAACCTTAAAACTCATCTTAGAAGATGAAAATGTTGAATATGCAGTGGAATAACATGCCTTGGGCTTGGGAAATGAGAGCATATGGCTTATGACATGCCTATGCCTCTTACAAACAAGAGCCTCAAGGGTGATACACAAAAACATTAGAGATGAGTTAGTGTACATATGCCCAACTTTAAACCACTCAAAAAAACTGATTTTGTTGATTAAAAACCAGAAAACTTCAACCTCTTTGGCTTATGGGATGAAGACAACGGCTTATGGTTGCACCATCTCTCCTTGGAAGCGTGCCAAGGTAAGCATAGAAGCGGGTTGACGACGAAGACTTATAATGTGGCACTTATGGTGTGTGCCCGGCCTCCAATGTTGATGAAGAAGAGCCTCCTTAGTGTTAAAGGCCTCCTCCTTTTATGGTTAAGACCACATTAGTGTTAAGCAACACTTTGTTTGGTGATTAAGATCACCATTAGTGTTTAAAAACACGATAAGTACTTAAGAGCACATTTCTAGCATCTAATGACACTTGCATTGGTGATTATATTCACCATTAGTGTTTAAGAACACTAATGGTGAAACACTTTGGAATAATTCCCCTTTGTTGGATTAGAAGTCTCATTAGTGTTAATCAACACTATTAGTGCTCATAAGAACACTTTGAAAAGCTTTATGCACTTGAAGATGATGTTGATGATGGAGCTTGATGAGAATGAGGCTCATGAGTACCTCATGGTGTATGGCCACCGCTTCAAACTCTGAAATAGGATTAGCAACAAGCTCTCACAAGATCACGTAGGTGATTAGAGCAACGAGGAGAGGATTAGAGCAAGAAAAAACTTGATTTTGAAGCTTTAATTGTGAGCTTCAATGGTTTTCAAGAGGGCAGCCCTGGTTTTTTTCACTCTAGCAGACGCATTGATGCACCATTGAGGCTGAGATTCAAGCTGTAGGTACTAGAGCTATGGGCTTCAAAATCCTTAATAATAAGCCCAGGTGGCTTGCCATCGCCTACACACGGCGTATGGCGTACGACCTCTAGCATAGCAAAAAATAGCACCGGCTCACTCAGGCGGCAATGCCATGGCAGCGAAGCATGAAACACGCCGATTGACTGTACAAATGTGTGCGCCCGATAGTCCTCTACATTTCCCTTGATGAAAGCTCGGCGATTTGTTGCCTCCACGAGCTGCTAGAGCTCCTCCACTAGCAGGAGGTTCAGCTCCACATAAGAAAAGGTGATAGATTTGACCTATTCTACACCACAAAAGGGCCTAATCAACCAAAGCTCTAGATACCATGATAAGATTTCGTGGTGCTCATGCTAGATCAACTATGTGGAGGAGAGAGACTCACAAAATACAAGAAAATATCTTGCTTATTAAGTTGCTCAAATACAACTAGGTTTCTTGCTCCATACAAAATGCCTTCTAGCTTCACCTTTAAATAGATGAGCTAGTGGACCTTAAGTCCCTTCACACACACACCCTTCTCTTTCCCTTTTACATAAACTTAGTCTCTTAATATTCTTTGCAATGCTCATATCCATGTGAGCATTTGTTGCCTTTGACTTCTGATATCCTCGAATGTTCATGGTGAAAAATGAGTGAGGTTGTAACAGATGTGAGAATACCTTTACTTTTCTTCATGGAACTAGAGTGGAGTGAGCCTTATTTTGATAGGCATGTAAAGTGGATCCACTCTTGGTGTTGGCGGGGAGAATTGGTACTGAAAACTATACTATGTCACTGTGAGTATGTCACTGTGAGGTACTCCTTGCGCCAATCAGGCTATATGCCAAAATCCTCGAGTCAAGGGTTAGTATCATCTGTGTTGAGTGTTGTATATCCTCCCCTTGTATATAATGGATTATGTTTGAGCTATCTGTGGAAACAATAAATGATCATAAATGTTACAATGCAAATTTCCAATAGATCGGCCGGCCAAATGTGGGTTGGTTAGTTTGGTGTGTCATGGCACATTTTCCCACACGTTTCCCTCTCCTTCCATTGGTAGAGCAGATCTTCCAATTCAAGCATTGTGCTCAAAGAGGGTATGGCACATATGGTTTCTGGGTGAAGGCATGATAAGGTGGTACACTCTCTACTACCAGTTACATTGGTTGCTACCACACTTGAAGACAACTAATATTAGTGGATTTGATATCATCATAAGATGTTTTTAGCAATTTATCTAGTAGCTTTATATATAATAAATGTGAAACAAGATTAAACAACCATGTTTTAATTCTCTAAATCTGCATAAAAGTGTTTCACAACCAGTTGTAAACCATTGTCTAAGACATAGATTTTTAATCCACCTTATCCCATGCTTTCACCTTGCTTCCATGACTCCATGGTAGAGTAGACATCTGGCATGATTCTTCGGGTAGGTTCAAATGGTGTAATTTGCATCAGCACTTTGAACATTAGTTTAGGTTTCAAGAAGGGGTTTCTTACCCCAATGAGGCTCTCATGCTGTGTAGCTCTAACAAAGACTCAATGACATTTGTATCAATAAAAGCTTGTATGTCATCTTAGGGGGGAAGATCATGTACCTCATCAAGCTGTCATGATGGAGATAGAGTTGTTGTTGATAACTCCTCAGGGGCAAGAGGGTTAGTGGGAATATGAACTGGGTAGTAAAAGAGTAGCGAGAGATAATACAATCAGCCTTAGTTTTGTTAGTAGGAGATACACTAGGAAAGGGATTTAGTAGCTTATTGGAGATGGAAGTAAACACTGGATAAGTAACAATGTTGAGGATCCTAGTGTTTGTTCTTGTCCTTCTCTTGAATTGTGGGTGGGCTTGTTAGTTTTCATAAAATCATGGAGGTTGAGGATTTCTTATGTGATTATATTCTGATATTCAATATGTTCTTTATCAAAATTATAAACCATAGTGGTGAGCATTACCTCTAGGTGTTTATGGATGTTTCTATATAGTTTTATAATACCATATGGATGATATAATGTTGATTCAGAGAGATTTAGATAATGATGAGTATTATAAACTTCAATCCACCCTTGGCTAATTAATCATTGATACCTATATGCAACAACTTCGTAGTTGACCGGTGTTAATGCACTACAACACTCCAGGAGTGTAGTAGTGTTCTTGCAACGTATTTGGAAGGAAAATATCAGGGTTTTTCATGATGCTCAGCAGCGATATATTTCTGCTCTGCAGCACTTTTTTGCTGCTCAGCAATGTAATATCACTGCCCAGAAACAAAAAAACGCTGCTATACTATAAACATATCCCGCTTTTTGCCGCTTCTTTTGCCACCGCATAGTTTTATCTTTTTTAATATAATAAACCTGTACTCTGAGTTTTTTTACAGGTTTTTGCCTTGTCTATCACTTCTACCTCTCCTACATATCCTCCCCAAGCTCAAGCAAGATATTTTTAATGTTTTCCTTCATTTACTATGCAAAAACAAGCTTTCTATTAAAGCTTTCTTGTGAGTGAGTATTTCCCTTCTCTTTCTTCTCTTTTAAGTTTTTATTTTCTTCTTTTTTCCTTCTCATTGAAGCTTGACCCTAACCCTAGCTTCTACATAAAAACCCTAATAAAGAGATTTAATGAAGATCTCTCCATGAAAGCTCTCTATTATGTTTTCTATTTAGAAGATAGGATTAGGGTTAAGCTATAATGATAAGGGAGAAAGAAAGATTCAATAAGTTAGGGTAAAATCTTTCATTAAGATTTCTATTAAGATTAGGGTTTTGTATATGCTTTCTATTAGGGTTAAGATTAGGGTTACTAATACGTTTTTTCTTTATTTGGTTTGATTTTGTAGGTTATCCACACATACAAGCCCCATAAGAAGGTAAGAGATTTCTCCCTTTTATGTTTCCTCTCTTATGCTTTTACATGTTATAGGGTTTGTAAGTTTTAGAATTTATTATTTTTTCTCCCCTACATGGATAGCATAGCTCCTCTTTAGAGGTAGCCATGTGCCTTAGCCTCATGTATGAGGCTAGTGCACTTCTTGGTGTGCGCCACTTCCTTTTGGAGTTGTTTCTCTGATTGAGCAATTTGAGCTTTGAGCTCATTGTTTTGTTTGGGTGTTCTGACTATGATCTGGCTTAGTAGCTAGTTGCTCTTCCATGGTTTGAATCCTTGCGTCTTGTTGCTCAGCTTCCTTTAAACCCTTAATGAGCACCTCCTTATGTGTGGCATCAACGGCACAACTAATTGAGCTTGAAGAGATTGCACCTATTCTTTTTTATCTCTGTGCTCCTGCCACAATTCTTCATCTCTATACTATAGTAGATCAGTGGTGAGAAGGTGTTATAATCATTTCCCTAGTACATTGTGACTATCTACTACATTGGTGAGTTTTCTTTGTGCATCTAACAATTGAGTGCATGCATTTGCTTGAAATTCACCCACCTTAATCTTGTGTTGATATGTAAAGCTCCTAGTTAGATTTTTAGTTATGCGTAGCATGTTCTTTTCTCAAGAATGTGTTGCTTCTAGGACTCCAACTGCTCAAGTATTGCTTGGATTTATGTGGTGAGAGCATGGTGGCAGCAAATATTTCTTTGTGCCTTTGCTCAACCTCCTTAGTTTCCTGATCCATCTTTTCCATCAATTGTGCATTAAGCTTTGTTATATTGCTAGTATGATAGTTAAATAAGTGGTTGGTGGAAGCCTACATATGTAAGTTTCTCTCCATCATCTAGGCAGAGGGGATTCTAAGTTTAGAGACATATGCTTTCATTTCATAATATTCTTGCTCGCCCTACTTAAGGTATTCATCCACCCTCTTATATTTTGTTATAGGCAGTGGAGAAGGCCTTTTTCAAGCTCGTGGAGTGCCACCGACATGGTTGTGGTGTCCATGTCCTATAGTTGTAGTAGGAGAGCAGCTAAAGATGATGTCTTCTTTCTATTCTTCCTTCCACTTATGATTCTTTACTGTAATTTTCACCTCTTCACGTGAACTTACTTGAATGATTTGAGTGCATGCATTCTTCTTGAGAAGACGATGCTTTTGTGGAGGTTTGAGTTTAAACTCGGGAGATCAAATCTTCCAATTCGAATGGATCGTTGTTGGAGATACTAAGGAGGTATGAATGGGGCTTGATGAGGTGGCAAAGGTTGGCTTTCCTTCTAGCTTTGTGCCTCACTCAACACTATAGGATCCTCTAGTGGCATTGTGCGTGCACACACACACACACAAATCCTTGAAGAATAACATGAACAACAACCTCCTAAAAAGAAAATAATCACATCATGTTAACAAAAAAAGAGTTAGATTATATTTTAAATATTTTAACAACCAATAAAGTCCTCTTCTTTTTCCCCCTCCCATCATTCTACCTCTAGGTCATCTTAGAGACACATAGAGAGCAATCCAAGCCAATAGAGAAAGGAGCCTTGTCTTCTTTGCATGTGACAAATCATAACTACCACACAAAGGGAAACATGATGTTATGTGCACATTATATGTGCATATACTAGGAGGCAAACCCACGTTAAGCTTGTGAGTATGGGAGCATGGGAACAAGCTTTAGGGGAGCATGGGTTAGGGCTAACCTTAAGGGTTGAGATTAGGGTCAAGCATCCAAGGGGCACACATGGGAAATGGAGAGTCAAGAGTCACTTGAGGGCCCTCTTATATAATAGGGGCATGGGGCACACTCAAGGGATGTTCTCTTGGTGGGTGGTAGAGGATGGTATCTACTCTCCTACCATTTCACACTAGAGCTATGTGCCGGTTAATGTGCTGCTAGAATGATGTCATATCTCTTGGTGGTATGGGACACCAAGGTAAGGTATGTGGTACTTCATTGTATTTATGTGTGCATCCTTGGGCTCAAGTATGGTCAGGTGTATGAGTTTATGCCTGGTTTATGCATGACAATTATCTAGAAAGATCTTAGGGTTTTGATAGTGGTATCAAAGAAATATCTAGTTAATTGTTGTTATTTTTTCTTTCTTATTCTAATTTTTAGCATTTTTTAAAGTAAATTTTAATATTTACTAAATAAAAATATTATTTTATTGGTTCATTTTGGTGATTATGCATGTGGTTCGTCAATATGGTAGTTGGCATGTGTGTTTCTTTTGTTCAATGGATGAATTGACGTTGCGAGGGAATTCCGTGAGTTCAATGCTATTTTTTTAAAAAATATTTGGTTTAAAATAAGCATTTATGAAATTTTTAACAAAACACTACACATTTTACTATGTATATTCTTGATAGAATGAATTCCCTGAATTTTTACAAATTTTGGAAATTTTTTCTAATTATTTAGAATTTTTTAGAACATTTTTATGGGAATTGTTTTTTTCAAATGCATTTTGGTGGGTTTTTCGCGGAGATGCTATCAATTTTCTGCCAAAATTTTACTGAAATACAATGTGGGGAAGCCAATTGATGCATTGAGTTTTATCTCGTGTGCGCGTGTGTCTTTTCTCCTCTCAAAATTTAAATTTTTCTTCTATTTTTCTCTCCCACGTGTGTGAACACCTCTTCCTACTTTATTCTGAATGGTTTACAACGAGGAAACAAATTTGAGTATGAGTTCCTTTCATCACCCATAGTCTGATGGGAAAACAGAGCGTGTGAATCAAATTGTAGAGGATATGCTTCGTGCATGTCTATGGAAAACCATTGAGTTAGGAAAAATATCTTTGAATGATCAAATTTGCCTATAATATGGCTATTGTTTTTAGTCCGGTCATGCTTATGTATGGGTATCAGCCTAGGGCACCTATTGATGTCGGTCTTAGGGATATTGAGCTTGATGCATTGAGGGACTTTGTGCGTGATATACAAGGAATTCTAACCGAAGCTCAGGATACCATTAGGAGTGCTTAGGATAGGGCACGATTTTATGCTGATAGAGGATGCTCACCTTGGTCTTTTGAACCAGGAGCATTGGTTTATTTAAAATTTCTTGAAGACTCTCAAACTTTATCAATAGGAAAATGCCTGAAATTATCTCCTAGATATTGTGGTCCATTTTGAGTTATACGTCAGATTAGCACAGTTGCGTATGTCGAGCTAAAAGTGCGCAGATTTCCTTCTTTTCATCACAAGAGTGCAATGTTTTGAGATAGGGGAAGTATGTTATGTGCACATTATATGTGCATATACTAGGAGGCTTACCCACATTAGGCTTCTGAGCATAGGAGCATGGGAGCATGGGAGCATGGGAACAAGCTCTAATGGAGCATGGGTTAGGGCTAACCTTAAAGGGTTGAGGTTAGGGTCAAGCGTCCAAGGATCCAAGGGTCACACATGGGAAATGGAGAGTCAAGAGTCATTTGAGAGCCCTCCTATATAATAGGGACATGGGGCACACTCAAGGGATGCTCTCTTGGGTAGAGGTTGGTATCTACTCTCTTACCATTTCACACTAGAGCTATGTGCTGCTAGAATGATGTCATATCTCTTGGTGGTATGGGACACCAAGGTAAGGTACGTGGTACCTCATTGTATTTATGCGTGCACCCTTGGGCTCCGAGGTGGTCGGGTGGATGAGTTTATAGCTAGTTTATGCATGTTTACACATGAAAATTATCTAGAGAGATCTTAGGGTCAATGGGGTTTTGCAAATAAATAATGAAAACCAAGAAAGAGGGTTATAAAGAGGCATCAAACCAAACATTTTAGAGTTAAAATTTTATTAAACTCTACACAATGTTGCCTCCATTCTTGAGAGCTCTTGCCATCATGAAGTTGACTACTATCATGTTCCTTTCAAACAACCATGACATCTCAGCAAGCTAAGTTGTGCATGGGAATATGCGTAGCTAGAATTTTGATGAAGAAGAAGAATTCTGGGAAGGGATCCCATGGGTGAAAGGTTTTCCATAGGGATTAACAATATCCAAGCACTTATAATGTAACCGTGATAATCACTACAATGGAATGAGGGTTTAGTAGAAAAAATAGCAGTGCTTTTACAACTAGAAGGGTATGGGGATGTCGGGCCTTGTCGCTGCTAAACACACTATTGTTTTCATTGCAATGGGTTCACTGCTCAATAGCAAAAACAGCAGCGATATTTCACTGTCTGAGCATCACTATTCCAAATTTTGCTGCTATTTTTGCTGCTGAGTAACAAAAGTACTACATAGTTTTAAAAAAATTTGGGGCATACTGGGGAGTCTGCATAAGATTCCCTAGTCTGCCCTAGCTCTTTTCTAATGTAGATACAGTAGAACTAACACAACTTCACATCATCGTGGACAAGTGTAATGTAAAACTTGACAAATACAAAAAAAAAATTGCAATTCATGATTTCAGGAATGTTAAAATTCAATTACAATACTTAGCGAAATTACATAAGTGTATGATTCCAAAAAACTCATATACAATATAAAGCATAATGAAAATCTATGGAGCTAGGGGCTCTAGATCTCATGCTATGAGATTATTATTGTTCCTTGCAGCTCCACCTCCTTCGGTTCTCACATTTCCATTGCTTCTTGCTTAGACATTTACACCACCGTTTCTAGTTACATGATCCTACAACGCAATAAAACTAACATAAGTGAAAATTAGTTTTGTAAAAACAAAGAGTTTTAGGGTCTACAAATGTACTTACTTGCTATGCTTTCCAAGCATGTCCTCCAGTAATAACAATATATTCTTTGTCTTTGACCCTATCAGATACAACTTGTAAACCCTGTTGTAATACAAAATCATATTCATCTTGCATGTAGGGGGGCGGTCCACTCCTTCAAGCTATAGACATACAAACAAATAAAAATTTTAGAACGTTGTTATTTAAGATAACCTTCTTTAATTAAAAGATAAGATACAATTTGAGGCTAATATATACTTATAAATATTGCTAGGATATAGACTTCTCCTTCACGTGTAATATTGCACCTCAAGAAATTTGCTTTCTATCTAAGAAAAAACATAAATACTTAAAATTCTTATGCATATGGCATAATGTATAATAAAGCTATCGGCATGCTTGCGAATCTACTAGCATGCCTAGGAAGATACCGACACACATAAGTAGCTATTGGCATGCATTGGAAGGTACTGGCAGGTATAGGTAGCTATCGGCATGCAGTGGAAGGTATCGACATGCCTAGGTTCATATCAGAACGCATTGGAAGATACTAGCATGCCAAGGTTGCTACTGGCATGCACTTAAAGGTACGAGCATGCCTAGGCTGCTACCAACATGCATTCAAAGGTACTGGCATGCATAGGTAACTATCGGCCTGCCTGGGTAGCTACTCGCATGCATTGGAAGCTACCAGCATGCATAGGTAACTATCGGCCTGCCTGGGTAGCTACTCGCATGCATTGGAAGCTACCAGCATGCATTGGAAGCTAACGGCAATGCATGCACAGGTAACTACCGGCATGCATAAGTTGCTACCGGCATGCATTGGAAACTACCGGCATGCCTAGGAAGCTATCGACATGCATAGGTAGCTACCGGCATACATTGAAAGGTACCGGCATACATAGGTTACTATTAGCATACATAGGTAGCTACC
Source organism: Cibotium barometz (assembly GCF_041138505.1). Classification (NCBI taxonomy): domain Eukaryota; kingdom Viridiplantae; phylum Streptophyta; class Polypodiopsida; order Cyatheales; family Cibotiaceae; genus Cibotium; species Cibotium barometz. The sequence goes on from NC_141094.1 coordinate 43,588,721, forward strand.
TGCATGCATTGGAAGCTACCGACATGCCTAGGAAGCTCCTCGCATGCATAGGTGTCTACCAACATGCATTGGAAGGTACCGGCATGTATAGGTTGCTATTAGCATACATAGGTAGCTTACCGACATGCCTGGGAGGCTACCGGCATGCATAGGTTGCTACCAGCATGAATAGGTAGCTACTATCATGCATTAGAAGCTACCAGCATACATAGGTAGCTATCGACATGCCTAGGAAGCTACCGGCATGCATAGGTAGCTACGAGCATGCATGGAGCATGGAAAAATAAACAAACACTAATCTTAAAATTCTAAACTTAGAAACCCTATAACATGTAAAATCATAAGAGAAGAAACATACAAGAAAGAGATCTCTTACCGTGTGAAGCTTGTATGTATTGAAAACCTACAAAATCAAACCAATAAGAGAAAAATGTATTAATAAAAAGCCCTAATCTTAACAGCCCTAAAACTTACAAACCCATAAACATGTAAAAGCAAGAAAGAAGAAACATACAAGAAAGAGATCTCTTGTAAGGCTTGTATGTGTTAAAAACCTACAAAAATAAAGCAAGTCAAGAAAAAAACACGTATTAAGAAAAATCAAGATCTCTTACCATATGAAGTTTTAATAGAGAGCTCTTAATTAGGAAAGAACAAGAAGGGAGAAAGATGAAAAGAAAAACTTAAAAGCGATGAAAGAGAAAGAAAATACCCAAAAGAAAGCTTTCATGATGGAAAGCTTGTTTGCATAGGAGATAAATGAAAATAGTAGACATACCTTGCTTGAGTTTGAGGAGGAAAGGGTAGGAGGTAGAAGTGATAGACAAGGCATACACCTCCAAAAAAAACTCAGAGTACAAGTTTATTGTATTCAAAAGATAAAACTACATGGTGGCAAAAGAAGAGATAAAAAAAGTAAGATATTTTTTTTAGTATAGGAGCGTTATTTCACTTCTATAGACTTGATCCGCAGCGTTATTTCATTGTTGGGCAGCAAAATATTGCTGCTAAGAGCGCTACTTGTTGGCAGTAAAAAAATGTTGCATGAAAACCCTCGATATTTTCTTTCCAAAATGCTGATGTGCTCTCGATGTGTTGTAGTGAATTACTTAGGGTATGAAAGAATGTGGATAAACATGAAGGAATGATTAGCACAATGATGGGCATCGAATGCATCACACTATCATGATAGGCATCAAATGCATGAAGGGGAGGAAGGGCATGCACATAAGGGCACGATGGAATTAAGGCATGTATATGAAGATAAGGGGCATCCAATAAATTTTTTTCAAAAATCCCAGGGGCTTTAAAAGAGGTCTCGTTTTTTTGACTCAATAAGGATAATATAATTATCAAGGGATGTATATGGGTTTTAATAAAATATGGGTATCAAGGCATGTAGATGCACAAGATGGGCAACATGTCATTACTAGTAAGGAGGGGTATGTGAAGAATCTCTTCACATACATCCCCAATAATTTTCCAAATCACTTAAAAATATGCTATATTGATGCAACCTACCTTTAAGGCTATTGGGGGTATTTAACGGACTATGTGAGGTTCCTTATATACCCCCAAAAGCACTAAAGTGCCTTATAAACACATTGAAACACACACACACACATGTATATAAGATGTCAAAGTATTATCAGCCATGCTACAAGGATCCCATTTCTTGAAGCTCATCCCAAAGAAACCAATGCTAGAGGAAAAAGAAGAATTGAAGAGGGTTGTAACAAAACATTTAGCAATCATAGCAGAGACAAAATATTTGATTGCAAAGCTTGGCTTCGTCTCTCCGGAACATCCAACAAAGAAGAGGGTGACCATACGCGTTCTCCATCACCTTTGACTCATGCGACAAACCATTATAAGAGAAAGACAAGGAATCGAGGGCTACAAAACTCGGGGGGGTCACTATATGTAAATCCTCTATATCATGTGCGTTCAAGGCCTATTTAAAAAGTCCCTTATCTGTGAATTTTTGAGTGAATATAATATATCCTTTCCTATTAAAATTTGTAATTTTTTTTCAAAATACAATAAATAAATCCCCTTTGTAAATATATTTCTATAAGTTTTAAATATTTAAAATGTCCTTCTGTTGAACCCACGACCTACATATTTATACGAGTGACCCCCCCGAGCTACAAAAATGGGTGTCAAAGCTTAAATGGTAACCTTGGAAGAACAAATAGTGCAAGTGAAAGAGATTTATGAAATAATCTACAAAAAATATGAAATCCATGCAAAGGACCTTAAGAAAATTCTATAGGGATGACACAGAGAGGAAAACAATGTTTCAAAGCCACCAATAGGTAATCTCCAACTTAAATGAGTAGATTCTCAATTCCCCTTCAATGATAGTGAGACTATAAGCTGAAGTGCCAATGTGTCCACAAAGAAAACTGATGCCTAGTGGTTCATAATCTACAGCTCTAGGAAGCTCATGCATAAAAGGACATAGAGGTAGCCTAGGCATTGGACCCCGAGGAGGAGCAAGTCACATCCCTCCAATAAAAACTCCATCTTCACAAGGAAATCTCCCATAGCACACGTGGATGATCCTTTAGACATGGCATCCCTTGTGATTGACTTTCCAGTGGGTCCTCCGGCCCCTTTTTGAACCTTTATGTGTATTTTTTAAATCCCTATGGATCATCCTTTTCCCCCTTTTCTTATACAATATGTATACATTGTACATGTGCACCTTGTTATACAAGTCCATTTGCTCAACTTGGGATCTTTGAAAATGTTCATGCACAAACTTACCTATTATAGGTTTTAGATTGCTGTAGCCATTTTTGTGCAACCTAAACAAGACCCAAAAAAAACAATTTTTTAAAGTTGACCCACCACTAGAAAACCCTCTAGCCAACTCAAAAAAAAGTGCAAGCACAAGCCTTCCCAAACTGTTTAGAACTGTCTGAAACCCACTTTGGACAAGTTTCGCTAACACCCTTTTTTTAAAGCCATTCAATTCCTTTGCCCTTGATGCCTTAATTCACATGAACTTATGGTTTGGACGTGTATTAAAGGCCTATTTACATGATAGTGAATTTATTCAGCTAGGTGCGCGTACCAGCCCACACTATACTCTTCAATCAAAACCCAATTTATCATTATACAATGTGATGCCAAGGGGCCACTAATACTTCACTTGACTTCGTGTCAGTGGAAGGATCCCTAATCCCAAGAAGTGAGAACCCTATCCAAGCCTTATCAACCTAGCTAGCTACCAATCTTTCTAATCGCGTAGCTAACTACCTCAAAGGTTTGGCCCTCAACTGCTACCTATGAACCAAACCTTAGTACATATGGACCACATGACTGAGGAGTCGAGGTAAACTCGAGAGAGGCACATGGTGTAGTCTCGTTAGTAAAAGCACGTTGATATCCCTATCCATACACCTTCTGTAACTATGATCACTAACCCATCCCCTAGACAAGTTCTTATGACTCAAGATAGATCATTAGAAGAAGTGCAAGAAGTAGAGGAACTAATCAAGGCTGCTAGAGACAAAGAAGAAGAGACTTTGCAATTGGCATAACAACGATTAGCTACCCAAATAACTTAATATACCCAAAGCAAGTCCTAAGCCATGACCACACAATTAGTGCCTGACACCCTAGACACACGCAATAACATTTCATCTACCTTGAGGAATGAACTAGAGGTGCAAGTTTTTGACCAACATCTTCTTACAGAAGATTGGGATTATGAAACATGGGGACACAAACCCTTGTGGATTTAGGCACAACTTAAATTTACAGTGTTAGTTAAGAAGAGATTGTTCAATTAGTCTCTGGAGACACATTAATGGAGGAAAAATGCTTATAGGGAATCTATGAAGATTGCAAACATAGGATCATCAAAGAAGAAATAATCCAAAGACCTATGATGCAAGTCGGGACAACCTGTAAGGACCCCGACCCGTAGAGCGGGGGAATCCTTTTGATAGGCGGTTAAGTCTCGTGTTATTTTTCGATTAACGACACCTCGATCTCGTAGAAATACAAGGTTACAAGCAAACGGATGGACCTAACTCTATCTCGCAAGGGAAGCGTAGTCATCCTAAAGGAAATTCTAATCCCCAACACGGAATGTGCGTGGAGATGGAACAAGACCCACACTTGGTTCAAGGAAGCCAACGCCTTTTTCCCCCGTATTTCATGAGGCACGGCCGCTGGCTCGGTCCCCTAAAACAAGTCTTGTTTGTGACTCTACTATTCCCTAAGTATTGTAAGTTACGACTAGTAGAAAGCTACCCGACTGATCGGGTCCACTCATCCTTAGAACGGTACCGTCAGGGCATCCATTCTCCCACTTTCCACACACTCACCCGTTCAATTGTTTTCTAATTAAGTCCTACCACATTGTGAGACACTTAAAAATAAATTCCTTTATTAATTAATTACACTTGATTCCTTAAAAGAAATCTTCCTTAGCACAACATTGAAATCAACAAACATACTTACAGTGAAAAATATTTACAAAGACCCTGGAACCGGGCCGATATTCCAATCCAAACTTCATGTCCAAACCATAACCATAACCATAACCACAATCCAATCACAACCACAACCACAACCATACCAATGATCTAGAATTCGATCTTCCAGCCTCAACCAGCTGGGTAAACCTCACGGACCGTCTCCCCTCGTCGTCAGCCAACCGATGAGGGCCAAGCCGTCCTGTCACCCCCTCGGGTACTGCCGCTTGTACCAAACCCTCTCGCCCTTTGGAGGGGACGTCTCCTCATGAGGTGGGGGTTAAGTCACCGCACTAGCCTGGACCCACAGAACTAGGCAGGGTATATACATTACCCTGGTGGGTGGTGAAATCCAATTCCCAACAGTGGCATAGGAGGGGATTGCCCTGGGCCGACTCCCGGCCTCGCTATATCCTCCACCCGGCTACACAGGCAAGCACGGAGTTAGCTAAGGGGGGGAGAAGCTGTACCTGCATGTTAGCAATAAACCAGTAGTGTAGAAGACAAATTTAGGAAATTTGGGAATTATTCGAGTCCCATTTCTTATAGGATTGGTTGGAAAGTCGGTATTTTTGTGTAGTTTGAGCTAACATCTATTTGTTGGTGCACTCTTTGTGCCAATAGATTATATCTTGACACAACTATTTGGTGTATTTTTTTGTAGTTGTATAGATACATACGTCAATGTAACAATATTGGAAGGACAAGGGAAACATGACACTAAACTTAATTGAGATTATACAACACCTTTCATATGAAGAAGAGAATGTTAAATACTATCTCCACTTTGAGACATTGAAGTAAAAACATGGGCTTTATTTAATTTGCCAAAAGAATTCTAAATATCACTTAAAAAGAACCTTAGAAGTGAGAGATCTCTAAAGGGTGTGGTGTTAGAAACAACAAAACAAAAAGTAAATCTCAATGATAGTACAATGTGCTAAGTTTACGATTGATCCACAGATAAAAACCCATCTTAGACACTATATCAAGATTATAAATTATGATATATATGCTCAAATTTGAGGGACATTGAAGTAAAAACATGGGATAATAATGCCAAAGAACACTTGGAAAAGGAACCTTAGAATTGAGGGATCTCCAAAGAGTGTGGTGTTTAAAAACACCAGAAGCAATCAAATTTCAATGAGATTGTTACATTCAAGTTTACATCTTAAGTAAAACACCATTGAGTTCAAGTATCAATACTCTTCTTTGTTTCCTTATTATATCTGGGGGTGGTGGAACTCTTTTGCTTCTAGGTACATGAGTCACCAATGATTGGTGCCACCTCAATAGTAAGTTTTCTGTACACTTGAAATCAAAGCTATATGCTTCAACATATCCTGTTAAAAACAAAATGTATGGTTAATGGACATTCAAAATTTTAAATAAATATATTATGTGGCAACAACAACATAAATTCATCCATGATATGGATGGTCTTAAACCTTCATAGACAAATGCTCCAATGCCTCAAAAGTTCAACCAAAAAAATAAAAGAGCGAGTATATTGTCAATGCTAAATTTCATCAAATTTATTAAATATGATGTATAAAAGATTTTCACTGTTGAAATAATTGAGTCTATCCAAATTAAATTATAATATTCATAGCCTTACACCTTGACAAGGCAATATCTTCAATAAAAATAAACACATCTTCATTGCAATCGAATTGCAAATATTGACAAAAGAGATAAGATTACAAGGTCGAAGATGTGATATAGAATTTAGAATGATGTCTTCATTATAGCAGAGCAAGAAAAGTATTTCATGTAGTATACTATTTGCTTATTAAATGTAAGTTATCATTGTGAAGTTAATAAGTGTAGGTTGAAAAATCTATATCTATTATGGAGATTAGAAGTCCATCAATAAAAAGATTATGTAGGCACATTTGTTTGTGAAGTTTAAAACTTTTTCGCTTTCTAAGCTCTTTAATTGAAGAAAGAATAGATAATCACTCTCTTGTAGAAGAAATTTGACTAAGTCTAAACCTGCAAGGAAAGTGAAAATAAGAGTTTGCAAATTGATTGATTGCCTTGAAGTTTAAGACCATACGATTATAATGTTTTTCATTAGATTTGTTATTGTTTATTAAGTTGTGATTGCAAGAAGGCTTTTTTATGACATGGATAGTGACTGATTACAAGATCAAGATACTTTGTGTAATGCCTCAAGATCTATCTACTTTCTTATTTGGAGTTAAATTTTATGGAATTAAGACGAGTTTAGGAGACCTACTAAACTCTAGCATATACATAACTAGCTTGTTAACACATAAAATCCTTTATCCAAGATAAGATCTATAAGAGATATGATTGAAAGAGAGAGCACAATATTGAGAGAAAATAATGCTATAATATTGAGAGTCTAATAGATGCAATGAATATCAAGTATATTCATTTTATCCAAGAGATAGGTAAGAAATGAAGAATCAAGTTAAGAGCTTATTATATGAAGTTAAGATCTTAGACAAGCAAGTTGTTCATTCCCAGGCTACTTGAAGAAATCTTAGGACGAAGATATAATTTTCTTGAAAGTCAAAGATATACGACCTCTCAAGTACTATATCAAGTATAATAGTTGAATAGGAAAAAACTAAATTCTCAAGGACTAATGATTGAAGATAAGATGTTTTTATCATCGAGGATGACGATTTCTTAATGGGGAGAGAATGTGACATAGCTCCAAGATTAACAAAATTATGATTAAAAATAATCCTAAGTTTTCGATGCTACAGATTTCACTAATGAATTCCAGCAGGTTTTCAATAGTTTTTTTAGAGGAAGCAAAAATTATAAGTCTTAAAATTAAGTGGAAATTCAAGTTGAATTTTTTATTAGTTAGTGTACTCAAAGGAAGCCTTTAAGTGTGTAGATGTACATGCAAATCGAAATTTGATTTAAAAAAAAGTAAAATGTGAACTATTTTTAGAGTTGACTTTCACATACAGCTGATTTTGGCAATTTTGACAGCGGATTTGATATGCTTGCCAAATCTTCAAACAACTCTTCCACAACTTACGGAGCATAGACATGGATTCCCAATCAATCAAGACATCTTCAAATATATCAGAGAAGTACACAAACTCCCTTTTATTATTTTTCTTTAAATTATTTTGAGATTAAATAAATAAATTGATAAGCATTTAAATGAGAGAATCTGAGTCAATGTCACTACTACATGATAGCCAAATACTGGCGCTTATACCGACGTCATTAAACGGGGTCTAAAAAAGCCTCGTCATTGGTATAAACCCTGGTATTTGCGTCGGAACCACAACATCGGTATTTGCGTTGGTAATACCTGATATATATATCGACGCTCTCTTTGAAGGCCATACCGATGCACATACCGAAGCATATACCGAAGTATATACCGACACACATACCATAGCAGATACCGAAGCATATACCCTAGCATATATCGACGACCATAACAATAAATTTTTTTTGGAGAGAATGGTGTTGCCTACTACATGCTGCAGTCAACAGGACTCAATAGCAGTAAACAGACAGCACCATTCTACCCAAAATAGAGCACAAAAGACAACTGTGCTCGTTTTTGTATTTTTTAGATAAAGAAACATTACTCATGAATATTTTGATCATATACTAATAGTTTAGAGGACTTACATTATGGTAATGCCTCCCAATTGATGGTCTCTCCTTCTGCTTCAAGCATCTCAAATAAGGCCACAAGGCCATATTTGTGAGCGTACTTCTCTTCTCGCCTACTTGGTAGGCGATTCATGACCAACTCCTACATAAACGATTAACGATTACAACTTTTAGAAATCAACATTTAGCCCACATACATACATTTAGATAAACAAAATTGCTACAAATACTTACGAATTCATGGCGCATGGTTTCGTAACCACCACTCCCAAGATGAGAAGCCCCTACTGTTTGGAGTCTCGTCCTCCTTGCCGCCTCTCTTTGCTGTTGAAACCTCTCTGGTGTCTGTGTGAGCTCCTAAGCTATGCCTTCCCACTCCCTACCATCTAGCCAAATAGGTTTCTCTTTCCCCTCTCTAAATGCATCCCTCGCCTCTGACCTACGATGCCCCATCAAAATGCGAGTTGTATATTGTATCCACTCATTAGAGACGGGATTCCTAGGGTCAGATGGCTGAAACTCTTACTTTATCTTTGTATTTATGTAATTTTTCTTCTCCTTATCTTGCTGATCCCATAAAGTCATAACAGAGTTGTGAAACTGTATAGTGCACAATTGTCGAATTCGTGTCTTCATTGCCTTCCCTACACTATTCATTATAGGTGCCCCATCCCTAATTGTGTATATCTTGTTGTTGTCATGGTCATGTGCACCCCAAGGAGTGGAAGGTGAACCCATGGGTGTGCTATCAACAGATGAGAGCGAAGGACGCTCATGTGGTGGTGTCATAGCATCTGTGGCACTACCACCACAACAACCTCCCCCTGAAGACCTACTACATGAGCGACGTCTATGTGAAGAGGTGTAAACAATGAAAGGACCATATGACAAACATTAACTTCCCTAAACAACAATGGTAAACCATATCACTTTGCACCTTCAATGTCATAAAATCATTACAAATATGTCATAACTATTTGCATAATCATTAAGATACATCATTTTAAAAATCATTATCTATTCTATCATCCTCATTAAGATCAGTAGCCCCAAAGAGATCTATTTCTATGTACATTTCAACATCCTCATCATTAAAAGTCCCTTGATGAAGGCTATCCTCATCATCTATGTCTTCTTCCTCAACAGGTTTTCCAGCTTCATTGGTTTGCACCTCTTCTTCCTCAATAGATTTCCCAGCTTCATTGGTTTGCACCTCTTCATTTGGATCTTGCTCTAGTTGCTCCTCTTCATTTGCTTGCTCCTCTTCATTGTTGATATCGGCTTGTTCTTGTTGCTCCCCACCACCCTATGAATCCACATCACCCTGTTGTAGCTCTAATTCTTCACAAATTTGCTTACTGCGGGGGGGCGACTTGAACCACAAATAGCCAGCATGGATCTTTTGGATCCGCTTTAAAGACAACCTGCTCACAATGCTCTGGGCGCACAAAAGTATCTCGTTGATCGGTCCATACCTTTGTGGAGTCTACTTGGATGAGGCCACTTTTGTCTCTACGTACAGTTTCATGTGGCCCATTTGTGATTACCTTGAACCACTTCACATCAAAGATAAACATCTCAAAACTTCTAAAGCCAACCTTTAATATGTCTTGAATGGTTCCAAAGTAATCAAGCATTCCACTAATCGTGTTATCGTCACTTGCACTTGCTCGACTTTCTTGAACAAATTGTGCTGTGACACCACAATCAAAGGTTGCTCTTTTTTGGTCTATTCGTTCTAATCAAAAATGACGTCCATGTGACCAAAACGCCCCATATTTGTGATACTACAAATAGCACATAAAGATTGTTGATGGTAACTAAGACATGTAGAGAAAAAAAAAAGACATGTAGAACTTAAACACTTACATGCCAATCGCATCCTTTTGTAAGCTCCGCCTCCTCCTCTGTTATAGTTAAACCAGCACATTTGGCTTCTAAAATTGTAGCTTCTAGCCATCTACCTGTGGGAAAGTCCGGAAGAGCTTGCAGACCTTCTGGATATGGGAGATTTCTTGTAGTGCGATTCCTTCTGAAACTTAAACGATCTTGTACTCGCTGTCGCTTGAGAGCTTCATATGTCTCAATCCACTTCTCCATTGCATGCGAGTTCAAGATGCAAAATTTGTTGATTTTTTTCCGCAAATTGTTATCCATCTTTCTCTTAATCCTTGGCCTTGAGGTTCCTCACCAATGACTCGCCTGTTAGACTCTTAAGACCATAGTCGAGGTATCTCTGGATCTGATGAACTTAAATATTCAGTGATGTAAACAAGGGACTCTTGTATCAGCCACCCTTCAGACATACTTCCCTTCGGGCAAGCTGTTTGGCGAACAAATCCCTTTAATGTCTTCATAAACCTCTCCAAAAAGAACATCCATCTTGAATGGACTGTTTCAGCAACTGTAACCTCATCTACAACATGAACTAGCAGATGCATCTAGATTGTTAATAAACTTGTAGGGAAAAACTTCTCTACCATGCAGAGTGCCTCTATGGAGTTTAAACGTGCTATCTCCAAAGTGTCTCTCTTTATCTCTTTTGAAGAAATCCAATGCACCAATGTGCTAATCTTATAGATAGTAGCTCTAATGTCTTCAGTGAGGCAATCCTTTATTGCTATGGGGAGCACAAATTGTAAAAACTTGTGCCAATCATGAGACTTCGGCCACTAAGATCATCATCCTTTGTAAATGCACTTTTCAAGCAATGCATACAACCTGTAGGAGTCCGAAACTCTGAAATTGTCCTCTTCACTTGTTGTTCCTCCATCTTACTAAAAACCCATGGGGCTCTTGGAAGTAGCACCTTTCCATTGGGTCTAGTGCGAGCCCACAACTCTTGCATGCAACCTATCTCTTCTAAGTCGTCCCTTTAGCCTTTAGTCTCCTTTTTTCCTGTCATGGTCTTCCACAGAATGTCAGCTACATTCTTGAAAATATGCATCAAGTCAAGCAAATGGTTTATAAGAAGATCATCCCAATAGGGGAGTTGGTGAAATATAGAGAGCCTCTTCATCCCAGGACATGCCAAGTTGCCACATTCCTCCCATTTGAGCTTCCAATCGCTTGCCTTCAGTGCACTTGGAGGAGGTCTTCCTAGATTACCATCCTGCAATTCATGATTTTTTGGAAGATACCTAACGTGTCCTTGGTATACATTCCTTCATAATGCTTTTGAGTATCTTGAATCAAGTCGAGGACCACATAGAGGACATGCATTATAACCCGATATAGACAAACCTGAGCATTCTCCATAGCTAGGCCAATCATGCATTGTCCACATTAGAATACCTTGCACAATTTGCAAGTCTTTGGCCACTCTACTTTGACATGTCCACTTCAATTCCGTTCCACAAGGTGTGTAACTCATCAAAAAGTGGTGCCAAATATACATCCATGTTCTTCACCTTGTACTTTCCTAGAACTATTAATGAGAGCAACAAATGACCTTTCTTTATTACTAACCATGGTGGAAGATTATAATTCACAAGGCAAACAGGCCATGTGCTCCATGAAGAGCTCCGTAAACCAAAAGGGTTTACACCATCCATTGCTAGGCCAAGATAGAGGTTACAAGGATCTTCCCTAAAAGCCGGCCATTTATCTTCAATGTGTCTCCATGCAGGTGAATCAGCAGCAGCAGCAGCAGGCACACGCATCACTTCATCTGTGGGTCGAGTTGTGGCATGCCATGTCATCAAGCTTGCTATAGATTTGCACCTGAACATGCTTTTTATTCTTGGGATGATTGGAAAGTGCCTAAGAAACTTTACTAGGACAGCTTCCCCCTGAACATCTTCTCTATATCTGTTAGAGCCACAATGGAGACATTCTTGCAAATGCTCGTATTCATGGCAGAAGAGAATACAATCATTGCGACAAGCAAGAATATTATTGTAATCCATGCCTATGGATTTCAATAACTTCTTGGCATCTGCACGAGATGGAGGCATCTCATTGCCGTATGGCAATATCTGGTCTTTTAAAAGCCTAAAAGTATGGCAATATCTGATCGTTACTATTAAGATTTAGTCAAATACAAGTTGAAAATTTATCATTCCAACATTAGGTGTAATCTCCATAAATCACTTACTTGAAGAGTTCAGTGACACTTGTATTAGACCATCCAAAAATTGACTGTAAATTTAGCATCGTAAGAGATGCACGCAATACAAATATCTTGGCACCATTGTATAGTGGAAGGCGTGCAAGTTTATGCATGACCTCTTCCTCTGGTTCATAATTTGATCGTTGAGAATGTCGTGGTTGATGATCTTCATGTTCATGCTCCTTGAAGACACCTTCTTTTTGCTCGAGAAAGGCATCCAACATTTCCTCCATTGGACCTTCTTCCATTCCCTCAGGTGCTGTTAATTGAGCTCCATGTGTCACTCCCTTCTTAGATATTCTCATCCTTTGTTGGGGACCAGAATTCATAGGCGCAATGTTATCAAGATGTGGTTGTACACTTGCTTGGTTGTACGATTGAAACCGTAAATTTTGTAAGCGCTCCATTGGAAATATGCCAGTGTCATGAATATGCTGGTTGCAAATCCTTCATTTTCGAAATATTTGGTACTTACATCGCATGCATGGACACGCTATTCTCTCTTCAAGATTGAGAGGCTCCATCTAGCAGGATAACATGTATATGTAGCTCATTAAGTGTAAATCATTACGCATTACATAAATCATTAAGCATTATGTAAATCATTAATCAAATGATGTATGCTCTTAATTAGTAATTGGGTCAAGAAATTGAGATCGTCCCTCCCCACCTTGAATGGTTAATTTGATTACGCATTACACAAATCATTAAGCATTATGTAAATCATTAATCAAATGATGTATGCTCTTAATTAGTAATTGGGTCGAAAAATTGAGATCGTCCCTCCCCACCTTGAATGGTTAATTTGATGAAGTCTTGCATAGTGGTGCCCTTTCTACTAAACATGGAGAAAGAGGTACAATCTTAGTAGTTGGGTCAGATAATTGAGATCGTCCCTCCCCACCTTGAATGGTTAATTTGATGAAAAATGCCATAGTGCTACCCTTTCTACTAATAGACGTCAAGTAGTGCAAGCACTAGTGATTACGACGTCTATGTGTTGTATGCTTAAGGGAAAGGATCTAGATCTAGCTAGCAAGGAACGCGCTTAGTAGTTGGGTCAGAGAATTGAGATCGTCCTACCGATCCCTCCGCACCTTGAATGCATAAGACCTTAGACATCAGGCTTGCATAAGACGTAAGCGTAAATGCATTCACGTTTAGGCATTAGCGTTTACATATATATACATAGCATTTACATAGCGTATACATAGCGTTTACATAGTGTTTAGGGACATACATAGCGTTTAGGGACATGCATAGCATTTAGACATTAGCGTTTACACATGCATAGCTAAAATCTCTAGCTAAAATCCCCGTTCCCAGGAATGTCCCGTCCATAGGAACGGGCCAAGCCGGAATGTCGTTCTTGACTTCCCTCGCCATAAGAATTCACCAGAAATTTTGCCAGCATCTCCTTTGGAAAAAGGATACTTGGCACCATCAAACAGGGCTTCTTTTCCCTAGCCGTGAGGGAGATTTTAAAAATAACATTTAAAGCGTCAAACGGGCTTCTTTTCCCCAGCCGTTGAGGGAAATTTTACAAAAAAGAAAGCATAAAGGTTACAGAAAGCAGGACTATTCTTGCATTTACTACTTTTCACTTTATATCTATTTTATTTTTCTTGCAACAAGATTCAATTGTTATCCTTCCACTCCTATAATTACTTGATCAAGAAAAATCTGAGCTAAGTCTAACGTTACCCAGTTTAACATCACTTATCTAATTCTTACGACTCGCAAGAGTAGGAGATCCTTCCCACCAATCAATCGGGTTCGCAGCTTGCAAAACGAGGTCACCTTTTCCTTTATGTTTCAAAGAAAGAGAGAAGGAATGGTCCTTCGCCTCCGGACTAGGAAAACATTTGTCCCTTATCCACTACGAAGAGTAAGGATCTTCACTTCTACTAAGAGAACCTTTGAGCTACTCGACTCCAAGAATAAATGATGGCTTTAAGAAGCTTACAAATCCTACGTTAAGAAGGATCTTGATCCGTACAAACTCTTCGAGTCTTTTCCTAAGTACGTTAAACTCTTGGTCCCTGATTTTCTAACTAAAGGACGGGACTAAATCGCAACTCTTCTTCCTGAGGACAAGGCACGACTTGCAAATGGTCATACGAGCGCTTATCTCACCTATGCAGGATTCTTTGGAGGGACATCCTACTTCCCTAACGGAACATGCATCTTGAACCTATCTATGATCAAAAAATGACTTTCCCTAATTCATCTTCAGACAAGCTTCATTCCCTACTAACCTATTCTAGAAGCAAGATTACCAAGCGCTTACCAAATTTTTCTCCCTCCCCACCTTGAATGCATAAGACGTTAGACATAAGACGTAAGTGTAAATGCATTCGCATTAGCGATGTGCGACATCAAGCTTGCATGACGTCAGAGAATTGAAATCGTCCGGTCGATCCCTCCCCACCTTGAATGGTTAATTTGATGTAAAATGGCATAGTGTTGCCCTTTCTACTAATAAACGTCAAGTAGTGCAAGCACTAGTGATTACGACGTCTATGTGTTGTACACTTAAGGGTGTACACTTAAGGGAAAGGATCTAGATCTAGCAAGGAACTATATATGGAGAAAGAGGTATGCTCTTAGTAGTTGGGTCAGAGAATTGAGATCGTCTCTCCCCACCTTATCTCGTTAATTTGATGCAAATGGACACAGTTTAGACATTATACATTAGCGCCTATGCATTAGTGCCTATGCTCTTAATTAGTAATTGGGTCAGGAAATTGAGATCGTCCCTCCCCACCTTGAATGGTTAATTTGATGAAAAATGGCATAGTGGTGCCCTTTCTACTAAACATCAAGTGCAAGAACTAGTGATCCCCACATCTATGTATTGTACGCTTAAGGGAAAGGATCTAGATCTACATATATATACATAGCATTTACATATATATACATAGCGTTTAGGGACATGCATAGCATTTAGGCATTAGCATTTACATATGCATACGTTTAGGCATGTCTAGTTTAGGCATTAGCAATGTTAGACATATACATTGGAGTTTATACATTAGCGATGTTAGACATATACATTAGCGATGTTTAGGCATATACATTAGCTTATGGATATGTGCTTTAGGCATATACATTATAGTATATACATATAGACATAGCATTGACATGGATGTCTTAGACATTAGATTTCAAGTCAAACAAGAGACCGAAACGCCTTGGGTATGCGCCAAAAAGAAAATCTCGCTCTCTCTCTCTCTCTCTCTCTCTCTCTCTCTCTCTCTTGCAAAGTGTGTGCGTGTGTAAAGACGAATAAGCACATACATTAATTTCTTATGCACTCACATATATGCTAATATTAGCATATATGTGCATAAAACAACAAGCTTGCATACTCATAATTTCAATTAATAATTACAAATTGAGAACAAATTAAAACATAACAAAAAGAGAAGTAATAAAACAACATAATTGGTAATGTGCTTACCTCTCAAATAAAACAACATAATTGGTAATGTGCTTACCTCTCAAATGTGGATTGGATAGTGTGTGTTCGAGGCAGATCTGCAAGCTAGGACACACGTGGGAGGAACAAACCTACACACACATTGCATACATTAGTAATAGATGCACATACACAAGCTCTCTCACTCTCTACGTCTCTCACAACACACACATACAAATCCTCTCTCCAAACATAATTAAGAAGGTAAGAAGAAGGATGGAGAGAGGGGAAGGAGATATACACACACATCACACATTTACCCTAATTCTCTCCACACACACACGTGCACACACACACGCACACATAAGAAGATGAGGAGATGGGGAGAGGCAAAATGCCCAAGGAGAGAGAGGGAGATCTACACACACACTTCACTAATTCTCTCCACACACACACACACACACAAACACATGCACGCATGCGTGCACACACACACACACACGCACACACACACATCAAGAGTGGGTCGAATGGAACAAGGTGAACGCATGAGGGAGATGAGGGGAAAGACACGCATACCTTGTCTTGACACTCCAAGCCTTGCAAAACAGAGAATGAGAGGTTCTCGACTGTAAAACGTTACGGCCGTCGGTATCTACATTGGAATCTACGTCCATATCTGCGTGTTGGTGTCTGCGTCGGTATACTCCCTTTTTAAAATTACCCGCCCATACTCTTTGCCTCCAAGTTTAGAACGTACATACCGACGCTCGACATTTGCATCGGTATTCTAGCGTCGGTATGCCCTAAATCTCTAGTAGTGTGTACGACATGCAAAACCATGCCAACAATGATGGGGAAACACCACGAGAAGAGGAGAGGGGGGGTTTCCTGCCAAGAGGTGTTGTTGATTGCCTTAGTCTGTCGACTCATCGAATAAACACTTTTGGAGTTAAAGAATTAGAAGATAGAATATTTGGCTAGTTTGTAACTAGATTTTAGGTATAACCTTCATTAGGGGCGGTTTTACAAAAGATTTATCTTTCCATGTGTCTAGAATTAGATTTTTGACATAAAGACAAAAGTTTAAGAAACGACAGAAAAATCTAGAAGAGTATAAGATGCTAGAAAGTCAAATCGCTTTCATTTTTGAGTTATTTGAAAGCAAAGTGGGGCACTTGGCTATTTTGACAGTTTTACGTTGAAAAACAACTTTTACCATTTTGAATGCTCTCTCAAAGAGACCTTAAAACTCATTTTTAAAGAACCATCAGTGACACATGCTTTATAGAGCACTAGAAGTCCTAAAACTTTGTAGTTTTGACTTTTCTCTAATTCTAAATAGATTGAAAGATATTACTCTCCCAAAGAGACCAGTTGTTGTTGTTAGGCTTTGCCTGCTTAGAAATTGCTATCAATATTGACTAACTTGTTTATATAGACCATATGGACTAATATGTAAGCATAGTTATGACTTAGATATAGAAACTAGAGATAATCTTACTAGTTAATTAGAACGTGATAATTAAAAGACTAAGAGATGTTAAGGATTATTTGAATTAAAAGCTTATTTCTATACTTGAGGTTGATTCTGGTTAATTTGAATATGCTTGTCTTGAAAGATTATAGACTAGAGATGAGTGTGAGATGATATGCATGACTTGTGATTGCTTTGTTTTAGAATGAATGTCAATTGATATGCATGTGTATGATGAGACTCAACATGAGATTTTGAGATTTGGGCTGGTCGTCCTTAGACACGGAACGTCGGACAGAGAACGAGATTTATGCCCTCTAGGAGCCATGTGGTAGAACCCAGAGAGAACGAGATTCAAAAAGAGGCATTCTCGGGATAGTTGTGATGTCCAATGTGAAGGTTGGGTGGACAAGCATCGGAGAAAGCCAATTTTAGTCATTATGACTAACCATGTTGTTTGGGCATAGTGGCCTTCTTATCATGTGTGACCCACAAGGCTTCCTCGATAAGAGGAACATAATACTTTTTAAATTTACTACTATTAAGGAAGCTGATAGTTTTGATCTTGTTAAGGGTTTCAACACGCACAATACCTTGTCAATGAGGTGTTATTTTGTATACTCAAAATGGTCCTTTATCGGTATATTTTTGTTTCTTCTTTTCATTTTTAGACTCCATACATAAGTACAAGGTCTCCCTCCTTGATTTCCTTATCCTCGAGATTATCATCAAACCACATTTTTTGTTGATCCTTTTCTGTTAGCATGTTCTACATAGTAATTTGTCTTCTAGTTGTTTAAGAATGAACATCTGATCAGCCAACATGTTACCCTCCAATTTCTCAGTCATTGCCACCCTTAAGCAGGGTATCATGAATTCTTACAGCGTTACCACCTCAACTCCACATAACATCGTAAATAATATGAAACTAATTTCAACTTTGTAAGAGGTTCAATAAGCCCATAAAGCTTCTATAAGCTTGAATTCCCAATCATTGCTTCAATCTTCAGCAGTTTTTGTCAATATGGAAATGAGGACTTTGTTGGTGCTATCAGCTTGACCATTTTCTTGCGGGTACTAAGATTTGGACTTGTAGTGTGAGATCATGAACGTTGTGGTGAGGTAGTGGATTACATCATGTATATGTTTTCCTTGGTCACTCACCAACTAAAAAGGTCAACTAAAGAGGGTAATGATGTTCTCATAGAGAAACTTAGCAGACACCATGGCATTTGCTTTTCATGAAGCTCTGGCTTCAGCCTATTTGGTTACATAATTTGTGGCAACAATGATGAAGTGTGCTTATGTTCAACGTGCAGTAGGACTAATAGTGTCAATGAAATCTAAGCCCCATTTTTTAAAAAGTTGGTTTACTCTGATAGGATGCAGTGGCATGATTTCCTTCTTCTCCAGCTTTGCACAACGTTGGGCTACTCATTGGAGTATTTTTCTTGTCTTAACATTGCCTGCAAAGTGTCCACCAGCTAATGTGCTTGCTTGATGATGTATAAGTATTCATCCTCCCTAGGGTAGTGTCTTTATATGTCATCCTTTATTTACTAGGTCTATAAAGAGTTCCAGCAATCACTTGGTAAGGTTATGCTTCTTTAAGCAACTTCCATGCTAGATCTTTCCTTAACTTTTTTGCCTTTCGGGCCCCGGTCGTCCTTTGACAGGGAACGAGATTTATGCCCTCTGGGAGCCATGTGGTAGAACCCAGAGAGGACAAGATTCAGAAAGAGGCATACCCAAGATAGCCGCGATGTCCAGTGTGGAGGTTGGGTGGACGGGCATCGGAGAAAGCCCTATTTGGCCTCCGCCGGCACCACCATCTCCGCAAGGTGGTGAAAATGATGTGGTGATCAGAATCGACACCATAGATGTCTCCGACACACAGGAGTTAACATATCCCTCTTCTCGATGTAGATTCCATCCTCATAGATTCCATCCTCATAATATGTTGATGAAGATAGGTGAAACTAATGCTAGATGCATGTTAGCATTTGAAATGTCGGAAGTCTTGGAATGTCTCCATGGCAACAGGGTATAATGAGTAAGATGCTCTTGTGGAAATAATTAAAATTTAAGCATTATGCAAATACCTAATCAAAGCAATGAGGAAGTCTTTTTGCAAAAAGCATGCATGCCTTAGGTTATGACCCCAGTCTCTACAAACTATCACTTTGGTGAAACCATCTCTAGCTATTACCTAGCCTCATAAATGAAATTTATAAGTGATTATTATATTCTTCGTCTCTTTTTAAAAAAAATTAATAAGATAAAAAAGTAAAAGTAGGACACTACCTTGCGGAGACCTCATACAAGAGTATCTAAGAACCGCTAGGTACCTCTATAGAGATGGTTTTTTTTCTCAGCCCTTTATTGACAGATTTTTAGCCATAAGCTCCCATCCCATGGAGATCAAGGCTATGGTCCCAAGACTCCATCTCACTAAGAGCCAAAAGTCCTACCTACATTACACATGGAAATTGTTATCTTCTTGTGTTTTTTTGCTATTTTGGGTTTGTTATTCGTTTTTTGTTTAAACTGGTTTCACTTTCACAATTAACCAAGAAGGATCTATTCTAACTAAAGAGGGCACACTAAGGAATGTGGAGTAATTGGCATACTTGAAGGTAGATCTCAAAAATGATTAAACTAGGACCAAATTCGGAAAGGTTATCCTAGAAAAATGATAGACTAGTGAAAGAACGATGCAAGAAAGCACTCAAAGAAACACTAAATGGAGAATCATAAAAGAGATTGAAATTGAAAACAATAGCAATCGGTGAGGATGAGTTTAGAATAGACCTGAGCAAATGGGGAAATCTGCTCCATATCAAGGTTACACGTCCATTGTAAGTTATGAATATGAATCTGGTCTACACGACTAAACCTCAGTAACCTATACATAAAAATGATCTAGCAAGCTCATCATTAGATAAGCATAGCTCGTAAGCATGCTCTGACTCGACAACAATAGGTTGATTTTCCCCCTCACTTGGTTTTGCTTCAAATATATATCTCTCCTTTGGTATAGGAGGCAACAGTCTGAGTGCATCCAGGAACCTTGGCTTAGACAACCGATGGGGTCATTATTCTGACCATTGATGATGGTTAGGAGATGGTCAGGGGTATGAGCGTTAGCTGGAGTCCGACAATGGTATGAGAAATATTACCTACAATATTCCCTCGGATACCAGGTCCATCATTAGTGGTCAGTTGGTCGGTGGTTGGTGCACCACGTTCTTGATACACGAGTGATGACCGTGTCTATGTTGTGTAACCACCCTCATTGTTTACGCATCTACCACATCGTCTATAGTACTATATATGGACATGGTTTCCATGAGCTAAGGCATCCAATACTTGTGAGTATCCATCCCCTTCTACACTTTGTATATTTGATATCATCATAAGATGTTTTTAGCAATTTATCTAGTAGCTTTATATATAATAAATGTGAAACAAGATTAAACAACCATGTTTTAATTCTCTAACTCCACATAAAAGTGTTTCATAGCCAGTTGTAAACCATTGTCTAAGACATAGATTTTTAATCCACCTTATCCCATGCTTTCACCTTGCTTCCATGACTCCATGGTAGAGTAGACATCTGGCATGATTCTTCGGGTAGGTTCAAATGGTGTAATTTGCATCAGCACTTTGAACATTAGTTTAGGTTTCAAGAAGGGGTTTCCTACCCCAATGAGCCTCTCATGCTGTGTAGCTCTAACAAAGACTCAATGACATTTGTATCAATAAAAGCTTGTATGTCATCTTAGGGGGGAAGATCATGTACCTCATCGAGCTGTCATGATGGAGATAGAGTTGTTGTTGATAACTCCTCAAGGGCAAGAGGGTTAGTTGGAATATGAACTGGGTAGTAAAAGAGTAGCGAGAGATAATACAATCAGCCTTAGTTTTGTTAGTAGGAGATACACTAGGAAAGGGATTTAGTAGCTTATTGGAGATGGAAGTAAACACTGGGTAAGTAACAAATGTTGAGGATCCTAGTGTTTGTTCTTGTCCTTCTCTTGAATTGTGCGTGGGCTTGTTAGTTTTCATAAAATCATGGAGGTTGAGGATTTCTTATGTGATTATATTCTGATATTCAATATGTTCTTTATCAAAATTATACACCATAGTGGTGAGCATTACCTCTAGGTGTTTATGGATGTTTCTATATAGTTTATAATACCATATGGATGATATAATGTTGATTCAGAGAGATTTAGATAATGATGAGTATTATAAACTTCAATCCACCCTTGGCTAATTAATCATTGATACTGCCTATATGCAACAACTTCGTAGTTGACCGGTGTTAATGCACTACAACACTCCAGGAGTGTAGTAGTGTTCTTGCAACGTATTTGGAAGGAAAATATCAGGGTTTTTCATGATGCTCAGCAGCGATATATTTCTGCTCTGCACAGCACTTTTTTGCTGCTCAGCAACGTAATATCACTGCCCAGAAACAAAAAAATGCTGCTATACTATAAACATATCCCACTTTTTTGCCGCTTCTTTTGCCATCGCATAGTTTTATCTTTTTTTAATACAATAAACCTGCACTCTGAGTTTTTTTACAGGTTTTTGCCTTGTCTATCACTTCTACCTCTCCTACCATATCCTCCCCAAGCTCAAGCAAGATATTTTTAATGTTTTCCTTCATTTACTATGCAAAAACAAGCTTTCTATTAAAGCTTGTGAGTGAGTATTTCCCTTCTCTTTCTTCTCTTTTAAGTTTTTATTTTCTTCTTTTTTCCTTCTCATTGAAGCTTGACCCTAACCCTAGCTTCTACATAAAAACCCTAATAAAGAGATTTCATGGAGATCTCTCCATGAAATCTCTCTATTATGTTTTCTATTTAGAAGATAGGATTAGGGTTAAGCTATAATGATAAGGGAGAAAGAAAGATTCAATAAGTTAGGGTAAAATCTTTCATTAAGATTTCTATTAAGATTAGGGTTTTGTATATGCTTTCTATTAGGGTTAAGATTAGGGTTACTAATACGTTTTTTCTTTATTTGGTTTGATTTTGTAGGTTATCCACACATACAAGCCCCATAAGAAGGTAAGAGATTTCTCCCTTTTATGTTTCCTCTCTTATGCTTTTACATGTTATAGGGCGGCTTGTAAGTTTTAGAATTTGTTATTTTTTCTCCCCTACATGGATAGCATAGCTCCTCTTTAGAGGTAGCCATGTGCCTTAGCCTGATGTATGAGGCTAGTGCACTTCTTGGTGTGCACCACTTCCTTTTGGAGTTGTTTCTTTGATTGAGCAATTTGAGCTTTGAGCTCATTGTTTTGTTTGGGTGTTCTAACTATGATCTGGCTTAGTAGCTAGTTGGCCTTCCATGGTTTGAATCCTTGCGTCTTGTTGCTCAGCTTCCTTTAAACCCTTAATGAGCACCTCCTTATGTGTGGCATCAACGGCACAACTAATTGAGCTTGAAGAGATTGCACCTGTTCTTTTTTATCTCTGTGCTCCTGCCACAATTCTTCATCTCTATACTATAGTAGATGAGTGGTGAGAAGGTGTTATAATCATTTCCCTAGTACATTGTGACTATCTACATTGGTGAGTTTTCTTTGTGCATCTAACAATTGAGTGCATGCATTTGCTTGAAATTCACCCACCTTAATCTTGTGTTGATATGTAAAGCTCCTAGTTAGATTTTTAGTTATGCGTAGCATGTTCTTTTCTCAAGAATGTGTTGCTTCTAGGACTCCAACTGCTCAAGTATTGCTTGGATTTGTGTGGTGAGAGCATGGTGGCATCAAATATTTCTTTGTGCCTTTGCTCAACCTCCTTAGTTTCCTGATCCATCTTTTCCATCAATTGTGCATTAAGCTTTGTTATATTGCTAGTATGATAGTTAAATAAGTGGTTGGTGGAAGCCTACATATGTAAGTTTCTCTCCATCATCTAGGCAGGGGATTCTAAGTTCGGAGAGGTATGAATGGGGCTTGATGAGGTGGCAAAGGTTGGCTTTCCTTCTAGCTTTGTGCCTCACTCAACACTATAGGATCCTCTAGTGGCATGCACTGGGGATAGTGGCTTATTCATGCATTTATAGGGTGTTAGGTTCTTGTAGAGTTGAAGAATGCACTGGTGGAGTACTAGGTACCTCCTTTGAGGTGTTTCCCCTTTTCATGAGTCAAAGGTGATCGTTTGGTGACTCTCTTCTTTGTTGGATGTTTTGGAGAGCCAAAGCCAAGCTTTGCCATCAAATCTTTGGTCTCTGATTGATAAATGTTCTATTACAACCCTCTTCAATTTTTCTTTTTCTAGTGGAGGCATGTTGGTCTCTTTGGGGTGACATTTAGGCAATGGGATCCTTGTAGCATAGCTGAAAATACTTTGACATCTTATATACATGTGTGTGTGTGTGTGTATGTGTGTGTGTGTATAAATATTTCAACGTGTTTATAAGGGACTTTAGTGCTTTAGGGGGGATATAAGAAACCTCACATACCCCCTTTAATACCCCCAAGTGCCTTAAAAGTGGGTTGCATCGATATAGCCTATTTTCAAGGGATTTGGAAGATTATTAGGGATGTATGCGAAGAGATTATTCACATACCCTCCTTACTAGTAATGACTCGTTGCCTATTTTTTCCATCTACATACCCATCTTTTATTAGTACCCACATACATGCCTTGATAATCATATTATCCTTAATGAGTTTAAAAAGAGAGGCCTCTTTTCAATACCTTGGGATTCTAAAAGAAAAATTCTTGGATGCCCCTTATCTTTATATGCATGCCTTAATTCCATCATGCCCTTCCTCCCCTTCATGCATTTGATGCCTATCATGATAATGTGATGAATTCGATGCCCATCATCATGCTACTAATTCCTTCATGCTCATCTACATGCTTTCATATGCTAAGTAACTATCATGGTTACATTATAAGTGCTTGGTGATTGTTAATCCCCCTGGGAAACCTTTCACCCATGGGATCCCTTTCGAGACTTCTTCTTTAGCATCAAAATTGGAGCTAGGCATATCCCCATGCACATCTTGGCTTTTGCGTAGATGTCTTGGTGGTTTTGAAAGGCACATGATAGTAGCCAACTTCATGATGGCAAGGGATCTCATGAAAGGAGGCAACATTTTGTGGCATTTAATAAAATTTTAACTCTAAAAATTTTGGTTCGATTCGTCTTTATAACCCACTTTCTTGGTTTTCATTATTTTTTTGCAAACCCTCATTGACACTAAATCATGTTTCCCTTTGTGTGGCAATTTTGATCCATGCAGCCTACCATACATGGATGTCGATGGTGCTCTCGTGATGGATGCATGAGGGAAGCAAGTCATGAACCGCATGCATGTACTTGCTAACCCAAAGTTTATGAACTGCTTCAAAAAGTGGAAAGCATAAGACAAGCTCTCAAAGAAGCAATATGTCATTGAGGTGCTTAAGGCAGAGTTTGTCGTTCCACATTCAGGCCTTTGCTTCTCGAAGGATTGGATGAAGAGAAGAATAAAACTTTTTCTCTCTAATAGAAGAGGAAACATCAAGAGAGCGACAAAGAACAATTTGAAAATTAAAGCCCAACGTTTGCACATAGGAGGAGTGGAGCCACGTGCGAAGCTTTATGAGAAAGCATCCACATGCCTTTCAACAAGCAGTAGTGGCAAGTGCTTTTCGACTATGGATGCGAGGGGCTTCAAACTTTAGCTCGGGAGGAAATTCCTCCTTCATTGCTTGTTTCATAAGTACCTATTTTACTAATCATTTCCTTCTCCTCTTTCATTTTTTTGTGCTATTTTTTTACTAATTATATATATTATTAATTGTTTTTTGTAGAGAGAGGTTGTTGGGCGTGACCCAACAAAGGAGGAGTATGCCTATGGCTACAGACCCCCCCATTTGCAATTGTCAGCATGGGTGCGTATGCAAGGCATACACTTGGACGAGTCTATTTTGGGGACTCATGAAGTGAAACAACCCATATCACCCATATCTTTTCTATATCTAATTGTCTTTTATTGTATTGCACTTACCTTTCTCTTGATAGCATGTATGTAGGATGAAGGGGAAGAGGGAAAGGCAGTTCCAGATTATGAGCATGAAGCAGTACAAGGAAGTGAAGAGGAGGACGAAGACGATGATGATAAGCACTCGAAATCCAATGAGGATTCCAATTAGCCATCTCTTCTTTGATATATTTCTTGTATATATGGCGAAAGGCCTGACAATTCACAAAATATAATACATTTTGGGCTCACTTACATTATTCTCAGTCTATGTCTTTTTCATGTTTATGTTTGTATCACAAAACTGTGACTCTGTTTTAATAAAGAAAAAGAGCTAGGATAGATTGGGGAGTCTTGTGCAGACCCCCCAATCTAAGAGGACTCCCCAATCTACCCTAGTTTTTTTAATCTACTCCTCCTTCATGTGTGACAGCATGCTGTAAGTTATTTTCCATCTATCCATGCATAAACATAAATACTTACGAAGACTCTACTCTTCCTTCATGTGTATCACACTGTAAGTTGTTTACCATCTATGCATGCATACTCTACATAGAGCATACATAAAGCATACATATGCATGCATGGATATTAAAGCATGCATATCCTAGAGAATACATATGTATTCTCTATACACGCATATCTCTAATATGTATACATAGAACATATGTATTCTCTATGCATGCATATTAGAGCTATGCACCAATGTGTTGGGGATAAAATAAAGAGTAGAGGCAATGCATAGGCATAGAAGCCTTTTATGCATTCTCTTAGCAAGCATATTACAGGAGCTTTGCATGTTGTATGTATGCATATTAGAGCAATACATAGAGCATGCATAAAGCATACATATGGACCAAAACAAAGAAGTCCTACAATCATAGAGTTGTTTCCCTTTCATGTTGTAGTGAGACACCCAAGTTTATAATTCAAGAAGGGAATTAAACTTGTCCTGCTAGGTATACTTCAAAAATTTGAAACATGAGGCACATATAAAAAAAAATAGGTTTTGTTAGGTGCACAAACGAGCCTAATTAGAAATCATCATTCAAAGGAAAATGCATTTAACTCTAGGAGAGATTGACGAACCATTCAACAGCTTATGTTTCAAACTGACTGCACTCTGTTTTTTACGACAGAGATTGTAGAACACTCGTACCTTAATGGCGTGTCACATAGCATTCGTATCTTAATGAGAGAGAGAGAGAGAGAGAGAGAGAGAGCGGGCGGGCAAGAGAGCAGGGGGAGGAAGGGAGAGGGATCGAGTGTAGAAATAAAAAGAGCGTCGACATTCTCGTTCCCAGTTCCTCATCCTGACGATGCTCACTATTCAGTTTGCTACTACAACATTTTCGTCTCATTGCTTATCCGCTTGTTCGTATTCTAGCTAGGCAAAACCGATGCGATTTCGCTGCGCAGCATGCGCAAGACCCCTCAGCAGTTATTTCCCATCATACGGATCATCACTCTCTTAATTACGCTCAAGAAAACGCGCGACAGTCCTTCTCGTTAGCCACGTCTCTACGCACGTTTGCACACAACTGTGTTGGAATAGTCCACCGGACACCGGTCATGACTGCATATCGACATCCAACTTCTAAAACTGTTACTGCGTCCTAAAGTGATCCGCGTGCTTAAGTGGTAATATTTCTTAAAATTCGACAACAAAAAAACATAGTTTATGGACGTTCGTGAGGAGTGGCCGTTTTTTCCTCTTACACTCTTCCTTGTAGTTTTTCTTTCGTTTGAGAAATTGGTTCATAAGCAGTTACACGATTAGAGAGGTTTTAGCCAAAGAGCATATGTCTAAGAAGTTGGCTCATAGGAGGAATAATTTGACTTTGTCACCCCTCTAACTTTTTGTATTATTGCAATCACAAATTGAGGGAATCAAAATCTTGACCGTCAATAGAGGAAGCAAGTGAGAAAATATGGACATCATCATGAGCCTTGATGGACTTCAGTTCATAGGATGCCTATGCTAGAGGTCGTCCTCTACGATAAGGTTTGACAAGGATCTGATTGAAGTGGGTCGTTCTCTTCTTTCTTTGTTCTTCTTTTGTTTAATTGGGTCCTTCTCTTTTGTCTTCATCATCTTCTTATTTTTTTGCTACAATTGCAAACATGGGTTTGTGTTTTCAAGAATGGGTCCTTCTCTTTTGTCTTCTTCCTCTTTTGCAAAACAATTCCAAACATGGGTTCTTTCATTATCGTCTTCAAGGCCCCCGTACCTGCATGAAAATTAACGTGGTAGGGGAATATTCTGCCCGCCACCTCAATTTTTCCAAAGCCTTCATCTACATAGTAGACGTGATGGGGAGAGAAAAAAGTGCAATGCACACATCATCACTGACAAGTCCTTTCTTGCCTCCTACGTCTATGTGTGTGTGCGTATGCACTTCATGTGAGTGCAAGGTGACGCAAAAACCGTTGGCGTTCTTTTGTGTTGCTGACATGTGAAAACCAGCACACGTGGCAGAGGGAGAGGTTGGAATTGTGATGGTGCATGTGCACATAACAAGTCTGGCATCTAGCTGGCGGGGGTGCTCATTTCACACATGCTACGGAAAAATCAACCACCATGTGCACAAGCCTTCAAGAGTGGCTCCCTCTCTTTTGTCTTCTTCTTTTGGTTCCATTTCCAAAGTTGGGTCCTTCTCTTTTGTCTCACATCATATTCTCTTCGTTTTGCCATAATTGCAAATGTGGGTCCTTCCACTACAACAAAGTTTGGCCATACTAACAGATATTACACTAGTTACATAGAGAGAAAAAATAACTTCAAAGCCCACACAATAATGGCCCACCAAAAATCCTTTGCAACATTTTCAAGGAGATAGAGAGTGACAGGGAGAGAGGCAAGGATGTGGCTGAGAGAAAAGCGGTGGCCCCTCATTATTGATTTCACCGATTGAGCATGTACTATTTCAACTTATGACGTGGTCTCTTCTAACATTTAACATTTTTTTTTTAAAGAGAACGGTTCTTTAAAAGTAAATTGTCAAAGCTTTTTACCTCTTTCACATATTCTCTATCCAATGTGAAATAAAGACGGGGCTAGGTGATGGTTGTTAAAATATATAAAATATAATCTAACTCTTTTTGTTGCTAAGATGCGATCATTCTCTTTTAAGGAGATTGTTGTTCATGTTATTCTCCAAGTATTTATGCGTGTGTGTGTGTGCACACACAATGCCTGCTCTCTCTCTCTCTCTCTAATATGTAATTATCTCTCTTTCCCCTATCTTTGTAACCTCTCTCGTATATAACAAAGAAGTTAGTAGAAATCCTAGCATTGATAATGGTAAATTCAAATGGCAAAAACAAAGTAGCTTAGTTTCCATCGCTTGATTTTATGTCTCGTTGGGTGTTTTAACTGCCTCACTTGTCCATATAGTTATTACCATTGCATGTGTATTTGACTCATTCCAAATAGACCCTTTTTATTTTTTAACATTGACACTATAAGAAGTACGAGTAGATAAACCTCGTCGATGGTAATTATTAGAATACCATGTGTCTTTTGTATATAGGAGCTAGGATTGGATATGGAACCTTGCATTGGTTGTAAGTATCCTTGTGGATAAGAAGAAAGATAAGGACTCCTTCTAATGCAAAAGCGGATGATTGGGGAGATAGAGCATCAAACTAGGTGACCCATCAATATTGAATTGAGTGAGCCAAGATCAATCTCATGTTGTAGTATTTTACTTACATTAATACCAGTGGTGTGTTTGGCCTTCACCTTAAGATTATGTTTAGATGAGTCATCGCAATGCCACAAGTCCATAAGTGGCCCCAATTGCATCTTCAAAGGATGAAGGGAAGGAATTGTGGGGGTTCCTAAAGGCTAGTCAGCTTCCCTAGTTCATTTGACATGGAAAGTTATAAATTTTAGAACTGTTAGAGTTGTCAGAGTTGCTAGTAGAGCTATTACATTTGAATATTTTTAGGGGAGATTTGTTTTCTAAGGTCAAGTGTATGTGGAAATATTTTGGTCATCCCTAATTGCACTTGTCCACAAGTAGCCCCAATTGCATCTTGATAGGAGGAAGGGAAGGAACCCCTACATTGTCCCTACATCATCTTCCCTAGATCATTTTCTATGGACATCTATAAAATTTAGAACTATCATAGGTATCAGAGTTTCTTGTACATCTATCAAATATTTCTTGGGGTAATATATTTTCGGAGGCATTGTGGTCTATGGGCGCCAAGAAGAGGCTATGCTTGGGCAACCTATCCCATAGCAGTCCATGGGGTTGCACTCTAAGCTTCTAATGAAAAGCCACTTGTGTGTGGCTATGCTTGTTTGTTCAAAAGTGCTTCTTGATATATTACCAATTGCTTGTGTAGTAGGGTGCCATGGAAGTGGGTATGCTTGTGCCACGTGTCCCATGGGCGATGATATAGCAATCCATGGGGTCACACTCAAAGCTTCCAAGTGCCACTTGTCTCACTATGTGTGTTTGTTGGAAAGTTCTTCTTGATATATTCCCAATTGCTTCTGTAGTATCTAGTAAGGGATCTTAGTAACCATACAATGAAAGAGTCAATTTTTCCATGGTTGGATGTGGGGTCTATGGTGGACCTTTGTCCCTTCTAGTTGGATGGACCGTAATTCTGATTCTTGGAGAAGAATCTACATATTTAGCTCATTCTGGTGAATTGAATCCTTGTGAAACAAAGCCTACTGAGTGTGTGATAGTCTCGAATCTAGCCATATCTTAATCGTACAACTTAATCTAAGAAAACATTAAAACTCACTTAATCATGGTATTTCTACATAGCAATACAATCAAATCAATCCTCTCAAATAGCAAAATAAGCATGCATGCTATATCCAAGATTCTTATCACATAAGCAAAGAATCATAGAATCTCAAACAAATATTCATATAATAGAAATCTCTATCAACTAACAAATATCATCTTAATCAATCACCATGTATGTGTCTATCTCAAATATTCTATCATCATCACTATGCTCGACAACATGGTTAGTCATAATGACCAAAATCCAGCCAATCTAGGGCTTTCTTCGATGCCTGTCCACCCAACCTCTTGGACATCGTGGCTATCCTGGGTATGCCTCTTTTTGAATCTCGTCCTCTTTGGGTTCTACCACATGGCTCCCAAAGGGCATAAATCTTATTCTGTGTCCGGCATTCCTTGTCTACGTATGGCCAGCCCGAATCTCAAAATCTCATGTCGAGTCTCATCATCATACACATGCATATCAATCATTCATTTCAAAACAAAGCAATCACAAGTCATGCTTATTATATCTCTAGTCCACAATATTTCAAGATAAGCATATTCAAATCAATCAAAATTAGCCTCAAGTGTAGAAACAAGCTTTTAATTCCAAACAATCCTTAACTTCTCTTAGTCTTTCAATTCTTTCAAGTCATATATGAATCTTTGATATAATTAATTATCACGTTCTAGCCAATAAGACCATCTCTAGTTGTAATAGCTAAGTCATAACCATGCTTATGCATTAGTCCATCCGGTCTATATAGACAAGGTAGTCAACCTTGATAGTGATTTCTAAGGCAAAGCCTGACAACTGGTCTCTTTGGGAGAGTAGTATCTTTCAATCTATTTGGAAGAATTAGAAAAAAGTCAAAACTACAAAGTTTTAGGACTTCTCATGCTCTATAAAGCATGTCTTAGTGATGGTTCTCTAAAAATGAGTTCTAAGGTCTCTTTGAGAGCATTCGAAATAGCCAAAGTTGTGTTTTCAGCATAAAACTACCAAAAATAGCTACATGCCCCTCATTGCACTCCAATAACTTAAAATAAAAAAGGATATGGCTTTCTGTAGTCTCATACACTCTTGTAGCATTTCTTGTCCTCTAAAACTTTCGTGTTCAA
Organism: Cibotium barometz; assembly: GCF_041138505.1. Taxonomy (NCBI): domain Eukaryota; kingdom Viridiplantae; phylum Streptophyta; class Polypodiopsida; order Cyatheales; family Cibotiaceae; genus Cibotium; species Cibotium barometz. The sequence continues at coordinate 43,619,725 of NC_141094.1, forward strand.
CTCAACATCTGATTCTAAACACATGGAAAGATAAAATCTTTGTAAAATAGCCCCTAATAAAGGTTATACCTAGAATATAGTCATAAACTAGTAAAATATTATATCTTCTAATTATTTATCCCACTAAAAGTGTTTATTCTATGAGTCGTATAGACTAAGGCAATCATATATAATTAATAAAGTTAAGAATTAATCATCGTTAAGTGCATCCTATATCGACTCAGATTTTCTCATATACACACTTATCGATTTATTTATTTAATATCAAAAGAATTTAAAAAAATAAATAAAAAGAGTGTTTTTGTACTTCCTAGATATATTTACTAATGCCTTGATTGATTGGGAATCCATGTTTATTATCCAAGGGTTGTGGAAGAGTTGTTTGAAGATTTGGTAAGCCTCTCAGATTTGCTGTTAGGACTACAATCTACAACAGGTATAACTTCGCGCAAAGTTATCAGATACTAGTCGAAATACTTAAAATTACCAGAACATGTGCGGTCTACAATCATGTGCAGGCGAAATTGCCAAAATCAGGTGTATGTGAAAGTCCATTCCAAAAATAGATCACGTTTTACTTTTTTTTTTATCAAATTTTGATTTGCATGTCCATCTACACACTTAAAGGCTTTCTTTGAGTACACTAACTAATTGAAAACTCAACCTTGAAGTCTCACTAAATTTCAACACTTAGAATTTTTGCCTGCTCTGAAAAATTGCTAAAAACTTGTTGGAATTCATTACTTAAATCTCTAACATCCAAAAATTAGGATTATCTTTAATCATAACTTGGTTAAGCTCATTAAGAAGCCTTCGTCCTCGACGATAAAAGCATCTTATCCTCAATCATTAGACCTTGAGAAATAATTTTTCTTACTTAACTATCATACTTGATATAGTACTTAAGAAGTCATATTCTTTTGACTTTCAAGAAAGCCATAAATATCCATATGTCTTCATCTTGATATTTCTTCAAGTAGCCTTGGAAAAAACAACTTGACGACTTGCTTGTCTCTAGGATCTTAACTTGATATAATAAGCTCTTGACTTGATTCTTCATTTCTTACCTATCTCTTAGATAAAATCAACATACTCGATAATCATTGCATCTATTAGACTCTCAATACTATAGAATTCTTTTCTCTCAGTATTGTGATCTCTTTTATTCATATCTCCGATAGATCTTATTGTAGATAAACGATTATATATGTTAAGCTAGTCATGAATACTAAACTTGTCTTAATTCCATAAAATTTAACTCCAAATAAGAAAGTAGATATATCTTGAGGCATTACACAAAGTATCTTGATCTTGTAAATTAGGCACTATCCATGGTATACACAAGCCTTCTTGGAATTACAACTTAATAAATAATAATAAATTGGATAAAAACTTTATCGTCGTATATTATCTTAAACTTCAAGGTAATCAATGAATTTAAAAACTCTTATTTTCACTTTTCTTGTAGCTTTAAACTTAGTCAAATTTCTTCCTTAATAGAGAAATCCTCTATTCTTTCTTCAATGAAGGAGCTTACAAAGAGAAACACTTTTAAACTTTCTGACAAATGTGACTACATAATCTTTCTATTGATGGACTTACAATCTCTACAATAGATATAGATTTTCCAATCTACACTTATTTACTTCACGATGATAACTTACTATTTAATAAGCAAATAGTATACTATATGAAATACTTTTCTTACTCTGTAAAGTAGACATCATTCTAAATTCTACATCACATCTTTGACCTTGTAAGTAATAATCCTTACTATCATCTCCAATCATGCAAACTCGCTTCTCATGACACAATATCTTGGCCTTTCTAGGCACTATAACCAATCTATCCCTAATATGGCATCATATCTTCCCAAAGGTAACACATGGAAATCAACTTTTGACTTGAGATCACCTATGATGAAAGGCATATTCTTGACATACTCCTTACATATCTATTGCTTTCTTGAGTCAATCAACACTTGAAATACACTATTCGCAATCTTGATAGGAATTTTATTAATTAAAGCTCGGTTTTCAATCTTACTTACATGAACAGTAGCATTGACATGTGCATATTCTTCAATCTCCTTGGCCACAGTTGTAGTAGCTTTTCCTTTTGCTCCGCGAGTGTTGTCATTACTTGAAAATCCACATGCATTCTCTTGCATACTCTGCCTTGTTTTTTGATCTCTTGTAGTTAATCTCTTGCATACTCTACCTTGTTTTTTGATCTCTTCTAGTTAATCTCTCACGTACCTCACGTGATGCTGGCTTGTTCTTACACTCAAAAGTATTATGACCCTTTCATAATAACAATAAAAACATAGGCCTTCACACCGTGCCTTTTTTTTACCATCTTTGGGGATAAATATATGAAAGACTGGTTACCATCCTTCTTCGCACCCATCTACATTCTCTTATTTTGCATAAAATTTACCCTTCTCGTTGACTTGGTCTATCATCAAAATTTAGATAATCTTGTAGCTCTTCATTATCTCGGCTAGTCCTTTCTTCTTCATTCAAAACCATGCAAGCTCGAACACAAATGGCTCTCATTCTTTCCTCCAATTCTTGACTCCTTTAAGTCTAATTACTTCCTCTGGGGTTACATCCATGCACAATAATCCCTGTAAAAGCTCCTCTTCTTGCCCTAGGCTGACGATTGAATTTGTTTGATGTGCAACCATTTTGTGATTGTATAACAAAATTGCAAAAGATTTCAAAAATAAAAGAATATCCTCGTTGTATCACAAAAATAAGAAATAATATGAGTCACCCAAAACCTGCAACATTTGCAACAATCAAGTACAGATTGCCCAACCTATGCTCTAATACCGATTGTGATGGTCTCGAATCTAGCCATATCTTTATCGTACAACTTAATCTAAGAAAACATTAAAACTCACTTAATCATGATATTTTTACATAGCAATAGAATCAAATCAATATAAGCATGCATGCCATATCCAAGATTATTATCACATAAGCAAAGAATCATAGAATCTCAAACAAATATTCACACAATAGAAATCTCTATCAATTAAAACATAGCATCTCAATCAATCACCATGTATGTGTCTATCTCAAATATTCCGTCATCATCACCATGCTGACAACATGAATAGTCATAATGACCAAAATCAACCAATCTAGGGCTTTCTCCGATGCCCATCCACCCAACCTCCACACTCGACATCGTGTGGCTATCCCGAGTATGCCTCTTTCTGAATCTAGTCCTCTCTGGGTTCTACCACATGGCTCCCAGAGGGCATAAATCTCATTCTCTGTCTGGCATTCCGTGTCTAAGGACAACTGGCCCGAATCTCAAAATCTCATGTTAAGTCTCGTCATCATACACATGCATATCAATCATTCATTTCAAAACAAAACAATCACAAGTCATGCTTATCAGATCTCTAGTCCATAATATTTCAAGACAAGCATATTATAATCAATCAAAATCAACCTCAAGTGTAGAAACAAGCTTTTGATTCAAACAGTCCTTAACTTCTCTTAGTCTTTTAGTTCTTTCAAGTCATATATGAATCTTTGTTTTTAACATATTTAATTATCACATTCTAACTAATAAGATCATCTCTAGTTGCAATAGCTAATTCATAACCATGTTTATGCATTAGTCCATCCAGTCTATATAGACAAGGTAGTCAACCTTGATAGTGATTTATAAGGCAAAGCTTGACAACTGGTCTCTTTGGGAGAGTAGTATCTTTCAATCTATTTGGAATTAGAGAAAATCAAAACTATAAAGTTTTAGGACTTCTAATGCTCTATAAAGCATGTCTCAGTGATGGTTCTCTAAAAATGAGTTCTAAGGTCTCTTTGAGAGCATTCAAAATAGCCAAAGTTGTGTTTTCAACATAAAACTACCAAAAACAGCTACGTGCTCCACTTTGCAGTCGAATAACTTAAACATAAAAAGGATTTGGCTTTCTATAGTCTCATACACTCTTGTAGAGTTTCTTATCCTCTAAAACTTTCGTGTTCAACTCAACATCTGATTCTAAACATAGGGAAAGATAAAATCTTTGTAAAATAGCCCCTAATGAAGGTTATACCTAGAATATAGTCATAAACTAGTCAAATATTATATCCTCTAATTATTTACCCCACTAAAAGTGTTTATTCTATGAGTCGTATAGACTAAGAAAATCATATATAATTAATAAAGATAAGAATTAATCCTCGTTAAGCATGCCCTATATCGACTCAGATTTTCTCATATACACACTTATCGATTTATTTATTTAATATCAAAAGAATTTAAAGAAAAATAATAAAAAGAGTGCTTTTGTACTTCCCCGATATATTTTCTGATGTCTTGATTGATTGGGAATCCATGTCTACTATCCAAAAGTTATGAAAGAGTTGTTTGAAGATTTGGCAAGCCTCTCAGATTTGCTGTCAAGGCTGCAATCTACAATAGGTATAACTTCGCGCACAGTTGTCCAATATACTAGTCTTGTGTGGGTACTTAAAATTACCAAAACATGTGCGGTCTACAACCCAACATGGCAGAATCTCCAAAACCAGATGTATGTGAAAGTCAACTCCAAAAATAGGTCACGTTTTACTTTTTTATCAAATTTTGATTTGCATGTCCATCTACACACTTAAAGGCTTTCTTTAAGTACACTAACTAATTGAAAACGCAATCTTGAATTTTCACTTAATTTCAACAGTTAGAATTTTTACCTGCTCTGAAAACTGCTAAAAACTTGTTGGAATTCATTACTGAAATCTATAACATCCAAAACTCAAGATTATCTTTAATTATAACTTGGTTAATCTCGGAGGTATGTTACAGAGTAGGGTTCACATGTTTTACCTCATTCTAGTGGATTGTCTCCTTGTGACTAGTAGGCACTTGCAAGATTCACATAAAGAAACATGCAAACTATATACAATGGACCCGTGAGATTCTCATTTATACTTTTTTTTCCAGTCTCAATAAATCTGCAAACTTAAAGACTTGGAATTTGCAAATTTGTGAGATAGTGTTTGAGAAAAATGATTTCTATGAACATTTAGCCTAGCCCAATATCTTGTGAAAATATGAATGAAGTTTGCAATGCTTAGAGACAAAATCAGAAAGATAGAGAGAGAGTTGTAGATGGAGGCATCATAGAACTAATGTGTCTTTTAGTTATTACTAATTAGACCAAGTTGTAAGCTTTATTTATGGATGTGTTGTTTTAAGGTTTTATTTTACTTATTTTTTATTAGTATTCATAGTATTCCTAATACTCTCCTCATGGAAGTGCGGATTATCCACATTATTTGTGTCAAGGCACTGTGAGGAGGAAGCCAAATGAGTGGGTTCCTTGTTAAACACACCCCTTGCATAGGGGGGATTAATAATAAAAACACCATGCTAAGAATTCTAAGGTCGTCACAGAAAGAACTTTGCTTTTTGTAGCAATATCTAGCCATATGTCCAAGTTTACCACCATAATAACACTCAATGCCATGCATACTTTGTTGTTGTTGCCAATGACCTCTAACATGAGATCCAGACCTTCCTCTAGCATGAGGGTAAAAACCTCTATCACACCACGTGCACGAAATGATGGGTGAATCCAATTGTTGTAGTGGTGGCCTATCATGCTAACCATATCCACCTGTATGTCCCCTAGAACTAGATCTCCCCCTACCTCTAACACCTCTATGAGTGTAGAATTCTTGGTCCCTTGCATGCCCACTGTGTTGAGATATCGAGCTCAACTAGTGCTACGACGGACATTGATGACCCGCCTGGGTGATAGCTTCCACATCTACACCACTAGCATGGTTGGTGAGATTATGGGTGATATGCGGCCAGTGGGATGACAGGCTATGTGACAGCCATTTTGGATTACTAGAGACTAGCATAGTTATAGCACCAGCTCATTTTAGTCGGGTTCACATTATGGACTGACCCTTGTATGTTATAGTAGTTGAGTACTAACCCATATAGTGTGTACTCTTATCTTTATGTTATGTTGGTTGAGTAGAGAAGAAGAAGATAGAAGAAAATTCAGCTATCCATCTCTTTCTTGTGTCCTGCTCTCTCTTTGTGTGTGTGTGTTTGCTTGCTAGGGTTTGAAGCTCTCCCTCTCCCCTACATTCTCTTTATGGTATCAGAGCCTGGTTCATGTGAGAATTAAGGAGGCAAAGGCAAGAACAAGCAAGGAAGGAAACGATACTACACAGGTAAGAGCACCACCATCTCTTTACCCTTCTTGGTTTTAGATACAACACCCGCTCAGTAGCTCTGGGAGCTACACATCTCCGATTAAGGAGCTTTCTTCACGGGAGTGGAGCTACCAGATTCACATTTCGGGCCCCGTTTTGTCACTGCATGGGTATTTTCGGCAGTTTTCTGGAAGTTCTGGTAAATAACTATTTCTGCTCGAAATTTGGTTATTGTAGTGCAGTAGTGCATTTTGGAAGTGCAGACAAGTTTTACACGTGTATTGTTTATACTGAGTGTATGTACATGTACTCTGGTCACATTTGGTGACACACAAGCTATGTTGAAGTATCGTTGCTGCAACAGTTATAAGAGATACTGTTGTATTACAGGTTGCATACCGAAGTTGTGTCTGTTTGCAGGTTATTTGATTGTAGTAGGAAAACATGTCTGACGGAATTAATGAGATTCTTAGTGAGAAGCTGGATAAGAATAACTTCCATGATTGAAAGTTCAGAATGACCAATTTCCTAACGGCGGGTAAAGGATTTTTGGATTATGTAGAAGAAGACAATGAGAAGCCTCCAGAGTTATCTGAGGAGAATGCCACTCCTGTAGATATAAAGGCATTCAAGGATTGGAATCAAGGTGCAAGAAAAGTCATGTACTGGCTTTCAATTAGTGTCACAGACACTATGATAGGACACATACATGATGCAAACACTCCAGTAGTTGCATGGTAGAATCTAGTTCAGATGTTCCAAACTAACACAAAGGCAAGAAAGTTGCAGTTAAGGCAAGAGTTACATACTGTGGAAAAGAAAAGCATGTCCATCAATGAATATGCCTTAAAGATCAAGGGCATTGTTGAATCCCTTGGGTCTATCAATGTATCAGTGGAGGATGATGATTTGGTGAGTGTCTATCTGAATGGGCTTGGCAAAGAATACAAGCCATTCAAGACCTCCATTGCAATTAGGAAGAATATAATTTCCCAACTTTCGGGACTTGATATCTATGCTGATCACATATAGAAGAAAAGGCTTAGGTGAGGATTCTTCTTCACAAATCAAGAACACATTGGAACAAGCCTTCTACTGTAATTCAAGTAGAGGCAAAGGTAGAGGCCGTGGTCGAGGCCAAGGTGGACAAGGAAATCAGAATTCTAGACAACAACAGTCCAATGATTTATAACAGCAATCAAAAATAGGTGGAAGAGGCCAGTCTAAAGGCAAGGGGAGCTAAAGAGGCCGAGGTGGTTGGCAAAGAAATCCAAATGCAAATAGCATAGAGTGCTATTACCATGGCAAACCAAGACACATGGCAAAGGACTGCTACAAAAAGCAGAACGACATTAAAAGTGCGAAGTTGCCGCAAGGCAAGTTCTATGCAAAAGAGGATGTGAACTTGAGACCTCGGGTCACCATTGAAAACATCTTAAATGATATAAGGGATGTTAGCCTAAGGGTCTAGATTTTCAGAAATTTCTGGATTATGGTCCAATTAAGGTTCCTATGGGGTCAATAGGATTAATCCAAGTGTTGGGATGAGATAAATCCAAAGAATAAAAGAAAATACCTAAAAATGAGTAAATGCTCACATAAGATGAAGAGTTGACTGAGTACAAGGTAAATTAGTTAAAAATTAAGAGATATTACTTAAAAAAATGAGATATTTTAGAGAAATGATGAATGTTTGACACCTTGGTAAGGAAGGGGAGACATTTGAGGTAGGTGCCTCCTTCACATGTGTGGGAAGGTTTTTTAATTCAAAAAATTTGTGATATTTTTATCTCTCCTCTCTCTTGGATCAAAATGGATCAAAAGGGGACCCAAACTAGATCAAAAGGGGACCCAAAATTGGTCCAAATCTTGTCCAAATTCAGTCAAATTGAAGCTGGAAAATTCTAGAACCCAATTGGACTTAGTGGCCTCCCTCACCTATAAATAGACCCTCATTCTTTTGTATTCTCATCTTTAAGCTATACCATGCCAGTATTACATTAAAATAATCATATTTTCTATTATCCCTTAAAAATCCTCTACTTTGGCGAGCTTGGAGCTTCTCTCTCTCTTCAACAACTCTTTCAGCTTTCTTCTCAACTTGCTAAACCAATTGATTGGTTGGGGGCTTCACTTCTAGATAAAGAAGCAAGCTAAACCTTGAGGTAAGAAGGAATTCTATGGTTTTTGTTAATATTCTCAAATGATTTCACTTCTCAATCCCTCTCAAGCTTGAGAAGTTTCTAATTAATTGTTTTAAGTTCAAATCAAGCTTTTCCTAAGAATTTTAATGAGTAATTAAAAAAAGTTAATCTTTATGCTTATTTAGAATGCTTTTTATGTATATCTCTCTCTCCAAAAAGAATAGTCATTCCTATGGCTAATTCTTTAGCAAAAGAATGCTTCTCATTGATGAATTCCTATTTCAAAACCAAACTCTAAGCTTGTTAAGCTAGAGGATAAGAAAATAGTATTTTTATGCTTTTATGATAACAAAATAATAGTAAATTCTTTTAGATTATTATTAGTAGTTAAAAAACTACTTTAATTGATTCTAAATGTGAAAAAGATAATCCTATCATTTTGGGAAAAGAGGAATAATAGAAATAGCTTAATCTAGTAGATTAATCATAATTAGGTTTATGATTATGACTGAATTTATGATTTAATTTCATAATTTAGATTTAAGTTTAAGAATAGATCTTCGATCATAATTGTATTGCAATGTCTTATTCTTTTTTAGAAAAATTAAAAAATTATCAGTAATAGCAGCGAAGCTATGCCAAAATTTTTAGAAAATAAGCTGGCGGGGGAGTCGTCGAGGGATGTCGCTCACAGCAGCAGCAAAGCGTGCCGAGGTCTTCACCAGCCTCGGTATGGTTAAAATGGTGCGCTTTCGGACGATGGGCGAGGATCGACGAAGCGGTCCCTGAGTGAAGTGCTAGGACACCTAAGTAGGATCGTAGAGGGTTCTGACAAGGCGATGCACGGGCTCGCGGTTGCTAGGACACCCATGCGTACGTCGAGGAAGATTTGGATGAACTGAAAAGAATGACTTTTGTGAACTGAATTTTGATATTGAATCTCGTTGATTGACTAGCTGGTCTTCAACGGAGAGTCCGGATGATATATTTTGTAAAACAATGGACTCAATATTTTGGAGGCACTATGATTTCATTGAAGGATTGCGAGACGTCCTTCATTGACTCTCCGTCAGCTATTGCAACTTTATCAGATTAGGTCTCCGCGACCTCATTCACAAGACGATCAAAATGCTTCCCCAGCATTCTCGACATAAAACAGTCATTTAAAAAAAACAGGTCATAAATACAGTTTCTATAGCAAACTCTCGTCTTTCCACATTGTTCCACATCATTACTCATTTATTTCATCTGTATTCCCTTTCTCATCACTTCATAATCATTCACATCACAATTCACATGACACCACATCAATTCTCGTCCGTCACATTCAATTACATCACATCCATTTACACCCATCACATCTCATTCATTCATATCCATCACATTCGTTCATTCATACCACCACATACATTCTCATAACCATCCCATCCCACCACACATTCTCATAACCATCCCATCACATACATTCTATCCACATTATATCACATCGCTTCTGTCCACACCATATCTCATTCATACACATCCATCCAATCATTCACCTGTATGACTACCCACATCTATTCATACATTCATATCTATCCCTTCACATCCACATATATTAATGTCACATCACATCATTTTTCATCACATCACATTCCTTCACATACACATCCACATCACATTCTTTTACATACATTCACTCACATCCCATATCATTCATTGACATCCTGATTCACATGACATCACATCTATTATCCTCACATCTCTCCACCCCTATTCACATCACACATCTCATCACATCTATTCACCTCACATCTCATCACCTCTATTCTCATCACATCTATGCATCCCTTCATTCACATCTATCTGATTCACATCACACAACTCTTCACATCTATTTACCTCACATCTCATCACCTCTATTCACATCACATCTATTCATCCCTTCATTCACATCTATCTGATTCTCATCACACATCTCTTCACATCTATTTACCTCACATCTCATCATCTCTATTCACATCACATCTATTCATTCCTTCATTCACATCTATCTAATTCTCATCACATATCTCTTCACATCTATTTACCTCACATATCTCTTCACATCTATTTACCTCACATCTCATCATCTCTATTCACATCACATCTATTCATCCCTTCATTCACATCTATCTGATTCTCATCACACATCTCTTCACATCTATTTACATCACATCTCTTTTTCTTCGTGAATTATCTTTCTCGAAAAGGGGGTGATATTTCAATTACTAAATTTAGTGAATTTCATTCATTGAATGTTCACTAAACTGATTTCTATATTAATCCACGAATTTCGATGCGGAATAAATTAATCATTTATCTGAATATTTTGATCTCGATAGATTTCTTGAATTTTCTCTTTACAAACCGAGTGAATATGAAATGATAGAATTTTTCCTCTCAGAGTATTTACTTATTCATTTATCAAATATTCATGGAAATTAAACATAGAATTAAAGAGAATCTAATTTTGATATAAAAATTCTTTATACATCTATTTATGCATAAAATAAATTTAATAGGAATAATACTTTTAAAATAAAAAGATTTCCAATATGCATCTTTCTATGCATAGAAATTGAATCTAATGAAAATAACACTTTTATAATAATAAAAATAACCAATATGCATCTTTCTATGCATAGAAATTGAATCTAATGAAAATAACACTTTTATAATAAAAATACTTCCAATATGCGTCTTTCTATGCATAGAATGAAAATAACACTTTTAGAATACACAAACGGAGGGGATTACTCTTTTTGAATAACATAAAGATAAAACTTATTTCCATAAAATTTAAGAATATTTTGCCATAACCTCCTTTGTATGGCTGACCATTTCTTAACTTTTACATTCTAAATCTACTTCGAATTTACCCCAAGATGAATTAAAACACTCATCTAATCAATTTTCACTTCTAAAGAGCAGTCAATAGGAAAAGTTTAACTTATTTTGTTTGTTTCTCATTTTAGGATAAAGAAAGGCTAAAATTCTTAATGAAGAGAAGGGGGAAGCCTTCCCCCATCAAGGCATAACATCCAATTTCACATTTAAAAAAAATAAGAAAACCATAGAATAGAATTTAAAAAAAGTAGAATTTCTAACTTACATGGAGTTTTGTGAGCTTTCCTTTGGCTTGAGGGATTGAGGGTTCCACTCTTGCTTGGATCAAGAGTGGCCACCAATTTGTAGAGGAATTAGTCAAAAACAAGTGAATTATCAAAGAATTCAATGTTTTTGGCTCTGGGGAGGAGTAGAGTAATAGTGCATAAAACACTATTAAGATTTTACAAAGGGGGAGGCTTCTATTTATAGGAAAAAGTGAGCCTCCAACCAAGCAAAGTGATTCTAGAATTTTCCAGATCAGTTTGGTCAATTTTTGACCAATTTTGGGTCAGCTTAGTTCACTTTTTGGATCCAATTTTGAATTAGGAGAGAGGAGAGATAAAATATCTAATTTTAATGATTTAAAATTGAAAAGCAATCATGAGAAAAAGGCACCTACTTCACGAGGGAGAATCCCTATCCTGAGGTGTCAAAAATTAATTTTCTAACTATTTTCCTTGGTCCTTAGTCCACTCTTCATCTTATGTGAACATTAACTCATTTTTGGGGGGGTTTCTTTTATTTTTCAATTTATCTCCTCTTGGATTAATCTTATTGGTCCATAGGGACCTTAATCTAAAATTTTTAGAAAATGTGGACCCTTAGGCTAAGGCTTTTTGAACAGATTATAATTTATTTCTAATGCACCTTCTGAAATTCTTTTTGAACTTCTGTTTCGGGGGAATTTATTTTAATAAGAAGAGATATTTTTCCATCCAAAAAATATATAAAAATTGAATAATCTCTCTCTAGAATATTTTCTCTCTCTAGGCCAAAACAGGTAGAAACAAGATCTTTTATTATTCTGAAAAGGGGATTTTTACAGGGGAAGAAACTAGACATCTTGAGGGGCTGGGGAGGAATCTTACAATCTTTATCATTTAAAGAATTTAGTGCTATGCTACTTGAGAAGGAGATGCGGCTGAAGACCCGTGATGGTAGTGATGCTGCATTTTGGCCAATGCTAAAGGTAAAGGCACAACATCTTCTGATGAGAAGAAGAAGAGGCCAAAGAAGAAGAAGTTTCAAGGGAGCTGTTATTACTATGATAAGAAGGATCATGCTGTCAAATACTGTAGAAAGAAGCAGGCTCATGAGAAGAATGGCACCTTGAAGTCTTCATGGAAGGGAAAGGAGCCAGTCATCACAATAATGTCAAGACCGAGCTTGAACTTTGGGTTGCTTTTGAAGAAGAAGCCAAAGAAGAAGAAGTTTCAAGGGAGCTGTTATTACTATGATAAGAAGGGTCACGCTGTCAAATACTGTAGAAAGAAGGAAGTTGATGAGAAGAATGGCACCTTGAAGTCTTCATGGAAGGGAAAGGAGTCAGTCAACAATGTCGAGACCGAGCTTGAACTTTGGGTTGCCATTGAAGAGGTATGTTCATCTACTCATGCTTGAGTTGACGATTCATGGATTTTGGATAGTGGAGCATCCCGACACATGACCAGTAAGAAGGGCTGTTATAGTTCGTGGAAGCCTCTATAGGAACCCATCAGTGTTGTTATTGGGAATAATGCTAAATGTCAAGCCAAAGAGTCTGAAACCATATCTTTTGTGGAAGCCACAGGTGAAGAGAAGAAGCTGTCAAATGTGCTCTATGTAGCCTAGATATAAAGAGAAATCTACTATTAGTTGTGCTGCGATGATAGATCGGGGCTTGAAGTACGCTTCAAGAAAACTAAAGTAGAAATTCTAAATGTTGTTGGCAAGGTAGTCGGCAAAGGAGTAAGGTGCAACAATCTCTACGAGCTGTGCTCTTACAGTTTCCAGAGATAAGAGCACAAGCAAGCTTTGGCACGAGCAATTTGGTCACATTGGATTTGCCGTGCCAAAGGAGATGTAGAAAAAGGGTATGGTAGTTAATTTGCCTGCATTTTCAGAATTGCAAGAACCATGTGAAGCTTGTATGATGGGCAAGCAACAATGCAAGGCATTTCCACAAGAAAGTAGCAATCGGGCAAAGACTCCTCTAGAGCTAGTACCTGTTGATCTTTGTGGTAAAATGTCTACTGTTGCATTAGGGGGATCTTCTTACTTTATGCTGTTAGTTGACGATTATAGTAGGAAGATGTGGGTTTATTTCCTTTAGGATAAGGCTGAAGCTTTTGGCAAGTTCAAACAGTGGCGCATAAGCTTGTGGAAAATGAGATAGGAAAGAAGGTGAAGAAGTTTCTACAGATCGAGGAGGAGAATTCCTTTCAACGGAATTTGATAGGTACTGCAAGGAGAATGGCATTAAGCGCCAACTCACACACCTCAACAAAATGGTGTTGTAGAATGCCACAATTGAGCTGTCATGGAGATTGTTCAATGCATGTTGAACAATGAAGGCAAAGGGTTTGCCCAATACATTTTGGGCTGAAGCAATCAACACAACAGTTTATGTCCTCAATTGGAGCTACACAAAGGCACTCAAGGATGTTACACCTCAAGAGGCCTTCTCTGGTAAGAAACCTTCAGTTTCTCATTTCAAAACATTTGGTTGTGAATGTTATGTGCATATTCTAGATACATCCAGGACCACACTAGATGCCAAAAGCAAGAAGCGTATCTTTCTTGGATATAGTCAAGAGTCAAAGGCATATCGGCTCTATGATATAGAGGCAAAGAAGATTGTGGCCAGCCGAGATGTGGTATTTGCAGAACAGCCACACTCAGTGGAGGAAGGAGGTCCGTCCACTCTATCATCAGCCAGAGAAATAGTCCACCATGAGCCCAACCAACCAGTCAGATTTTCTCTTAAGGAGGAGGAGTTTTTAGAGGATGAAGACTCTCACACATCACAACAGCTTGCTATTGCACCACAAGGAAAGCCACTTCCAAAGTAAGCACAACAACTCTTTGATGAGTGTAATCCAGTACCTCAGAAGCCAGAATCTTCAGTAGATGGACCACGCAGATCAAGGAGAATAGAGGTGCAGAGAAGAGCATCCGATCTCATTGTCAATATGGCCTTGATGGCTGAGATAATGGGAACAATGGAAGGAGCCAGCCACCTTGGATGAAGCCTTAGCAAATCCAAAGTGGAAAGCCGTGATCTCATTGTCAATATGGCCTTGATGGCTGAGATAATGGGAACAATGGAAGGAGCCAACCACCTTGGATGAAGCCTTAGCAAATCCAAAGTGGAAAGCTGTGATCTCATTGTCAATATGGCCTTGATGGCTGAGATAATGGGAACAATGGAAGGAGCCAACCACCTTGGATGAAGCCTTAGCAAATCCAAAGTGGAAAGCCGTGATCTCATTGTCAATATGGCCTTGATGGCTGAGATAATGGGAACAATGGAAGGAGCCAACCACCTTGGATGAAGCCTTAGCAAATCCAAAGTGGAAAGCCGCGATGCAGTCTGAGTATGATAGCATCATAAACAACAATACCTGGGGGCTAGTTGACCGACCACCAAACAGAAAGGTAATTGGTACCAAATGGGTTTGGAAAGCTAAGTATAAGGTCGATGGCTCACTTGAAAAATACAAAGCTAGGTTGGTTGCACAGGGATTTGCACAGGTAGAGGGTTTTGACTTTGATGAAACCTTTGCTCCCCACAGCTCGTATGACAACTATCAGGGGGCGGTACTTGCCTTGATTGCTCACAAAAAGTGACTAGTCTTTCACATGGATGTCAAATTAAGATTTCTAAATGGCCATCTCAAGGAGGAGGTATATGTAGCTCAACCACCAAGTTTTGAGATGCCCAAATCATAAAGCAAAGTTTGCAAGATGAAGAAGGCATTGTACGGGCTGAAATAGGCCCCAAGGGCATGGTATCACATGATAGACCAATTTTTCAAAAATATTGGGTTTATAAGAAGTGCTTCTGATGCTAACTTATATGTTCTAAAAAGTCATGGCAAGATTGTTTTTGGCTGTCTTGTATGTAGATGACTTAAACATTTCAGGTGACAATGAAGAGATGATCCAGAAGACAATGGATATGCTGAGCCATGAGTTTGAGATGACAGACTTGGGGGTCTTCTGCTGAGCCATGAGTTTGAGATGACAGACTTGGGGGTCTTCTGCATTTTTGTTTGGGAATTAAGGTCTAGCAAGAGTCAGATAAAATCTTCATTTCACAACAAAAGTATGCTTGGGAGATTCTCAACAAAGCATTTGGGATGACAAACTACAAGCCTGTGTCTACGCCAATGGAAGTGAACATGAAGCTTTCCACAAAGGATTCTTCATCACTTGTTGACATCAAGAAGTACATGAAGGTGGGGACTTTGATTTTTCTCACTAACACTAGACCTAATATCAGCTTCACAGTTGGTGTGTTGAGCAGGTTTTTCAACAAGCCATGAGAGTCATTGGAAGGAAGGGATGAGGGTACTTAGGTACATCATCTATAGGTACTCTTGAGTATGGCATCACTAACACTAGACCTAATATCAACTTCACAGTTGGTGTGTTGAGCAGGTTTTTCAACAAGCCATGAAGTTGGTGGGGAGTTTGATTTTTCTCACTACACTAGACCTGATATCAGCTTCACAGTTGGTGTGTTGAGCAGGTTTTTCAACAAGCCATGAGAGTCATTGGGAAGGAAGGGATGAGGGTACTTAGGTACATCATAGGTACTCTTGAGTATGGCATCACTTACAACATGGGTGACACTTTGACAGGTTATTGTGACTCAGATTGGGCAGGAGATTGTGATTCTAGGAGATCAATTTCTGGATATTGTTTTCACCTTGGTTCTGGTGCTTTCTCTTGGACCAGCAAAAAGCAACCTACAGTGGCACTTTCTTCCATAGAGGCTGAGTATAAGGCAGCTTGCTTTGTTGCATGTGAGGTAGTATGGCTGAGGAGAATCTTGGTTGACATGGGAGTTCTAATCAGGGAGGCTACAGTCTTGCAGTGCGACAATCAGAGTTGCATGGCTATCTCCAAGAACCTTGTTTTTCATGCTTGCACGAAGCACATTGAGATTCAGTATCATTATGTGTGGGAGCTGATAGAGGATGAGATAGTGGAGCTAGAGTATTGCTCTACATTGCAAAACTACGTCGACATCTTCACCAAGGCTCTTGGGAAGGACCATCTCACTCGGCATCTTCATCAACTTGGCGTTGGGCCAAAAACCTAGTTCATCTTGAGGGGGAGTGTTAGTATACACTCAATGCCCGCCTCTCAACATGTATCTCACTTTAATGTATAATGCACATTTGTTAGGCCCCCATTATGAGGAGTAGCCATGGTGCATATGTCTTTAGTGGGAACCCCGGCTTAAACACCGATGGGGTAATTATTGTGACCCCATCATTGATGATGGTTAGGAGATGGTTAGTGGACATTGAGGGGGAGTGTTAGTATACACTCAATGCCCGCCTCTCAACATGTATCTCACTTTAATGTATAATGCACATTTGTTAGGCCCCCATTATGAGGAGTAGCCATGGTGCATATGTCTTTAGTGGGAACCCCGGCTTAAACACCGATGGGGTAATTATTGTGACCCCATCATTGATGATGGTTAGGAGATGGTTAGTGGACATTGAGGGGGAGTGTTAGTATACACTCAATGCCCGCCTCTCAACATGTATCTCACTTTAATGTATAATGCACATTTGTTAGGCCCCCATTATGAGGAGTAGCCATGGTGCATATGTCTTTAGTGGGAACCCCGGCTTAAACACCGATGGGGTAATTATTGTGACCCCATCATTGATGATGGTTAGGAGATGGTTAGGGGTATGAGCGCTCCTCGGAGGTGACAGTACGAGGAATATTCCCTAAAATATTTCCTCGAATACTAGGTCCATCATTAGTGGTCGGTGGTCAATGGGCCACGTTCTTGATGTGCGGGCGATGATCGTGTCTATGCAATCGTGTCTATGCAATGTAACCGTCCTCGTTGTATACGCGTCTACCACACCGCCTACAGTACTATATATGGACATGGTTGCCATGAGCTAAGGCATCCAATGATTGTGAGTATCCACCCCCTTACACCTCACACATACTCCATCCAGAGTCTGTCTAGATCGCCATCTAAGCTCTACTTGAGGCACCATCACTTGTACATCTTTGGTATAATCAGAATTTTAAATTCTCTCCATTGTGTATCTATTACATTGTCTATTGTGCTTTGTCTTGTTATCTCTTTCCGCTGTGCCATATTATTATATCTCTTGCCCTCGTTCACGGCTTGGTTCAGCTTTTCCTCCTCCTTGGTGGATGACCTTAGCGGTGTCTTATTTTCTTGATTACTTGGTTGAACTTGTTTCTTTCTCCAGACCAACTTTGGTGCTTCCTGAGCATTTGACTCAGCTAGGACTTGGTCCTATTTGTGCTTATGGTTCTCTTCTATTCTTCCAGAATTGTGTTTTGGATTGGTGTGCTCTTCCAAAATTGGGTTTTGGATTGGTCTTTGATACCCATATCGTTTCATTTCCTTGATAATAGCCTTGTGCTACTAGTAGGTCTGTTTGGACCCATCACTTTTGAGTGCTGAGTTGTGTGCGAGTTGTCAGTGTGCTTCCTCCTATTGTGAGATCCCACTGTCCCCTCTACACTCAAAAGTGCTGAGTTGTGTGCGAGTTGTCAGTGTGCTTCCTCCTATTGTGAGATCCCACTGTCCCCTCTGCACACCGCGGATTCCTGGTAGAGCTGGTGGCAGGCCAGCTAGAAAGAATGATGGGAGACTATTCGAGAACACTAGGCTGGATTCACCCGACCTAAAAGGATTGAGCAAGTGGTCATTCCGAAAACCGAAATCAGGAAAATTTCCCATGCCTGGAAAAAGGGGACGATTCCACCATTTTGAATTTCTTAACGAGATCAAGATACTAAACTAACCTTCATCTGAATAAACCAGATAGAAGGGAAACTATTACAGACTTAACTTGAAGGGATCAACACTTTTTTCCTAATTGAATCAGGCACAGCCATTGATCTATTCATTAGAGAAGTCTTTAGGCTTTTATTTAACTACTGTATTCCACGACATCATACATATTCAGGCGATGCACGGGCTTGTAGTGCTTAGGACACCCATGCGTATGTCGTGGAAGATATATATGTATGATGACGAAAAATATATAATTAATGATGATTACAATAATTTTTCGTCATCATACATATATATCTTGTAGTGCTTAGGACACCCATGCGTATGTCGTGGAAGATATATATGTATGATGACGAAAAATATATAATTAATGATGATTACAATAATTTTTCGTCATCATACATATATATCTTCCACGACATATGCATGGGTGTCCTAAGCACTACAAGCCCGTGCATCACCTAGTCAGAACCCTCCAGGATCCTCCTTAGGTGTCCTGGCACTTCACTCAGGGATCGCTTCATCGACCGTCGTCCATCGTACCGGAAGCACACCATTTTTCACCATACCAAGGTTGGTCAAGACCTAGGTAGGTTTTTGCCGTATGAGCCATCCTTTGAACACTCCCCACCAGCTGTTGTTACAACCGAACTTCCCTTAGAAAAACACATATACCAAATGCTCCCTCCAGCATTCTGACATAAGACAATCCTTTAAGAAAAACAGGGTTTCTATGCAAGTTTTCAGTTTTGAGTTTCTTTTGAATACAATGAGTATATCTTAAATCCATATCCCAAGACTTTTTGATCGTAGGTCTGAATTCCAAACAGAATTCCTCGAATTCTATAACCTTGATCCTCAGATCCAAATCAAAGGGTCTTAACTTGATCTCAGATTCGGTGGGTGATTTGAGTGAATTTTCCTGAACTAGTCACATCGTCTTTTCTTGAAACTGACGAAGGAGATATGTCTTGGTCATGAATAGTCTAATTCAGGGTTCGAGTCTGGTAAGGTCCTTCCTGAACTACCTTTCTCGAAAGGGAGTGATATTTCAACTACTATTATTCTGAATTTCATTCATTGAATATTTGCTTAACTGATTTTTAAACTAATCACAAATTCCTATGAAGAATAAATTAATCATTTATCTAAAATTCCGAACTTCGATAGTTTTTTTGAGTTTTCTCATTACCATCCTAGAGAATATGAAACGGTAGAATTTTCTCTCACATAGTATTTACTTATTCATTTACCAATATTCATGGGATTTAAACATAGGATTAAAGAGAACTCTTATTTTGATATAAAAAATTCTGTATGCATCTATTTATGCATAAAATCCAACTTCTATGGAATAACACTTTTATATAAAAGAAAATCCTTTTATGCATCTATTTATACATAAAAATCAATTTTGATGAAAGTAACACTTTTATAATAAAAAAATTCTTTTATGCATCTATTTATGCATAAAAATCAATTTTGATGAAAGTAACACTTTTATAATAAAAATCAATTTTGATGAAAGTAACACTTTTATAATTAAAAAAAATCTTTTATGCATCTATTTAAGAATCAATTTTGATGAAAGTAACCCTTTTATAATTAAAAAATCTCTTTTATGCATCTATTTATGCATAAAAATCAATTTTGATAAAAGTAACACTCATACTAATAATAAAAAATTTTATGCATCTATTTATGCATAAAAATCAATTTTGATGAAAGTAACACTTTTAGAATTAAAAAAAAATCTCCAATATGCATCTTTCTATGCATAGAAATTAATTCTAATGGAAATAATACTTTTATAATAAAATATTTCTAATATGCATAGAAATTAATTCTAATGGAAATAACACTTAAATTATAATAAAAATATTTCTAATATGCATTTTTCTATGCATAGAATGAAAATAACACTTTTAGAATACACAAACGGTGGGGATTACTCTTTTTGAATAACAAAAGATAAAAACTTATTTCACAAAATTTAAGAAAATTTTACCATAACCTCCTTTGTATAGCTGACCATTTTTTCATTTTTTTATTCTCAAGTTACTTAGAAATTATCCCAAATGGTTTAAAGCATTCTAAATTAATCAAATTTTACTTTTTAAAGAGAAACAATATGAAAAGTTTAATTCTAACAATTTGATTATATATCTAGGATAAAGAAGGGCTGAATTCAAGAATGAAGAGAGGGGGAAAGCCTTTCCAACAAGGCATAACATCATTTTTCATTTTAAAGAAAACAAAAATTAGAAAACCATTAAATGGAATAAAGAAAAAGTAGGATTTCTAGCTTACATGAATTTTTGTGAGCTTTCCTTTGGCTTGATGGTTTGAGGGATCTACTCTTGTTTGCAACAACAAGAGTGGCCACCAATTCTTT
Source organism: Cibotium barometz (assembly GCF_041138505.1). NCBI lineage: Eukaryota > Viridiplantae > Streptophyta > Polypodiopsida > Cyatheales > Cibotiaceae > Cibotium > Cibotium barometz. Next base: position 43,640,380 of record NC_141094.1, read on the forward strand.
TGAAGAGGAAATGGTCAAAAACTAATGAATAATCAATAAATTCACTGTTTTTAGCTCTAGGGAGGAGTAGAGTAACAGTGCATAAAACACTATTAAGCTTCTACAAAGGGGGAGGCTTTTGTTTATAGGAAAAAGTGAGCTTCTAACCAAGCAAACCGATTCTAGAATTTTTTAGATCAGTTTGGTCAATTTTTGACCATTTTTGGGTCAGTTTAGTTCACTTTTTGGATCCAGTTTTGAATTAGGAGAGAGGAGAGATAAAATATCTAATTTTATTGATTTAAAATTCAAAAGCAATGATGGGAAAAAGGTGCCTAGTTCATGGGGAGAAATCCCCACTCTAAGGTGTCAAAATTTCATTTTTTAGTATTTCCTTTAGTCCTTAGTCCACTCTTCATCTTATGTGAGTATTTACTCATTTTTGGGGGGATTTTACCTCAGAAGTATGGAATCGAGGTGTGTGTTGCAAGAGCTTCAAATTTGGTGCCTATATGGAAATAAAAGTCATACTAATGTAATGTGATCACCTTATTTACCAAAGTCTTCATTCTTTAAAGAGGGCGGATAGGCATTTTAAAGCCCTCTAAATCTATTGTGATGCAACATTGATATGGATTACACAAGGTTGTGTTATTGACTATGGCAAGTTGATTAACAAATTAAAGCCTAAGCATCTATAAGACATAAAAAGCATTACAACATAAAAATATTAACCACAGAATTATAATGCTTGTTAACAAAGGATTATTTGTTTACGACATGGCATAGAAAACATTACAATTTACTCCTCCTTCTATTCGATGCACAATCACCAGAAGAGTCAAGACTCGACCAATCACCAAGCCCAAGTCACAGCCGTCTGCCGATTCCCGAGAAGAGATGAAGACTTCAGAAAGACGATAGAAAGCATACAGAATCCAAACTGCCAGCGTCAAGTTAGAACTTAGCGTTGAGGCATGGTGACTGGTCTTGAGTCTTGACTCCTTCAACGTTTAGATTTGGATAACATTTAGATAACGTTCAGACTTAGATAACATTTAGTTAACTTTAACAGGCTAGTTCACTCAGTAGCCTTCACTGTTAACATGTTTCTATTATTAATTTCTATTCTAATTATATAATTATATGGGGTGAAGGTGAGGAGGAGCGTTCTAACGTTTGTATGTGTACGGACTCTTTCAACTAGGGTTTCAACCGCTCACTCTTTCCCCACATTCTAACCTAGTCTGGTCACATCGCTGAGAAGTGGGGAGGTACCAGCACTTGTCTCAATGGCCACTCGGCTGGAGGGAACCCAAACATGCTCTGCTAGAATAAACCAGGTCTGGCACGTCTCCCTTGACCTCAAGAACTGGCCATGTGTTCACCTCCCAAGAATCCCCCAACAAGATGGACTATCTTCTCGTCATGATGACCACCTAGATCTCCACGCCCCACTCCTCCCTCATCATGAAGAGCATAGGATTCGTCAGACATCGGGATTTCTATTTCCACATGTCAACCATGCGGTAGACATGCAAACTGCCTCTCTTTTTAGCTCCCCCCCCCTCTCCAACCACTCATATGTCGCCCATATTGTTGCATGACAATAGTCTGTTTTCCCCTCACCCTCATGCAGCTATAGGGCCCAATCAATCACCCTCTCCAACGGAGTCTCTACGTAACAATGGAACAACAAGTTGGCCCCATCCATAGCCCCAAGCAGAGGAGAGTGGAGGAAGACAAGGCCCGGAGCTTCTACCTTACGAAGAGAGAGACGCTTAAGCAGCTCTCCTAAAGAAGCCTAGGGGAGTGAGAGCAGAGCTGGTTCCCAACATCACCCACAACGAGGCAATGGAGTTGCTGAAGGAGAAACTGTAGAATGCAGAAATGATAAGCTCTCTGTTTCACTTCCTGCTACAGCTTTAGTTCGGGAATGGCAAAGAGTTTACGAGACCAGTGCTCCCACTGTGCTATGGAGCAAGACCTCCTGCGCAGAGATCCTAAAATCATGGATTAGAAACAATTGGTCCACCCCGAGGTCTTGTCATTGAACACACCCAGTTTCTTCCGAATAACTACATCTACTTCTTGTTTAAGAAAGATTGCATGGTGCTTAATGCGCTACAAGCCGGCCAATGGGTAATCAGAAATTCCCCTCTTTCCCTTTTCCCATGGTTGCCTGATTTCTCCCTAGTCGACTCTCTGCCCAGTTTGGGTCGAGCTGCCAAACCTACCCTTGCACTTACATCCTCTAATTAAACTGCTTCTCGAAACAGTAGGTAGACTTCTTAGGGTTGGGGCTAATGTAGAATTTAACCCTAGATGGCACTTTCTCCCTAGTCGACTCTCTGCCCAGTTTGGGTCGAGCTGCCAAACCTACCCTTGCACTTACATCCTCTAATTAAACTGCTTCTCGAAACAGTAGGTAGACTTCTTAGGGTTGGGGCTAATGTAGAATTTAACCCTAGATGGCACTTTCAAGCCCTAATAGAAATAGATCTGAGCAAGGAACTCACATAATCCATTGTCATAGACACTGGATCAAATGTCATCCTAGACCAACTGCTCATCTTCAAAAATGTGCCCAATACATGCTTTTGCTATGGGTTGAAGGACCACTTCATCAAGAACTGCCCAATCAAATTTCCGCCACCGATGCAAGCTCTTGTCAATCAAGTGGCTCCCAAAGAGGATAGTCAGGGTTTTCAACAGGTGGGTAGGAGAGGGAAATGCAAGGTCATGCCCAGTCCTCTAGAAATCAGCCAAGAAAATCTAACCCGAATAGATTCTCTCCTCTCTTGGTGGATATCTCTGACCCTACTCAAAACATTATAGATTCATCTAGTGATGAGGAGGAGGAAGAAGTTCCGAACTCTCAGAGCCAAGGAAGTGACTTGGAGAAGGAGGTTAAAGAAATGGACTTCCAAGATGGGTCCAAAATTAATCTTGACCCTGGCCCCTCTCAAGCTAAGGAAGAATCCCTCCCAGGAAGAAATAAAAAATTAGCCTCCTTGGTGGTAGTAAATCAAATAATTAGAAATGCTGGACAATCCAAGGTTGAGTCAATAGCCCAAAAAAGAAGACAATCCCAAGTTGGGGGGATCGTCTCCCCTCTCCCCATAGAAAAAAGACCTTAGGAATCGAAACCCCCCCCCCAAAAAATTAAAATAAAAAAATGACAAATTTTAGTATATTGTCTTATAATACCAAAGGCCTCTCAGATGATAATAGAGCTAGAGTAATAGAAAATTGGCTATTTCAGACCAATAACCAAGCTGCTATCATCTGTCTTCAAGAAGTGAAAGCGGCTAGAAACCTCCTCCAACAAAACGTTGCAAATATATCCAAACAACATAAGTGGTTTAGTACTAACCATGCTCAGGGAGCTGGAGGTACTATTGCAGGTCTTCACCTTTCTTGGATGCCCTTCTATAAATCTCATGAAAGTGATCCTCATAACCAATGGGTGGCTCTCCATCTGGATCATCATGAGTTCAAGTTTATTTTGGTCTCTGTTTATGCAACTGGTCCGACAGTCTCCAAAGCACACTTATGGAAATCTCTAATGCACTTTGTAGATCCCATCATCCTTATAGGGGACTTCAACATGGTTGAATCCCCTTAGGATAGACTGTTAAGTCTGGGCCATACAATCAAAGGTGCTGAAAGGATTAGTTGGCTCGATTTGAAAGGGTTACATGCCCTCCAAGACTTGGCTTGTGACCATGAATACACTTGGGGAAATGAGAGACAAGGTAACCAACTGAGGAAGGCAAGGCTGGACAGATGCTACTCTTCTGCAACCATCAGCAATAGATTCCTTAACACCAAAGTGAAAGTACAGGTCAATATAGCCCTATCAGACCACTATCCTATTCTCTGCTCCTCTTTGCAACAAGGAACCCAAAAAGGTTAGAGCAAGCTGGTTCCATACGGACCCCAAACTATTCCAACTCTCGACTATTCGTGCTAATCTCAAATTGATATGGTCAACTCACTTCAGAGCTTTTAGATCCCCCACCAAACCATCATGGGTCATCAAAAAGACTGGATAAGATCAGAGCAAAAAGGTTTTATCAAAGGAAGGTTTATTCTTAACACCATTATTGCTCTTTGGGAGGGAGTAGACCATGCTCAACAAACCCAGCAAGATTTTATCTTCTTCAAAATAGACTTTGACAAAGCCTATGAGATAGGCTAGAATGGGACTTTATCTTACAATCTCTCCAAGATATGGGACTGGGTCCCAACTTCAGAAAAATGGTGCAAGTACTCTTTGGAAATGCTATGGCAAGGATAACTATCAATGGTAATTTAACTGAATCCTTTGAGTTAACCCGTTCCACTCGACAAGGATGCCCTTTAGCTTCCCTTCTATTCACAATTGTTGCTGATGCATTAGGATGGTTAGTCTAAAGTGCCATGGAAAAGGGACATATGAAGGGCATTCAGCTCCCGAAAAACAAGGGTCAGACTTGTCTTCAACAATTTGTAGATGACACCAATGGTCTTATTCACAATGACCCCAGCTCAATCAGTACCTTTTGGGATTGCCTTCATGTCTTTTGTTTGGCGTCAGGGTCCGTTATAAATCATTCTAAAACAGGAATCAGAACAATGCTTGCAAATCCACCACAATGGCTATTTAATCAAGGATGTAAACTTTTGATTGAGGGGCAAGTTTTCAGACTTCTAGGAATCCCAATGGGATTTGAGGTTTCTATGCATCAACGATGGCAATGGTTCATAGATAAAGTGCAGAATAAATTCAGACTTTGGACAGGCATGCAACACAACTTTGCAGAATAAATTCAGACTTTGGGGGGCAGGCATGCAACACAGCTTTGCAAGTAGAATTCTAGTGCTCAAGCATATCCTCTTCCCAACCGTAATATATTTTCTATCTTGTTGGTGCCCCTCAAATTCTGACTTAAAGTAATTAGAGAAGTTATGCAGAAACTTTCTTTGGTTAGGAAATGCAGAGGAGATGAAAAGCCCTAAAGTAGTTTGGAAGGTCTGTACACCAAACCCAAACAACTGGAAGGCCTGGGAATCCCCAACATCATGGATTTTGTGGATTAAATGGCATCTAAATGGATAATCAGAAGTTTCTTATCACTTCAAGAAGATTGGGCCATCCTTCTTAAAAGAATTTTGGAAAAATATAGTATTGCAGACTTCTCGTAGATGTAAATCGAAAATTTAGCTGCACAACAAATAAAGGAAACATGCGCATATTTTACATCTAGATTCGATCTGGTCCTCTACTGCCATAGTGAACAATATCCCTACAGAGCTATATAAACATGCATTTAAAATCCACAAAAAGGGGATCCAAACTTGGGAGGATATGTGGTGCAACATCAAGGGTAGCTAGAAATCGGATCGAGAACTATGCACAATGTACAAACTGTCTACAAGCAGACCTTCTACTGATTAAGGATAGAATGCTTTTATGACCTGATGATAGAGTGGCTTTTCTCTAGCTTAAAGGCCCTCTGTCGCACAAGGCCTTCTCATGGGAATCCAAACGGAACCTTCTTCCAATTCCTTCTCTACCTTCTCAAGATCCCCTGCTACATTGCAAACTGAACAATAGGTGGAACTTTGCTGAGGGACAGGAAACAATGGGGTTTTAAATTCTCAAAAATATGGTCACCCATTATCCCACCAAAGAAATCCTGCCTACTTTGGTTGATCAGGCATAAAGTGCTTTGGACAAATGCACGTGCATATAGTATTAGCTATGGAGATGGTTTATGCCCAAGCTGTAAAAAGGAGCCGGAAACAATTGCCCACTTGTTTATAGGGTGTGTCTACAATGTAGATGCATTAAAATTTCTGAATCAATGTATCATTTGACTTGGGTAGAGATTCTTCTAGGTCAACAAATTAAATGTTTTGCAGAGTTATGGAACACTATTCGTGCTGAATATATGTGGTCTCTTTGGATAAACCGAAATAACTGCATTTTTAATCATGTATTTCTCAATATGATGCCTAGTATGAGAGATGGTTTGAATTTGCAGATGAGAACTCTTCACAAAGCCAGTATGTAAGCATGTAAAGCACAATAGACAAAGAATGCGATGGAGGAACTGATTCAAACGAACAAAGCTCAAGAAGAGTTTCAAGATAAAATCAGTCAAATCCACAAAGAATTCCTCGAAGAAGATGGCCAAGTGGTCTCGGAGAAAATAGATCTATTTTCAAAGATTCCGAATTACAGAAATACATCCTGAATCTCACGGAAGTGAGAAATATGCTAGCTTGATCTATTCACTAGCAAGTTATGCTTCTTGAAAAAGTAATTTTTTATCTTGTTTTTACTTTCATGCTTCTAACATAGTTTGCGCTTTTAATATATATATATATATATATATATAATTATGTAATGATATATATACAGCTTCGAAAGTCTATGTTATAGACTCATCCTTATTTTAAAGGCATTTTAATTTGTTTTCCTTGAAATCAAGAAACCTTATTTGTCAGAGACCTTTAGAAAAACCTTCCTAAACCTAATGAAATCGGTTTTAGCCTTTGCTAAAAGACGTTTTTTTTTTAGCAATGGCTTGTACTCTCCCCTCTTGCCACCTGGGGGAGTGTGAGTGTCCCTCCCTCTTGGCATGTGTAAAAGGAGTAGTGTGTAAATAAATAATAGAGTAGAAATAAAAGTAGAAGTAGAAGGAGATAGATGCGAGGACAAGAAAATTCCACACAGCCATCCTTTTTTTTGGAAAATAGCTTTTATAGGTTTTTTTCATAACATTTTAGTGTTCTTTCGGCACACTTTTCTCTTGCAAAGGGTACCTCTAAAGCAACACGACAACAAGATCTTAGTAAGCAGCATGACAACATCTTGCTTCTTGTATCGTAGCAAATAAGGTTCTTCTCCATGTGTGTGTATGCAAGCTTTAATGGTTCCTCTCTAAGTTTAATGAAATTGTTGGCTGACAATAACTGCGCTTTAGATCTTTTTGAGGCCAAGGAGACCTGCAACCTTGAGGCAGAAATTTGATTGAGAATGTAACCCTTGTAGGTCTTCTTGAGGTAAAGAATTGGGTTGCTCATTGGTAGTGCATGGCCTTCTTGTAGTCAATGTCTAGGTTACAAAATCCAACGACGGCCTTGAGGTGGGTTGTAATACCATGCGGGGCATGCTATGGCACTCTAGACAATGGAGGGGCAACTGCAAGTCTGGGTGCTGAAGCAGGACATGGGGGATGATGCTCGAGCTTGAAACAAAGCATGGTACACTAGTGCACAAGTCGTAAGGGTCTACAGAGATGGACATGTCATCACCCCGCTTGTTAAGAATCGAGCTTTTGGAGCGAGAATTAATTCTCATGTCAGATTGATTGATTGGTTAGGGGCTCCTAGGCCAAGCAAGTGAGATTTTCATTTTTAATTTTGAGATCTAAGTTGGATTCCGCTTTGAAAGGGTTTGTAAACTATATGGGTGGTTGAATCTTTATGAGATATAAAGCCTTTTCCAGAGTATTAAGTGGGTCCAAGCACACTCCCTACACGCAATTGCCTCCGTTCCACACCTATTCTACCACACCATCTTGTGCCTCAGGTAAAATATTGTTATTTATATATGTAGACCTTGCTAAATGGAGAGAGAGGCGGGTTTCGCTTAATTTTTTTAGGTTAAGAGAAAGAGGGGAGTCCCACATGTTTGAGAGAATTTATGTCTTAAGGATTTTGTATGGATTTATTTGATATGTATATTCAGACAATTATTTGATATGTATTAATTAAATGCCATTGATTAATACAATCTTAGAAGATGAGTTCCTTTCACCCCCTCTCTCTCCAAACATAGAGAGGAGCTCGAGTCACATTATGCCACACCCTAGCTTGCTAGTGTTACCCTTCATAGTAACAGAAGGAGACTTTTTTTTTTGGGTCTTGTACTAGTTTGTTGGTCCCATGGGTCATATTTGGCCCAGAGTGGTGGACGATAATACAATCTTTTTCTTCTTCTTCTTCTCCTCTTCCTTCTCTCTCTCTCCCTCCCTCTACTCATTGAGTGAGCCCGTTGAGACTTTTTATAGAGAATTGTGGACCTTAAATAGAAAGGATATGGGTGAATGCATGCAAATAGAAACCATATAAAGGGTCATCATTTTATTTTCTTAAATAGAGAGGACATGTTGGTCATCATTTCATTAACTTTTTCAAACATTAATCATTACATACTAAAATGAAACCTTAGGAAAACACTCTTATTCTTGAAAATCTCACACAATATATTTAATGGAAATGCAAAAAAAACATTTTGGTGCCATTTTTTAAGGATGGGATCACAATATCTGTGTTCAAAGTGTCTTTGTAACTTTGCTCCAAGGAGCCTGTAATACACTATAGAAAGCAGGCACTTGGTGTGCTTACACAGAAGTGAGAGAGAGAGGACATGTTCAGAGGAAGATCGGCTGCTTGTGTGGGGATCAGAGGGAGATAACACGCATCCCTCGCCGTTGGTTGCAATTACCGACCATTAGTGCCCTCGGTTGTCTCAACTAGTACCTGTACAATAGAACCGTAGCAAAGAATTGGTGCTGGTTAGCCACACATCATGAATTCAACGGGGAAAGAGAAAGCAGAGGAAAGAAGAAGAAAGAAGAAAAAGAAGAGCAGGAAGCATTACAAATCCACACCGTACTCCAGCGATTCTTCTTCCTCTCCTTCTGCGGACAGCTGTCTTTTTAGCGAAGGCGAGCGGCAACACAACAGAAAACACAAAAGGAAACACAGGCAAGAGTCAACTGATCCCTCTTCTTCATCAGATGGGGAACACGAGCGCAGAAAACGCAGAAAGCAAAGAAGAGATGCTGAGAAGAATGGGAGGGCAGCAAAGCACCCTCGAAAGGAAGACAAAGAGGAGAGGAAGAAAGGGCACCACACATCCAAGAGAGATCGCCATGGCAGGCACAAAGATGAAAGAGCAAACAAGGATGCTGCCAAACCCAATCGCCATGTGGAATCATCTGAGGATGACTTGCCAAGCCCAGAAGAAGTTGTATCCAGCATGTTACGCAAATTCCCAGAGCTTGCAAATGACTTGGAACAGGTATCATCCTAGCTCATACATTTATACACATGTTTCCATTCTACCTTATATATACATACAGATGTTATTGTGGCACATGCTTATGCACGGGACAACGCACACGTAACACTTATCTGGTCAGTTGAGTACTTGATGTGTTGCATTCACATAGCCCCATGACTTGCTTGGACTGTTTTTTCAATTTAATTCTACTTATTGATTCTGTTATTGCATGCAGTTGCTGAAAATGCTAGATGATGGCCAAGCTGTCGATATCAGTGGGCTTACAAACAAGCACTTAGCAGCTTATTTGCAGGAGTTGTTTCGATCACTTCGCCTACACAAAACATCTCAAGGGCTGTTTTTGCGTCCAGAGGGTGCCTCTCAAAAAACAGTGGATATTCTTGGCCCATTCCTTCACATTGGTTCTACGGCTTCCGTCCAAGGGTTGAATCTGCAGAGCGAAAGTAAGAAACAAGGAGGTAAAGATGAGTTTGATAGATCTGAGCAAGATGGCAACAGACTCGAGCAAGTTACAGACGGAGAAACGCTTCTCAATCAAGACCACCCTGGCCCAAGTGAGCAAAGACGGAGGTGCGATGTGTATAAGTTTGGATTATTATAATTTGTATATAGTGAACAAAAGAAACTAATGTCTTTGTGGGGCATCAGATCAATGATGATACAGTGTGTGTGTGTGTGTGTGTGTTGTGGTGGAAGATGCATAGGGCATCCCGTATAATCTTAACAAGCATAATGAAAATGAAAAAAGCATGGATACCCAGAGTTATGCTGAGGAGGTACTGATGGGCAATGAAGGCATGATACTCAAGATTTCATTTGGTGACGGACGTGAGGGGGATCCAAACTCATGGATTGCCGTAAAATAAACTGGTCTCCTGTTCTTGAAAAGGGTGTCCAGGTGCAGTGTTGAATGGAGAGCGTGGTCCCTTATGTCAAGCTTTGGGTCTTTGATGGGTTTTGCCTGGCATTGTCCAAGGGTATCTAGGTGTTTGGGCGTTAGGATGCAAACACTTTGTGCTCCCAATCCCTCTATATGTGTCCTAATGTGGTGCTACTTGTGTCTCCTGGTCAACAATCTCGGGCTTGGTACTGTCCAATGCTCTGGAAGAAATTTGTAAGGAGTGTCAGACATTGGCTCTCTTCTTGCCTTCTTTGTCTCTTCATGAATTGGTCTTTGTGTGTCTTATGCAAAAAGAGCGCCACACCTTTGGTCCTCATACTCTATGACTCTTCAAAGAGGACAAAATCCCTCTCTGAATAGGCAGTGAAAGCAGCCCCTAATCTCATAGTATTTTGGGCATCGAAGGGATGGCATGCTCCTTGGACTCAACCTCACTCATAGACGAACTATGCATGTTTTCTGCAGCTTTTTGTTCTCATGTGTGAACAACCCCATGTGAAAAAGAAAAAATGGCTCTGACAAAAAGTATGAAATGTTTGTACTTTTCCAAGGGTATGAAAGGTGTTTTGTTGCAACTATGTGCATATGGATTGATTTGACCTCTTCAGTATGTCAAATCGCTTCACTTAGGCAATAGCTCATGCTTGACCAGCCCATGTGCTTGCTTTGGAACCCATCTCTACTGTCCGCATGGCCATATCTATTGTTTGGCCACCCACTTGCTGCCTGGCATCCATTTCTCCAGAAGGTAGCCCACCTTCCCCCTGGACTAAAGCCTATGGCCCTGCTGACGGTGATATGTGTCACAGAATTGTGAGTACGAAAAGCACATTCTAGGTTTGCATGCCTTGTACAACCTTGGGGCAAACACTAGTGGCAATAAAGTACTAGAACGGACCCATATTTAGCTGGTCGGATTTCTAAGAGTACCACCAAATTGTCCAGGCAGCATATGTCTGGAAGTTTTGTGAATTTTGGAGCAATTAAGCAGATAGGATGCACGATGTGCCTACAGCCAGCCAGCTGGCTGGCTGGCGGGCATTAAATGCTTGAGAGGAAGGGTGTGGGTGGCAGGAGGCTACTTGGATCTGATGTACCACACTCTTATGTTTGGATAACCCACACCCAAATAGGAACATCATTTCCAGCCATGCGTTCAAAAGCAGCAGTTTTTTATGAGGCAAGAAGGGAGACATTTTTATGAATATATAAATTAAGCTTACTGGTTTGACAAATGCAGAGTCTTGGGTCCGGCAATGCCATCGACGGAGATGTTAGAAGCTGCAGCCAGGCTGACAGAGGCAGGCTCATCATTAAGGTGAGCAATAGGATCTCATATTGGTCTTTCTTGTATATCAGATCATTTTCAACTGTAGTTGAACAGCAGAATGTGTCCGATTGGCTCTGTGCCATGTGGTTTGTAGAGAAGCTGAAAAGGAGCTTGAACTTGATCCTTTGGTTGGTCCCCCACCTCCTGCGGCTGTTGTAGAGGCAGAGTCTGCTAATGAAGCTGAGCGCTTTGAAGAAGTGAGTTTTAATGGCCTCTTTTATATATGTTTTTAAATACTTCCTCAATTTTCTTTGGCAATTGGTGTGCAAATTTTGTGTGTTTTGGTTTTCTCTTTCAGGTGGAAAGGGTTTTAGCACCAGATGTTGGGAATGCTTATGAGCTGCTTGGCCTCAGGGTTGGTACAACACCTGAATTATTAAAGAAACGGTTTGCCTTATAACTTTTGATTCTTACTATTGCTTTTAATTGCTTTGTTAAATGTTGCTTAACTCATTGTTCAATAGTGTCGCATGCATTGCCCTTAGACATCAGATGCATGTGACAGCTGAGCTCTAATCATAATGGGACAGAGGCCATGGGTGTAGTGAAGATAGGTATGCAGAGGGATGTAGCGTAGGTGCATGTGAAAGAACCTGGAGGCATCTAGCCAATGAGTGGACTGATCAAGAAAAGGGGCAGCACTGGGATTAGGTGAATACACATGTGATGGAAAGTACAATACTCAGAGGCATTTGGCCCATAAGAGTGCAGGGCATGGAATAAAAGGGGCATGGACTTCAAACTAGCTATGGAGCTAGAGAATAAGTGATCAGTTTGACCTGTTTTGGGCTGTGAAATCCAAAGTAGGATGCCAGGTTGCTTGCCATTGGGCAGGCTAGGTAGGACATAACTTTTTTTTTTGGTAGCTGGTGGGATGCAAGCTGATAAGCATGATCAGCAAAAGGAAGGAATGTTTACCTGGTAAATAGGGGATTATTTATCCTTATATAACTTATGACAGTAGTGGCAATGCAGGTATTGGAAGTTATCATTGCTGGTGCATCCGGACAAGTGTACGCATCCTCGAGCACACGAAGCATTTACAGCACTCAATCAAGCCTTTAAAGATCTTCAAGACCCCACAAAAGTAGGTAGATTTTTCTGGTAGGATAAGCAAACTTCACTCTTGTACGATTGAGGGCATGCGTGTGCATTTTCTGTTTAATGCATGGCTGAGTCTGCCCCTCACCTCTGTAGAAGTGGTAGAAACTCCATATGTTGGTTTATCCATGAAGATTTGTCTACTAAAGTGGACATATCTTTATGCATGAACCTGCACCCACTTTTTGGCGCTGGTGATGTGTGGGGGGATGTCATAGCAGTTAGTCCATGCTATACACACTGGAGTTGATGGTTTGAAGCTTTGTAAGTAAACCTTCATGCTCATTGGTCTCCTCTCTGTGCAGCGATCTATAATTGATCAGAAGATTGAGGAGAAAGAAGCAAGGGAGGAGTTTGAGGTTTTTTCCCCCCCTTTCCTATCTTGGAATGTTTTTTTCCAAAGAGTTTGTCGTCTGCATTGAAGCTGGGTGTAAAGCTTCATACATAACACACTTGAAGGCACATGCTATGGCTTATGACAGCTCAAAGTAAGAAAGGAAATTCACAGTAGTGTAGTTAATGCATTTGCTACTGGAGATGTTGGCATACCTGTCGCACCACCATAGGTCTTATGTGTAAGGGCCTTGGTCTGTTGTGCATTTAAAAGGGCCTGTTGGGTGATTGTATTAGGCAGTTCTAAAGTTTTCAAGTCGTGCAGCCTCATGCTGTACAAGGAGGGCATAAGAGTATCGGTCAAAGAACAAATAGTCAAGACTAGTAAAAAGAAGCATAATGCTCATAAATAGATTAAATAGCTTGTGATAGAGTATCGGTCAAAGGACAGTTAGTCAAGACTAGTAAAAAGAAGCATAATGCTCATAAATAGATTAAATAGTTTGTGATAGAGTAGTCCTTCTGGCGCTTTCTTGTCCATCTGCCATCCCCCCCACACACGCCTGCCCCCCCCCCCCCCCCCCCACCGCCCTCGCCCTCGCCCCCCCTCCCCCTCCCCCCTTCCCCGTGTGCCCCGAAACAAAAGGGAGGAAAAAAATCCATGGAGGGAGAAGGTGGGTTAGCAACCTTATTTGTTTCTTTAAGGTTTAAGCAGTGAGCGTTCAAATGTAAATGCTGCACAAGGTTCTAGGTCATTAAAACTGTGCAATGTTTAATAATGCCATTTTTTGTGACTATTCTAAGATAGTGTGTTGTGCCATCTTTATGTTCCTTTGAGAAAAGCAAGCACATCTGGTTTTGATACACAGACAAGCACTGATGATTAGAATCTGCCTATGCAGGCTGAACAGAAGGCAAAACGAGAGGCAGCTCAGTGGCGCAAAATTAGAGGTACATGTACTACTATTGAGCTTGTTGGGGACTTTCAACCCAATGCAGTGCAATATGTGATTGCTCATGATAAGAAGCAATCTCTATCTTTTCACTTGGTTGCTGGGATTCGGAGTCGTGTATGTGTACCCCTATTTCTGTACCCACTTGTGTCTGTCTGTGAACAGCCCCTAAAAGGGTCATTATTTTGGTATGTGTGAGAACACTCACTTATGTGAGTAAGTGAGTAAGGGTGTGTGAACCCACTCTTAGAGTGGTGAAGATATTATACATGCTTGACGTAAGCATTGATGTCGTACAGAGGAGCCTCTAAGGGGCTATAAAAGCATTGTACTTGGTGAAGCTTCCAATAACCATATCAGTCGATCACATTGAGTCGTGCAACACCTCTCTCTCTCTTATAATTTATTGTCTCTCTCTCTCTCTCTCTATCACCAGCATGGCTCTCCATCAACCACTCTAGTTCAATCTCTTGTGTGACTATGACCATCAATTGGTATCTAGGCCTTCTAGGTTTTCTTAGCCGCCTTTGCCTTGTGTCGGTACCGATGCCGCCGGTCAGCTTGTGAGCCTATTGGATCAGCCACCAATGGTGAAGTCGTCTGTTGGGATGCTGCGGCACCAGGCTGCTGCACTATGGCGGTCAGCTGCTGATGCTGCTATCGTCGTCAATTGAACACTGCAACGCCGCTCTGCTTCCGCCACCACCCTGTGCCTGTTGCTTTTGCTGCCCAGCCTGTACTATCTTGTGCAGCAGCTGCCGCTCGCCAACGTGGCCAAGGAAGCGAGCTACAGCCCCTGAGCACTCTTGCAGCACAGCTGTCGGCCGATGCCTACCTGTGTCTACCGTCCGTCTGAGTTGCCGCCTCCGACCAGCCTCTGTGACTCTGCCTAGCTGGTCGCCATAATGTACGTGCAGTGCCTTGTTACGCTGCTGCTCGTCGCCAGCACCAGAAGCTGAACATCAAACTGGCACCTACAGGCATCAGCGCTGCTGTTCGCTGCTATTGCTGCTGATGACAGGCACCGCTGTTTGCTGCTGCCCATGAGCACCTCATCATTCATGTATCACTTCACCACCAGCAGCCAGTCAACTGCAGTAGTATAAATTGGGCTTTTTTAAAATAAAGGATGATGGAATCGATCATAGGAAACTTAGCCCTAGAAAGATTTAGTGGGAACTTCTTCCCCACATGGCAAACAAAGATCAGATTATTATTGATGCGGGACAGGCTTTGGAATGTCATCAAGGGAGTGGAGGAAAAACCTGAAAGTGCCACTGCATCACCAGCCATGCAAGCCTGGAATGATGAGAACGACTGAGCTTTGGCACATATAGGTCTTGGATTGGCAAACAATCTTATAAGTTATACATCACCTCGACTTCGACAAAACTCCAAAGGAGGTATGGGATAAGTTTGAGAATTTGTTTGGGAATAAAATTAACAATTCTAAAGTCTTTCTGAAGCAAATTACTCAAAATGAAAGAACACCATTCTCTTCAAGAGTACCTCAGCACCATAGGCTCTCTCTTGCAACAACAACTGGGTGCCTTAAAGGCCAACATTGACAAAGATGACAAAAAGGACTCTTTTTCAACCTAGAAGAGATTGAAAGGTTCGAAGAAGTGCTATCTACACTTCGGGTATCTAGGGAGATGCTGTATGAAAACATGGTGGCTATCCTCATTGTCGCGTGCACACCCTTCGGGTTGCACGGTGAGAAGTTGGCATCATCATCATCTACAGCATCATCTTCATCATTAGCATTATCAGCTTCATCATCATCATCACAAGCATTCAGGAGGAGCATAAGTGCCCAGTTGGCAGCCCAATAGCAGTAGGCTGCCAGTAGGGGACTTAGGCAGCCAGTCGGCCAGGCATAAAGGAGGCGACAACAGGTGTGGACTAGCCAGGGATTAATCGCAGCATTTATTAAGGCGTTTAGCATGGTACCTTGTCCAAGAGCTGCCTGACCAACATCCTCAACCCTTATAAATAGCATAAGTCATAAATCAGCAATCATCGTCACTTCTTAAAGTCAAAAGTTTAGCAGTTGAAGTCGACATCAGCATGAAGTCAACATTAGCATTAGCATCATAGATCTGTTCATAGATCTCATCTCAGTTGTAATCATTTGCATCATTAATATAGTTGCATTTGCATTCATCTAAATTCACCTCTACAGTAATTGAGTGAATTTAGTAAAACATTGTATAGTATTAGTACCCTTTAGGATGATAATTGTCGTACGCCGTAATCCCATTGTAATCCTCAATCCAGGATAAGTTAGGCACGAGCTACGTATGTCATTCCTCAACCATAGCGAGTCAGTCAATCAGTCAGTTAAGTCCCTTAACCCACTTGAAGAGATTCATTCATGCATATAGATGCCTTAGAGTTGGCATCAGGACATGTGTGCATTTATGCATAGCATTCATCCCATATGCATGTAGGCCATCTAGACCATTGCAGAAGCATCAAAATATTATTCAGTATTATTCCAATATTTTTTTCATATTTTATAGCATTTAACTCGCATTTTTACTATATTTATCCATTTATATAGGACATGATGCAGTCGGCCAGCTCTGTAGCCAGCCGACCAACATCAAAAGTGCATATAAATAGTTCTGCATTGCACCATTCCATCATTCATATCATAATTCAGCAATCAAGCCTTCAATGTTGGAGCCTTCAGCACAAGGAGCATAAGCGATTGAAGCATTCATCACCTCAGCCCTCAGTGTTTCATCCTTAAGCATCTAGGAGCATCGACA
Organism: Cibotium barometz; assembly: GCF_041138505.1. NCBI lineage: Eukaryota > Viridiplantae > Streptophyta > Polypodiopsida > Cyatheales > Cibotiaceae > Cibotium > Cibotium barometz. The sequence goes on from NC_141094.1 coordinate 43,656,839, forward strand.
CATGAGCATTCAACCTTCATCAACCAATACGCATAAGCATACAGCATTCAGCCTTCAGAATTCCTTGTGTTTTTTTGCATAGGAGCAGTTTTTAGCATACCTATACATAGCCTAGAAACAGTCCCAAACATCCCATACCTCAGCCTCCGATTTGCAGCCTTCCCTCGTTCCATTGGGAAGAGTGCATAGGCTCGAGATTGGTCATCATTGGTGCTTCTCCAACCGTGTACAGTTCAGCCCAACTCTTGGTCCTCCAAGATCTTGCGTTTGGCTTATCAAAGTCAGTCTCTTCAAAGTAATAAAGCAAATACTATTCCGGTAATGGGATAGGGGGCCCTTCAGTGGGTAATTCGGGACCCCATATGATGTACAGTTTCTATCTTTTTCTCTCAATCAATCTCTTAAAGTTTGAAGTCATAAAAGTGGATTGCTAAACTCACGAAACTCGGGATATAGAAGACGGTGTGAGACTTGGGTGACAAGATCCTTAATTACGAATACTTCCATTGCATGTTACATACATGCTGATGCAACCCTATATGCTATGCAAATGCAAATGAAGGGTTACTAATCAAATATAGGCTAAAGCTTGTAATGATGACCTATAAAATCTTTAATACTGAATTTATCTAAGCAGAAGCAGAAGCAACTACTGAATGAATGGAATACATCTCGCCAAAGCAAAAGCTAAGGTGAAAGTAGCACGAGTGAAGACGGGAGCCAACCCGATGCGCAATGAAGGTTGGGTGGGAGTGGATTACTAGAATAACCATGTGTTCTACCTAGTCCGAGGTAGGGAGACACAATATTCAATGTTCTCATGTTCTAAAGATATTATATGCTCTGGACTGCACTAAGACTGGTTACCCTAGATGCTTTGCTACCAATGTTACATGATGAGGTTGATCGTAGTAATCACAACTTCAAGATGGCTTGGACCAATGGAAGATAATGTTCCCATTTGGATTGCTGGTCATGACAATATGACTTGAGAACATCAAAGGCCAATTGGTTATAGATATTTGTCTGGCTGTCTGTCTGTGGATGGAATACAGTAGACAACTGTAACTTGGTTCCAAAGTTTTCGAATAATGCCCTCCAAAAATGCGAGGTGAACTTGGAATCCTTGTCTGATGTAATGGTGCTTGGCAAACTACAGATGGGATACCAATGTTTGAAAAAAAGAAGGGCTATGTCCTCGGCTGTGGCTGTATGCTTGCATGGCATGACCATGCAGAACTTATTGAAGCGATCCACAATGGTAAAACATTGAGTGTTACGGGATCCGGTGGATGTTGGTAGAGGCCCTACAAAGTCCATAGAAATGTTGATGAAAGGTCCATTGGGGATAGGCAAAGGTTGAAGTAACCCAACCTTCTTTGTACGTGGAACCTTAACTTTTTGACAAATCTTACAGGCTTGAACATGTGAATATACATCACGCCTCATTTTTTGCCAATAAAAGGACCGTTCTAATTTCTCAAGGGTACTGTTAATACCTCTGTGTCCTCCAACTAAGGAATCATGGGCATCATGGAGAAGAGTTGGTCGCTTTTCCCAAATGACACAGAGGCGGTTCTTGAAGAACAACCAACCGTTTTGCACTGAATAATGAGCAGGCTCAAAAGTGAGGGGCGAATTGAATTGAGTACCAAACTCAAGGGAGTCGACATACTGGTCTTTCATGCTATCTAAGTCTTTCCCCGTGATTTCGAGAATGGTAGACTCTTGCACTCCCTGGATGCTGGCCTTTCTACTAAGAGCATCTGCGCGACTGGGTTATGCTTACCAGGGATGTACTCGATCATGCCTCCAAATTGTTGGAAGAGCTAACTCCATCTGGCTTGCCGATCACTCCACTGGGCACTTGGCATGTTTTGAAGCCACTTAAGTGCTTGGTGGTTTGTTTTGATTGCGAAGACTTGTCCATAAAGGAAAGGCTTCCAATGTTAAAGCGCTGTGATCACACCCAAAAGCTCTTTGTCATAAACCGAATAATTCTTTTCGGCGACATCCAACTTTCTACTGTAGTAGGACACGGGTCTATTGTCCTGCTGGAGAACTGCACCTATGGCTACATTGCTTGCATCGGTAATGACCTCAAAAGGTTCATCCCAAGATGCTAACTTCAAAACAGGCACTTCTGAGAGGCAGCTTTTTGGAGTGCATCAAAGCACCTTGCCTGTGGTGACTGAGACTTTTTGTTTGCGAGTCTTCACCCCCTTGACCAAGTCGGTGAGAGCTGCTGCAAGGTTGGAAAACTGGTGAACATGGGTGCTGTGGGCTTGGTAAAGACCTACGAAAGAACGGATCTCTTGGGCGGTTTAAGGGATGTCCCAATCCAAGATTTCTTGAACCTTTGAGGGGTCCAATTGAATCACATCGGAACCGATGATATAGCCCAAGTATTGAATCTCTTTAATGCCGAAGATAGACTTTTTGGTGTTTATGTAGAGCCCTTTATCTCGCAAAAGTTTCAAGACTTTCTCCACATATTTCTCATGCTGCTCCGCAGTGGTTGAGAATACAAGTATGTCATCAAGAAAGATGAAGACACACTTACCAATAAGGATTGCAAAAATCCTGGACATCATTTTATTAAAGGTTGCGGGTGCATTGGTAAGTCCAAAAGGCATGACTACGAACTCGTAGTGACCTGCTGATGATGAGCCATCTTGTCACCATGCACTGAGTGCAGAGTGCATGTGACACCACCCATTTTAAGTTTCTAAACTCTTCCCTGCTGTTTCATCATCAACAAGGCTCTTAAAAGGCCTCCTTCCACTTTTTACTTCTTTATGCTTACCTTTGGCCCTTGGAAAATATTATATTTCCCTTTCACAAGACTATTGCGTGGTGATCATCTTTATTTTTTTACTGTTTTTCTTTTTGCTTGCCATTTCTAGTCACATCGAAGTAGAAGAGCAAACACACATGTTGTATTTTATTTACTGTAAGATTGTTTTTATCATCAGGAGAAGCATTGCCAGGTGACGATCTATTACTTGACACTCCAAAAGCACCTACTCGAGATGAATGGATGACACAACTCCCCCCTGAAAGAAAGGTAGAGTCCAGGAGATTAAGGTTCAGCTTTACAAAGGCATTGCTAGCGTATAGATGGTTGCTTTTATCCTTTTTGTTATCTTTTTTGTATCAAGATTGTATGCAGCCACTACTACTGAAAGTTTGAAGCTTTATAGGCAGGTGCACCCCCGATGCAATCCACGTTTTTCAGCAGATATGGTAAAAGTGGGAGAGGTGATACGAGCGTATGGACGGACACTCCTCTAGAGAAAGCTCAGAAAGCAAAGATGGTGTAAGATGGTCCAAAAAATATATGCTTATGGGTTTACAATGTTATATTTGGAATGAAAGGGCCTTCATGTTTGAAACCCCACACATGTAATTTATGATGAAATCAGGTACCTGGAAGCCTACAAGCAGGCCACATTGACAGCTGATACCAATGATGATAATACATGGGCGGCAGTCAGAAAAGACCATGAATCTCAAGCAGCAGCGGACATTATGGATCAATTCAATACTGTGAGGCGTGCAACCTCCCTCTTTGAGAAGCACCAGCACGAGCGTTCGAAAAAGGTGAAGAAAGCTCCCAACAAGAAAGAAGCACCACCACCGGCTGAGTGGTCTGGCAGCCATCCCTGGAAGCCCTGGGACCGAGAGAAAGACTTGGTGTCGGGTAGGCAAAATGTTAACTTGGACAAGACAAATATGGCTGAAGGTTTATCTTTGAGGTTCTCTTCCTCCCACAAGGAACGGAGTTTCCTTTGAGTTGGCCAGCTCGTGTTTATATAATAATGCTTGTGCATGTCAAACCATCATGGGTTGACGGTAGTTTGCTACACCTGATGTGTGTCAGGATGTGGTGTATTCAGTTGAGAGTAGTTGGTAAACAATGTTACTTAGAAGGGGTTAATATTTGTATACAAAAGATTATCACAGGCTTTCCAACAGAAAAGTCCCTCAAGTTGACAACTTAATTCTTCTGGCACAAGCGCTAATCATATACCATGGCACTTGTAGTTTTGGGACAGGAAGCTGTATGTAGGATGGCACAATGTGGTGTTAATTTGTGTGGTGCACATGAGGGCCTTTGATACTCCACAATTCAAGGTATCCTAGGCAAGTTATGCTAGGGATGGATTGCTCCCATTGGATGTTCTCAATTGGTTGACATTGAGATAGCCTAAATATATGTAGGTGCGTTTGTTCTTCCACCTAGACAATTCTATCCATGCACTGTGTTTCTTAAATTTCTCTGTTCTAGAAATGCACTCTGGTCTTGTGACGTGATGCGGGTGTTGGGTAGCATTTTTAGATGCCTGAGATATTTTGGGGAGTTTTATTTGTGCTCAAGAAAAGTTTTATCATGTTTATTAAGGAAGTCACATTATAAGTGGCTATTATTTCAAGATGTTGCAATAAGTTGTTATAATTCTCTTGCTCCCTTGCAAACATCTAAGATTGTGGTGTGTCAGATTATGTTGGATCTTCAAGTGGTCGAACCCTGAAATTTTCCAGGGTACAAGGAAAGTCCTGGGATTACTAGACTCAAGCTCTCTTTCACTGAATAGAAAGATTACTGATGATGCTCTCTTGCTTGATGTTCATCTAAAAGCTACCAGGAAGAGGCTACAGTACCAAGCATGTCTAAACGACAACCCCACCCCATTAAATTGAATTCAATGCTTCTATCATCTGTGAAAGTGAATATATCTAATAATAATGTATTCAAGCTGATTAACGACCCTCTCCATGTATGAGAGATTTTCCTTCTTCCCATTATTAGGCACGCCTGCCCCCTAACCCCTTTTTTGTTTTGCATGAAGAATAATAAAGCTTAGTTTCCTCGATTCGAGTCGCCTCAAAACAGCAAGAATCAAACAGATTTAAAGGCCATAACAAAATAATAGAAGTAGATTAAGTTACAATGGTTACGGTTGTTTGCTTAGTACCATTTCTCTTCGGAACCTCTGTGCCTATCCACGTGAACTTCTCAAGTGAGAGACATGAGAACATATGAAAGAATAAGCTTTCCTCAAGTTGTATATAAGAGTCTGTTCTTTCCAAACGATCCTGTGTTTTCATTCCACTGCAGGTACACGGTTGATAGTAATTGAAACCATGATGAGAATACAATGGAAGTAGAGAGTCATTACGTAAAGGAATGATCTTTTTCATAAGTCTTTAGCATGAGCTTCATTGATTGATCTGCAATCCTTGAGGCACATTGTATCCTAGAAGGAAGGAAGGTAGTGAGTAATGTGAGAGAAGCTCTCAATTCTATTTGGTTGTTCTACATTTGTTGTGAGTTTGAGGTTGTAGCTCAAGGTGATTCCTATGACAAATAATGGTAATGGGGTAGTAGGGATAGAAGTTCAATTGAGAATAATCTTGAGAGGAGGGATAGATGCTATACCCTTAGTGGCACACATGCCTTCGCCTCACTCACAAGCCAAATAAGAACACACATGACCACTACTCTCCCTTGAAACCCTTGTCTCAAATTCCTCCCCTACTTAGAGGGGTAAAGTTTCCCTAACCAAGCACAATCGCTTCCTAGGATGTGTGCTTGGTCTAGACAACACTCATAGCCATGGCCGCAGATGACTATGTCAGAACAATTGCAAAGAGCTCTAGTAGGAGGTGAGATTGATGTATTGTTCCTCCATGCCACCATCTCACTGTAGGTTGGTTCTACATGATGATGCACGGAGCTCCTTTTAAGGTGCATTTGCCCACATCTCTTGGTCTCTTGCTACATCTCCATTAGAAATCACCTACCTCCTACCTGCCGTCGAGGTGGCCAACTCAAGCATTTTAGTGCCAGGAAGGACACCAGCTCCTCTACATATATGCTGTTCAAGGGATGAGATTTAAACATTATAGATTCGCCCTTGAGGGAAAATGTTGTATCTCTAGGAAAATGCACTTGGTGCATGACCTATGTAACATGGTAGCATAGACTAGATTCATGGGGTGATGATCAATTGTAACCATATTTATTATGATTGAATAAGTAGAGGACGAGTCAATCAATGAGATATATAAGTAGAGGTGGAAAGAATCAAGGTAGAGATCATAAGAAAAGGGAGATGCCTTTCTAAGGCTATAAAAGCAATTAATACAAAGGTTTAATTGTCTCTCACATGTTTCTATGGTTTAGTATTTTTATGTATGTTCTTTCTCATGGTGACATTGAATGAATTCAAAGATTCAATGTCCCACTTTCCAAAATCTTTAGAAGAGAGATCAATTCTTAGGAGGAGGTGAACTTCATTAAGGAAGAAAATGCCTCACACCTCCCACCCGCAATAGCCTCCGTTTCTCGATAACCATTTGTAGGAGCTAGGTTGCACATGTTCAGTGGAGACTTGTTGCTCATCCTAGATTGCCTCAATTACATCGAGGATCCAAAGGTTAGACAACATGTAAAGGACATATGGTTATCTTCTCCTCTCCTTTTTCCCAAATTCACCGCCTCAATTCTAGAGAGGGCCTTAAAAGATATCAACTTCTTTCTCTAGTCACCATCCAGCAGCTCAAGATATCTATACAGGAATGAGTCCTTCGATGTGGCCTAGATTTGTATGCCTCCAAGAGAATATCTTGGGTATCCCTTGGATCTTGTCTTAGGAGGTAGTTGGCATTTCCCTAGAGCCTAGAGATGGAGTTACACTACCACACACGAAAGCATGGTTTGGGAAAAGATGGGTTCGCTTTTTCCTCAAGCCTGCTCAACTTTGGAAACATCCACCTCATCTTGAGACAAGAAAAAAATGTCACCCCCAATGGTAGTAATTGGATGAAATCATGAAGAAAATGCTTGTTCAAAATTGCCTTTTCCTCTTCAACCCATGGTGAGAAGGATTCATGTCAAGTTCACTTAAAAATGTTTCCCAAACACTGCACCATGAGAGCATCTTTTTGGACTCACAAGGCTTAGGATTGGGTAACAAGGGATTTTTTTCTTCTTCCATCTTCCCACATGACCAACACAACTAGACTTTTTGCCTTCTTGGCCAAGATGGAGTGGCAAAGTCGTACTTGCCACGTGTATGAGCCATTGCTTTGAACTTCTATTCACAATCACTCCTCATTACCAATCCAAATTCCTCCCAAGAGAGACAAAGCTTGGCAATGAGTCTAGTAGCACACACAAGGACAATTGCTCCCTCTCCTTGAGCTCTTCCTTAGATTTTCCATTCTTAGATGCTGTGTTGGAGGAATCTCTTCCTCACAAAAATTGCTTAAGTGAGAATGGACTCCCATTTTCCTCCTTCTGATAGCATTGAATCTCTTGAAGACTAGCCTTAGGAGGACAACCTTAAATATCTTACAAGAGAGTCTCCTAGAGAGCCTTATCCACTTGATCCTCAAGGAAGGGGCATAACTTGACAAAATCTTAACCTTTTGGGAAGCAACAATAATGGTACAAACTTGCCGTAGCAATTTTTGTGGTCTTGACTTTCAAGAAGGAAAATTGGGCTGATTGGGACTTCTTGAAGGACACTATGGTTTGTATACAAGATTTCTAACCATTTGGATAAGGTGAGTGGCATCTCCATACATGTTCACCGAGAGGTAGTACTCATATAGGGTGCACAAGAAGGGAAGCCATGAGAAATTTCATGGGGGTGTAGGACATAGGTTAATCAACCTTGGACTACCCATTTATAGCCAAGGGGAGCTCTTGGAATGATAATTTTTGTGGATGATACATCATCAGCCTACCTCGTCAGTATATAGAGGGAAAGTATAGAGCAAGCAAATTCATTATAGCTTGCTACCGCACACAATTGGAGCTACAATCATCATAAGTAATCCACTAGACTATTAACGAGTGCTTGTCCAAGTTGTAGATTTCTTCATAACTTGATTGTACATCCTTTTAGTGTGTCCGCATTTTCTCTTTGATGTAGAATATTAGCGGCGCCATATGTTGATCCTAAAATGGGTTAGCATTCTCCCCTTCTTGATGTCGATCGTGTCCTCATAATCGTGTAGAAGACTTTGCTATGGGAGAATAGAGAATGGGTGTTGTTTCTCATGATTTTGAATGAATGTTCAATGGTCATTGTTCTTCCGGAAGAAATGGAGAAGGTTGGTTATTAAATGCGAAAGTTAGTGCATGGTCGAAATACCTAAACGAGGTGGGGGCTTGTGGAAGTGATTGCCTTTTCTTATATTATTGTGATTTTTTCTTTATTTTTTGCTCATGTTCTTTTTTGGAAATCACAAGTAGGGTTACAATGCTTTATTTTTGAGGTTAGTAGGACTCTAAGGCATGTTGGCAATGTTACAGAAGAGATAAGGTCTCAAGGTGTAATATAGGCACACAATCATCAGAACGAGATTGGAATCCTAATTCCTCATTTGATTAATTGAAGCAATACTTGAGTAGAGGTTAGCTTCCGGGTTGCTAGCTCAACAAGTTGGGTGCTTGTGCCCTTGCACTACGATATGAAACATTTATGTTTGGGCATTTGCCCCCTTTCCCATTCCCCTGGCCAACCCACAAAGATTTAAGGTTTATAACCTTAATTAACAAAAATCTTCGAGGAGCCCAATGTCAACTAATGCTCCTCAACGTATTGCTTAGGATGGGCACCGTCTTCGTCCATCGAGGCCGCCATCTCAATCTTCTTAAATATCTTCTTGTTTGTCATCACCATTGTTTGTCATCACCATTGCTTGGGGAGTATTAACATGTTTTAACTAAATTTATTTGAGCGAATAAAGGAGCGTGCCATTTATCCCACATACAAAACGGTTTGTCCAAGAAATGGATGGGTATAAAGAAAGGTCGCTTCGGTGCAGCAGATTTTAAGAGTTGATAAATCTCATCTTTTTTACGAGCGGATGGAAGACTCCGCGCCCGATATGAATGTGAAATCGCATCATCTATGGGAGCTTCTGGCGCCCAATATTCTTCTTCCCAAATCTTACTCGTGAACTAAAATCTGCGGATGACTCTAGATGTTATCTGTGAACACGATTTCTTTAGCTCTACTATACACTCTACATACATACATTTGAAGCTGTGTAGATGTTTTCTGTGAACACTGTTTCTTTAGCTGCTATACACACTACATACATACATTTGAAGCTGTGTGTGTCCTATCCATGCTGCCTTTTGAGCATCACATGAGCCTGAGCCTTTCACATGGTTAAACAATGTGTGTGGACCTTTCACGTCATCACTAGAAGTTGGCCCCTTGCATAACCAAGCCCTACAAGTTCGCCCCTTGCATAACCAAACCCTAGAGAAGTTACATGTTAGTACACTTACATAGATAACTAACATAAAACCTGGGCCCACTCACATAACCAAGTCGTTGAAGTTAGCCCAATGACTTGTATACATGTTAGTACACTTACATAGATAACTAACATAAAACCCCCAATCTGTAATAATCCATACACTTCACCCATGCGCTTAGATGCCCATAGCTTTGACATAACCATAATTGAGGTATCCCATGAAGTTAGGCATGGTCTACATATTTTGAGCCACAATGATATATACTCTAATTGCAATGAAGAGATTAATCCACATGCATGTAGGACAAAATACATGCTAATAATCCCATAGATGGGTCGTGGTGATAAACACTAACGTGTCATATGTACACATAAAAAAAAGGACCTTTTAAAACCACCTAACATTAGCATGTGCATACAAAAAGTTTAGGTGTGATGAATATGTACTTTCCTAACATTAACCTATGATTTAGATCAAAATATTGACAAGGTGCTTCTTGTAAGATTCAGTTCATCGTGGCCACTCAATGCAGTTTGAGAGCTTAATCAACCAAAAAGAAAGAAGAATGACCTAACATTGCATATTTGTGGAGACAAAAGTCCTAAAACAGCTATGTGTTGCACAACATAATCAGCTCCAAGCACCATAATAATTTGCCCACATTCATATGCATGAGTTGACTTGTTTTGTTGCCAATCTTCACCACTTCACAACCCATAAGATGCTGCTCTACTCCACACATAAACTAGCTCCCTTGAGTCGACCGATAGGCGCCTGTATATGTACCCACCTTCCTTCAGCTTTGTGCCAAGTGTACAAAAAAAATAGGAGTTGGGTGCATTTGCAACTCAAACACTTGCAAAATATATACTTAAAAGGTTTCAAATTTCTACATGTTTGGGTGTTTTGGTTTAAAAATACCTTCGTGGGGGAAAAATAAATAAAAAATGCTCAAAGACAACTACTTTTTGGGCTTAAAATGGAGTTCATGGGAGTCATATGCAATGGGGATGAAAATGTGTCATCCTTGTGTATGCCATGTGGTAACTATCATGTTTTACATCGGCTATCTTAGTTGAGATGGACTACTTTGTTGGACTAGAATGTGTAAGGGGTTGATCATCTCTCATAGATGCATCAAAATTCCAAAACCATTCACTATCGAAATATGTGCAGGGTGCATACCACATCCCCCACCTGTAATGAACTTTCATGTATTGAGATTGTAGAGCCTATAGCCCTTATTTTCATGAGAGTAACCCACAAATACATATTTTACTTATTTGTCATCGTTGGTCCTCGTTTATAGAGGCACAAAGCCATATGTGTAATTGAACCACAGACCCAAAAATAGTCCATTCGTGGCTTCTTACTATAGCATGGTTGAAAGGGTATTTTGTCATTTAAAACCTTAATTGGCAACCTTCATGGGCACATATTAAGAATCACTTCAACCCAAAACATGTTTTCCCTTTAAGCATGCAATGAGCCATCTCTACCAAAGATCTATTTTTTCTCTTTTCTACTTCATTTTGTGGTGGAGAGCATACAACTTTAGTATTGATACTTGATTCCATGAACCAAATTTCACTAGTATACCAATAGGAGTAGCATTGGAGGCAACTTTGAAGTACTCCTCAATTGGTTGAGGACAACAAAGGTCACACCTCAAGCTTAAACATGGCTAGAAACTCTTGTAGCCTTATCACTAAATCCCAAAGTCTATGACAATATCACATGTCCCCAAGCCAACAACATCACCACAAAGTTCTCATGAATCTTCTTCTTCTTCTTCTTCTTCTTTTTAAAAGGAGAAAATTTGACAACAAAAGAAATTATGTGACACCCTCATCCCCATGCCTCCACAATTCTTACCTCATGAATTCTTTGTGCTACAAAAAAATAATCTTTCATTGAGGAAAATCACCACGATTCGCTCCATTTGGTCATTAATGGACATTGACCAAACCCCTGAAGTCCATTAACATTGTTCGCACACATTTGGTCATAAATGGACATTGACAAAACCCCTAAATTAGCAATGGTATGGCCAGTGTTACTAGAGAGAAGAGTGGCCAATTTTAAACAATCCTTTCACATTAAGCAGAGTTTTGTGGTGTGTACCATTATGTAGGTTAACATGGTTTCACTTGCCCAACCTACCATAAGGCGCTTTGCCATCTTACCCACACAATGGACACATATCCTTTTGTACCCCTAAATTAGAAATGGTATGGTCGGTGTTGCTGGAGAGAAGTGTGGCAAATTTTAAACAATCCTTTCACATTAAGCAGAGTTTTGTGGTGTGTACCACTCTGTAGGTCAACATGGTTTCACTTGCCCAAACTACCATGAGGCGCTTTGCCATCTTACCCACACAAATGGACACATATCCTTTTGTAAGATGGCAATGGAACATATAAAGCATCTTTACCATGTGCTTGATATCAAATAGGGCTTAATGTGTATACTTGCTTAAGACTAGTAATAGAGACCATACTAGTGTGAAAACTAGTCACTTGTATATAAGTAATTTTTCACAATAAGCAATACATAATCATTCTCTCTTGTTATAGTTTCACTTGGAACATATTTGGCACTGCCTAATAGTGGGGGACCAACTTAGGGCTTAGCTCTATTTATATGTCCATTCCAAGCTATTAGGATTACTAAATATTGTCTAAGATTAATGAGGAGGTCACACTCCAGAAAACGGTGTAAGTCTCAAAGATTGTAGTAGCCCCTGAAAAGGGTAAAGGGCCGAAACCAAAGAAAAAAACCTCGAAGAGCATCCGAAAACACAATGCATAATCAGCTGTTGTCAAGGGCAATGATGTTGCGACCAGTGAAAGTGATTCGAATGATAGCTCTGAAGCTACCTCCCTTGCTAAAGATAAATTGTGATCTCCTACTTAAACCAGCTCTTCCCAAAGAAAAGAACCCCATGAATACATAAACGTTCCAAAGAAACTCAAAGAGTACCCCAATCCTATGTTGCAGAAGGAGAAGGAGGAGCGAATAAGAGAAGTGCAATCTCTCTGCAGGCTGTGAACTAGAGCCACTACTTGAGCAAGTGGTTGAGTACGAACCACTAACCTTCCTGAGCCTATCGGAGACCCTCTTTCCCACAAAAAAAAAAAAGAAAAAAGGAGAAAATTTCACAACACAAAATTATGCGACACCCCTCGTCCCCATGCCTCCATGATTCTTACCTCGCGAATTCTTCATGCTGTAAACATTTAATCTTTCAAACTCAATCCATTGAGAAAAATCACCAAGCTTCTACTCCATTAACATTGTTCACACATGTTTGGTCATCAATGGACATTGACCAGGCCCCTAAATTAGCAATCGTATGGTTAGTGTTATTGGAGAGAAGAGTAGCCAATTTTAAACAATCCTTTCACATTAAGTAGAGTTTTGTGGTGTGCACCACTCTGTAGGTTCACATGGTTTCACTTGCCCAACCTACCATAAGGCGCTTTGCCATCTTACCCACAACACAAATGGACACATATCCTTTTGTAAGACGGCGATGGAACATATAAAGCAGCCTTACCATGTGCTTAATATCAAATAGGGAAGGTCTAATGACTTAATGTGTATACTTGCTTAAGACTAGTAATAGAGACCATACTTGTCACTTGTATATAAGTCATTTTTTACAATAAACAATACATAATCATTCCCTTGTAATAGTTTTCTTGTGTGCTCCCTTTCATCCCTCTTCTTGATTTCTTGCAATACATAATCATTCCCTTTTGAAATAAGGAATACATAATCATTCCCTTGTAATAGTTTTCTTGTGAGCTCCCTTTCTTCCCTCTTCTTGCTATTGGATTATTACATGCTAGATGGATGCTTATTTGAATCGGTTTAATTGTAGGTTCTTCTCTTCCATTAGCTTCTTCTTCCCCCTACGTTTTGTGAGAAAGAACCATCATGGGGAGGACCATCTCTTGTTGCCTCCATCTAGGCATAGAGAGGTCTCCCTTCACCCCTTTGGCAAAGAAGCATTCTAATGTGACAAACTGAGTGAGGATGGTGAGAGCGCACCCACATAGGAAAGTTATAGTTTGAGGTTGTAAGGCCTAATAACACATGCTTTGGCAAGGCTAATGGTGGTAAGCTCTTCACTCGAAACATATTTGGCACTGCTATACCAGCGGAGGGGACCAAGCTCTATTTATTTGTCCATTCCAAGCTATTGGGATTACTCAATATTGTCTAGGATTAATGAGGAGGTCACACTCCAGACAATGGTGTAAGTCCCAAAGATTGGACCAGCCCCTAAAAATGGTAAAGGATCGGAACCAGACATCCCAAAGAAGAAACCTTGAAGAGCACGCAAAAACACAATGCACGATCAGTTGTTGTCAAGGGCAACAATGTCTTGACCAGTGAAAGTGATTCGAATGATATCTCCGAAGCTACCTCCCTTGTTGAAGACAAATTACGATCTCCCGCTCAAACTAGCTCTTCCCAAAGAAAAGAACCACATGACTACATAAATCTTCCAAAGAAACCCAAAGAGTACCCCAACCTTATGTTGGAGAAGGAGAAGGAGAAAATAAGATAAGCACAAGCGCTTGTAATAAGGAAGGTGTAGTCTAAACTAGAGCCAGTATACTTGAGGAAGTGGTTGAGTACGAACCACTGACCTTCTTGAGCCTATCGAAGACCCTATTTCAGATTTAATCATAGAACCAATAAGGGAATCTCATAGCATGCCAAAGGCCAAAGAAAAAGCCAGTTTTGGAGCCTCTGCCTCTAGAACTAACCCAACCAGATTTCTCATTGCTAGATGTAGTCAAGGACTTAGTGGAAGGCATCAAAGTGAGTCTTCCATAAGGCATCATAGTCACTATTATTTTCTCCAATGTGATAGGTGAAAGTCAAGGACTTAGTGAAAGGTGGAATTTAGCCTTCGATGAGGCATCATAGTTACCATTTTATTTTCTCCAAGGTAATGACTTCATTTTGATCCCATCAGTGGCGTCGCTTCCTAGGGAAGGATTACTGCACATCCCTATTATGGCTCACCCAAACTCCCTTCAAAACACATCCAAAAAGAAGATTACCTAGTGAACCGCAACTTGTGAGGATCTTTTCATTGGCCAAGCTTGTAACCCTTGAGGTCTCCAAGCTCCACAACTCCTGGAGAAGCAATTCCACCGCGCCTCCCATGAGGGTTGTCACACCGTCGCGTTGCACTACGTGTACTCGTTCCTTCTCTCACCTCACTTCACTTCACACACTTTACTAGCATGGATTAGAGAGAAATTAACAAGAGGATTAGCAAGATCAAGACTCTATTGCACAATGGGAGAGTTTTTTTGTATTATGAGAGATATTCACTTATATACATGGCCATAAGTGTTCACACTCACTCAAACTGTGGTCACGGCGAAGCACTTTAGGCTCATAAGAGACCTAATGCTATTAAAATGACTAAGCTCATAATATATCCATGAAGTACCTCACTAGGGACTTCATCCTAACTTACTACCACACGCTCTTGAAGCGAAAATCGCCATAAGTATTCCATAGGACCATTATAGGAACCCATCGAAGTTGTAGATTTGGACACCTTTGCTTCATATCTTAAATGTATGACCTTTTGGTGTATGTACCTTGACTCCTTGATGTAAGATAATGGAAGTAGCTCTTGTTAACCATAGGAATGGGTTAATATTCCCCCTTCTTGATGCAGATCGCGTCCTCGTAATCACGTTAAAGACCTTTGTGTGGGGAGAATTGACAAGCTTTGTTGATGGCTTTTGATGTTGAGGGACATTCAATGGTCCTTGTTCCTTCAGAAGGAATAAGAAAGGCTAGTTAATAAATGAAAAGGTTAGAAAATAGTGGGAATTCCTAAATGAGGTGGGGGTGGTAAGCATTTTTATATTTTTGTAAGCATTTTTTGTGTGATTGCATTTTTATATTTTTGTAAGCATTTTTTTTCATAGTTGTTGTTGGCAATCAAAGGTGAAGTTACATGTTATTTGTGCTAGTAGGAAATCTAAGAGATGTTAATAATGGGGGTGAAGAGAAGGAAGGACCAGAGGAAGGGAAGGAAGGACCGAAGGAACGTAGACAAAATCATCAGAATGAGATTGTGATTCTCAGTTTCTCATCTGATTCATTGAAGCGACATTCATCAATTGAGGAACTTGGCCTTCGATGAAGTCCCTTTTTGTGGCAGGATTCTTGTCAAATGTTGTTGAGTGTAAGATATGTTTCTGCATGCTTCTTCCCATGTGCTTTTTATTCTTTTATGTATATTTAAGTACTTTATAAAGACGATAATCATGTAGTACAGTAAATGAGTCAAATGGAATCTTATTGAGTTGAAGTAGCCACTGGTTTTTGGTGAGGCATGAAAGAATCATGTTCACTTGCAAGGCTAATATAGATATCTTCACTAAGGATTAGATATCGATGTGTTGTGAAGATTTAAGTTTTTGTTTGGAGAGGTTTGCAATTTGAAGGAAAATTCCAGCCGATGGGTTATACCATTGACCAAGCTATCGCCCACCATGCCTCCCCCCATATAGAGATGTACCTGGAAAGTTATTGATTGTGAGGATCTGGTGCAAATGCCCTCCCCAGTGCATGAGTATGGATATGTACTCTTGGAGCAACTACTACATTAACTTAGCCAAAATAATAGTAAGCTATAAACTTAATAAAAAATGTATTAGCTATTGAAGATCGTTCAGAGTTTCTTGTGATATTCTACCATTTTAGGTAGGCCATACTGTGACTCCCTTCTATTTTTGTCTTTTTTCTTCTTCTTCTTCTTTTGGGTTGCCATCTTGCAAGCAACATGTTCTTGTGGCTACTCTCCTTTTTAAGAGAATAGGTTCGTATGTCTACCGCGTAGCTTCTACACTCATGCTTCTCATCCAGAGGAGTGAAAAGAGCATTGTGAGTTTGTCCTTGATACGCTCATATGTCTTCGTCATTGTAGACGTGGGTATTGATTCTTGAATTTGTGGCTTAAGTGTTGTCAAGGCGGTAAGTACAGCTTTTGCTTGGTTACCATTGGGGTTGACTAAACAAGCAAGCTATTGTGTGCATGAGAAGGGTTGAGTGGCTTGGTGTTTCTTGGGCCTCTATTCTTGTTGCACTTTAGGTGAAGCTGATGGGGTTGAAGTTGTAGGTGAAGCGTTCTTCCTGTTGTTCGATCTTGCCAACCATATGATGGGATTACCATAATAATATCCTTGTTCTTGAAGCACATGCACAGCCATCCATCTGTAATGAACATTAGGAGAGAGTCAATGGTTGATGCCTTTGAGGATTCTTTCTTTGTGCAAGCTCGAGTGACTTCTTGATGCACTTGGGAATCCAAGCTTTGGTATTACTTTGGTAGCACCCTTGTGCTTGCAATAATCTTTTTGGTACCACACTTATTGAGTGGCTAGAGTTCTTTGAGGAACTCGCATAGGCTTTTGTGGACGATGTTGTGGAGTACTCTTATTCTTCCTTTGTCTTTGAGTTTTGCATCTAGGAAGAGGCTTTGATTATCAAGGCACCCAAATTGGATTGGCACCTTCGTAGTAGCCCTAAGCTACAAGTAGTTGCCTTGCCGATGGCCGTTCCGCTTACAGTTATTGGCGAGAGCCAGTAACCAACCAAGAGATCATCATCAACAGGTTTCATTTCTGTTGAGCAGAAATTGACCAAAAAACTGAGTTTGATCTTGGCTTAGAATGAACGCTAGCGATATGCTAAACACATGCAAGTCGAACGTTGTTTTCGCCCGAGTTGCTTTTCCACCGACATTTTGATACCATTAAGATATTGTGATCTTGGTTGTCGTGGTGTGATTTTCCTTTTGGATGAAGTGGAAGATATGGGACCCTCCTTCACATTGGTTGGTGCTCAGGGTGTGGGTTTGAGACTCATGGGCATTGTTGATGATGAGGCTTGAGTCTCTTGTGGAGTGGTGGGTGCTGATGTTGAGGCTTTTGAGCTTGCAGATTTCTCCCTTGGTTAGGCTAGTCAATGAGGAGTTGCCGAGGTTGAGGTTTTTCCTTTGAGTTCCTTTTTAGAGATAGGTGGTTGCGCTTGGGGGACTTCTTTAGAAATAGCTGTTGATTGTTGCGAGATTTTGGCATTAAACTTTGTTGGTGAGGATGGAGTTGAAGGGTTAGATACTTTGTTCAAGTTGGTCATTGATGCAGATGGTAGGTCTTTGTGTAGAGGGGCTTCCGAGGAAGAGGCTTGTAGCTTTTTGCATTCAACATCATAGAAATCCATTAGGGTTGGATCCTCTTCCATGCAGTATGGTATTGTCAACTTTGTTTCTTTAACCGTCATGATGATCCTATCACTAGCAAAGCACATAGTCCATTTATACCTCAAGATGAAATCTACTTCCAACACATACTCAACCACAAAAAACTTACAAGTAAGGGGGTTAGATTCTATATACATTGTTTGTTCAAAGTACCCCAACCATGGCAAGTTTATGTCATTTGTGAATGGAATTTTCTCTAGATGAGCAATTAGTGTTGGTTGATTTAACAAATCCCATAACTCAGGAGTCATGAGGTTGTGCTCTCGTTGTGGATAAAGCTATGCTTGGACTATGGTGATTTAATTGTGAAGTTCAAATATAACCATAACCCTAGGTATATTCTAAGTAAGATATGTTGGAAGTTCCTAAGAGTGTTCAAGGTGAATGTTTGCATAGATTCGTCAATTGAATACCACGAGTAACGTACCCAAGTGCTACCCAAGATGACATCATACTCAAGGGGATCTGGGGTAACATAGAATCTAAATTCCACATTTCCACCAATTGTTTTAGTAGCATAGTTGTCCATTGGCACCTCTTGCAAGACCATTGTCTTTAGGGATGATTTTAGCTTGTCCTAATGACACCCAGGTGTCTATTGTTAGGATGTTATGACTAGCTCGAGGGCTAATCAATGCACATTTGTGCTTAACATTATTGCCCATAAGGAAATCTAACCATATCCTGATAGAATCTTCAAGTGGAACCATGGATTTTTTAATTTTTGTTTCAGATTTAGATCCTGTTTCGATTTCATATTCCCATTCACTTTCATCCTCTTCTTGGATCTCAGTTTCTTCAAGAGTGCCCAATGTGTGCAATGGCACAATCAATCCTTTGGGGCAACTTTAACTAAGGTCTGTTTGGAAACTTGTGAATCCTTACAGTCCTGTTCTATATAGCTATGGAGATCTTGGTATAACCCATGGTTAGCCTTTAAAGGTGCAAGAACTTTGTCTATTTGGGGCATGGGAGATGGAGGTTTTGAGTTACTTGTAGGTGAATTGGAACATTGGGATGTGTCGTGACCAAAGGTTTTGCAATATATGTAGTACAAAAAGATAGGCCTATTGTACGCACATTGGGGATCGAGATGGACGTAGTGCTGACAATGAACACAAGGCATTTCGCCCATCACTTTGAGAGGCATTAAGGATGTTTGGTTTTGGGGAGGCTCATCCTCTCTTGGAGATGCCAGTTTAAAGCTTTTAAGCAAGGCTACGTAGAATTCAGGGAATGACAATTCCGAGATCAATTTTTCTTTAGCCTTTGCTTCACTTGGTTTAGATAAGGAACATCTCATATCATGCGCATCCTCCATCATGTTGTCATCTAAACGTATTACTTCTTTACAACATTGATAGAATGTTTTTGGCTTGGATACGTTGATCAAGTTATGTAAGTTGTTTTTCTTTCTGCCCATTATAAAACATCTTTTCAATTGAGCATCGTTTAGTTTTTTCTATGGCTCACATCGTGAGTCCAAGATTTTTTATCCGAAGGATAGAATCTCTAATTGTTTCATTGTGTTTTCGCTCAATCGAATAGATTTCTCTTGTTACACTCCACTGATCACCTTATCTTAAGAAACCATGGATAAACGTTGTTTTCAAGGTCCTGAAATTCATTTTAATCGTTGGCATCAATGTGATGAACCATCGACTAGTCTTTCTTACTAAGAATAGGTTCAACGCATGTACCTTAGTGGGGCAGTTTGGATTTCCAAAGGCTTTGCATCTTTGTTCAAACATTTGTATCAATTAAACAAGATCAGTCGTTCCATCATACTTGTCCATGATTTTGGAAATTTGTATGGCCGTGTTGTTACATGAGTCATTGAGCCCGTGTGTCAGTACTCTTGTGGTTAGGCAATTAGTCCTTGTGCAATCCCCCTTCCTAGATTAGTCAATATGTCTAAGGTTTGGGCATTTAAGGGTTGCAAAGGGTTGGTACCTAGCACTTCTAAAGATTTAGGCCTTGATAGTGCTAGGCAAGGGACCAAATCTCGAGGGGATTGTTGTGGGGGGGGTGAAGAACCCGATGACACGCTTGTTGTCGGCATGGCAAATAGTATTGCGAGGTGCATTTTGGGCATGGATCTCAATGGCTCGAAGATTTCATCCATTGGGTTCAATCGGGGTGTGGGCCCATGTAATCCCTCTATCGTTGCCATACCTTGACGCTACCAATTTCTCCAAAATGAGCAAGCATACCTTTTTTTAAAGGCTTTCTTATAGAGCCCATTACAGCCTCAAGAGGCCTAGCACACCCTTCGCTAGCTCAAACGAGTGTCTGTTTGCCTTCATTTGCTTAGGTGGTAAGCGCATGTGAATGCCCTTAGGATGAACTATTCTGGAAAAAGTGCATGCCAGTAGCATCCCAAATGGAAGAGGAGGTCTCAAAACCTATTTTTCATCACTTTCTCAAGATGAAATTTTTTTCCAGAAAGATTTGTTTCACAGCCCATTTTTTAATGTGTTCCGATTTTGTCGTTTAGTCACTCAAAACGTGCAAAAAATGGTATGCAATCTTTTTCGAGCTATTTCGAGTAATTTTGTGCTTTAAGGTTTGTTTTTTGCCTCAATTTCCGGGTCGAATTTTGAGGTTGTTGGACGGAGGCCAGAAATGAAGGATTTTGCCTTTGGACGCTCAAAAGACCAATTTCGAAGAGCTCGATGCAGGCTTTCCGATGAGCATTAGTACGCATTCATCGGTTCACGATTTATAGGAGATATAAGCCGCCAAACAAAGTTGTTTTCTAGATTTTTTTTCTGGCCCATGGACGTGTTTCACAACATGCAATAGAGGGTTTTACGAATGTGAAATGGATCTCATGGATTTAATTATTTTTTTACGCGGGAGCCTGTTTCACGAAGTGAAACAACAGGTTGCATTTCACGTCATGATGACGGATGTTTCAAGGATTTTTTTTTGCGCAAGGGTCTTTTTCACGACGTAAAACAGGTGTTTCAAGGATATTTTTTCCCCGCATGGGAGCCTGTTTCACGATGTGAACTGCAGGTGCATTTCACGACGTGAAATAGGTGTTTTATGGTTTCTTTTTTAGTCTAGTGGGAAATTTGAGTTTTTTGGTGTGGAGAGAATATTTTTTTAATTTTAAATTGGGGAGATATGAGCATTTTTCCAAAAAGATAAGTGGAAATAAAAAAGTCAACACTTTTATAACACCCCTTTACACCCTTCATAAATGACCCCCATAAGTGGCCATCATTGGCATCTTTTCATTCGATGCCCATTAGCCTTAACGAGTTATGGAAAAAAGTGCTTAAGAATTAATCAAAGATTAATCCTTTTACTAATCTTTTCTCCTTTTGAGCTAACTAAGAGCTCTAATTAACCACTAACACTAATTAATTCACACCATTGAGCACATCATTGGATAGGGCATGAAATTGCTAAGTTATGTGTCTCAACTAATGTGTAAATTAGTCCATAATTAGAGATTAATTAAACTCTTGATTTTAGTCTTTTCTCTTTATGCAAAATTAAGCAAAAGAGAGAAATTCCTCCAATTAATGAAGAAATTGATGTAATTAGGTATTTTGATGCATCTAGATGCTCTCAAACCACTTAAAAACATTAATTTCGACCTCTTACATGATTAATTTTGACCCCAAAAGACACATTTTCTAGTTTTTTTACCTCGAATTGGATTAATCACTCTTTAATAAGATAAAAACTAGTCAATTAAGGAAGATTAGTCGATTTCAAGAGTTTTTTAATGTTTTTGAGAAAAAATTCAAATCATTAAGCTAATTCTAATGCTTGCTAACACTCTAATGCATACAAATCGAACAAAAAGCATACAAATCAAACAAAAATTAATGATTCTAACTCTATGTTTAACTCTAAAGAGAGCTAAAAATCACAAAATTGTAATGCATTGCATTGTTTGATGCAATGCATGCAAACTGAACCTAACACACTCTATGTGCACACTTAACAAACACTAAAAACTAGATTAAACTAACAAAACAACACATTTAAGCCGAAAAATCATTCTTCCAAAAAACAAAAAAGAGAGCTATTTCTCTCAAAAGCACACACAAATCTCCATCAAAACCACATCTTTTTCTTGGGAAACCATTAATTAAGACAATGGACAATGGGTAATACGTAAATTAGAGAAAAACGATGGAAAAGGCCAAGGGACGATTGGCAGCGGCGCCAAAAATCTTATGGCTCACCCCAACCCCCTTCGAAACACATCCAACAAGAAGATTATCCACAACTCCTTGAGAAGCAATTCCTCCCCACGAGAGCGTTGTCACACCACCGGGTTACACTACACATTTCAAGCCTCATAATCGTCTTCTCCTCAACATGATGCTTCAACCACTACTTTGCTTCTAGAATGAGCTCTAGTGGATAGCGGGACTCTTACTTGCATTGTGTGCACTTGTTGTTGGGTATAGTGTGAGGAACACTTACCCCTAATTGTAGATCAAAAGAGACATGTCTTGATTTTTTCGTAACTATGGTTGTTGGACTGCTTGTTGGCTGATCATGGTCAGCTTGGGATAAGTCCAACTCAGGATCAATACCAAATGCTTGAAACATTTTGGGTAGCACCACTGACATGAGGAGTTAATTGCTTCTTGTTGCGGGCGGAAGCAAACCTTGAGATTCTAGGTCTCACTCTAGTTCCTTCACTAGAGCTTCACCCAAAAATAGGGCGGTTTAGTGTCCTTTTTATGAAGGTTATAGCATTGTTTACAGATCCAATTGGTGAACTAGGGCTCGGAGGACCGAGGGTGGCTCCAATTTTTAGGTGTTTATTTGTTCATCTACACATGTTTATGATTAATTGGCTTATTTCGGGTTTGAGGAAATGTGGTTCAATGTATTATAGTCGATTGTCGTTCCAACATTTAGTGAAGATAGGGTTTACGTCAAGGTTTCACCCCGGTGAAACAATCTTCAGAGCTTCTTGAAATAGGTCTGAAACTGATTGTAGGCACGTCTATTCTGCTTAAGCTACAAAATTATGTTTTTTATACATATTTTGAGTAAAGAATTTTTCCCTTCTAGATTCACATGTGTAGACTCACAAGTGTTGACTCACTTTTCAAGACCCATGTTTCTAAGCTCGTGTATCCATGTTTGTATGTGTAGGTTCACACCTTTTTTGTATCAACTAGACTTACTTACTTTGTTTAATGAATGCCTATTTGGGGTACATAATTTTATATACTAGACCTATGGTAGGGTGGGTGTATAATTATGGGGTAATTATTATTATTTATAGTCCCAATAATTACAAAGAATAAGGATTTTACCTTAGATGGTGGTGCTGGTGTCAATATAATCAGGAAGGATTGCTCGAAGACCTAGGGAAGCCCACCACACTCGTTAGGCACAAGCCTCACAGTCAAGCTTGCTGATGGAAACATAAATGAACTTTTGGGCATCCTTTAGGATGTAAAGATTAAGACCTTCGGACTCACCGCCACATATTCCTAATGAGAAGAGGATCATACACCATGATCCTTAAAAGATCTTACAAGAGAGATGCAAGGTTAGTTCATGTGACTAGGAAATCAATCACATTTACATACGTAAAGATAACCAGTCCTTGTAAATACACTTAAAAACAGGAAAGAATCATCCCATGGATTGGGATATTCTTTTGCTAAAAATGAGATACACAACCGCTCGAACCACATTAATTGATATCTATAGAGTTTGTAAAACAAGATGTTATATGGTGAAGATGAGAACTAAGAATACGAACCCCTCCCGGAGCTTGTCGAATTCAAGGATTGGATCATGTTTTGGTGACCGTAGAGCAACATCTATTATCATAGTAAACAATTCCCAATCTATGACCATAAGTTGCTTTTTGAAGCTGAATTTTACATTGGAGCTAAACCTGTCTTGCAAGTTCTATGTGACCCCCATAAGTGTACAATGAAAGAGAGCATCATCCTTGGGAGAGAATGGATTATAGCCAGTAATTGTGTAGTTAGTCTAGCGGAAAAGAACCACAACATTAAAGCTTCCCCATGGAATGGTTACTGTATCCTTGGTGAATGAGGGCACCCCACCTGTCAACATCCCAAGCCTCATCCCTCCACCTAGAAGTGATCATCTCAGTAACCCCTAAAACTCAACACTCCTCGCGCCTTGTCATGTGGCGACCACCCCCTCAAATCACTATAGAGATCCAAAACCTCAACAAGGAGAAAGCCAAGACCACCCCCAAACTTCAACCTCAACAACCCTTTAGGGAGGTTACCAAGAAGGAGTAGGTACCTAAGACTATCCTAGTAGCTAGCCATACCCATGCAAAGACATGGCCATCCCACCACCATTTAGCTAGAAGTCTATCCATGAGCAAAGATCTACCAAAAGCGGGATCCACATGCAATATAGTTTTATCCAAACTCCAAGCCCCATTGGATCCCCATAAAGAAGTCAGAAGCTCAAGCCTTCTCCCATGAAAACTCTTTTGTTTGGGTTCCAAAATCTCACAGAACACACCCCAATCTCCAAACCCAAAAAGTCCTAGGCAACACTCTCAAATGCCAGTTCAATCCCAATAGCTGACATTCTGTTGGGTCTTAACCAAGCTACTAAAGGCACAAGGATTCTAAGAAGGAAATCCCTACATTTGGGTCTCAAAGTCAAGAAAACCTACATCACATCACTCTCCAACCATGCCATCACAACAGCCAAACCAAAGATGGAGTGAAGATCAAAAGCCATGCCTATGACACAAACCTCAAAGCTTAAGAAGGAATGGAGAACAATGGGTTCCATCTCAACTTAGGTGCTGACACCACCTTCATAGAAGTCAGAGAGGTTTGTGGCGTCCAAGAAACAAGAGGTAATACGTTGCCCATGTGCAGTGGCCTTACCCATGTCCATTCCCATCAATGAAGAGCCACATATGGTGCAAAACTTCAAAGATATCCATGCACACACTTTCGTGGCACTGTGAGCAAGCCCAAGGCTAAAAAAGAACCCCATAATACATGTGTGCAGTATGCCGTAGCACCAACTCGCAAACTAGAACTAGAAAGATAGAGCTCAATCAAGCACCCCAGAAAAGCCGCACTGGCGACAATGATGTCAAGGCTTTCGTCTCTCGTGGATGAGCAAGTGACTCTCCACCTTCGTGCAATGAGGCCACATAGCAAGTCAAAATTTAAAAACCCCATTGTAAATATGTATTGTAGCACTTCCTATCAATTATACACACATATATCTGGGAACAAAACAAAGCTAAAAACAACCAAAACTTAAAAACACGCACATATACCTTCAAGAAAATAAAGCACACATACATATACCCACACTTACCTGCATGTGCACATGCATGCACATTCAAAACCTCTCCCTCCCCCCCTATACCTCCCTCCCCCCCCAAAAAACATTATCCATCCTCATACCTTTTTAATTTCTGTCCCTTAGATCCTTTAAAATTCTTCCCTAAATTTTTAAAACACTCCCTCCCTCACAGAAAATTTCTACACACAAAAAAACTTTGGATTTAAAAAAATTCAAAAAAAGTACCATATCATCAAATAGGCTCACACTATCATGCAGGCTCATGCCACGCCCGACTTCATCACGTTGCCACATCATCCAATGAAAAGAATGTTGGGAAAAAAGTGCCACATCATCACGTAGGTTCACGTTGCCACGTTGTTAAAAGAAAATATAAATCTTGGAAAAATATGCCACATTATCACATAGGCCCACATGCATATGTAGGCTCCAATCAGCACATTATCACATAGGTTTACATCATCATCCATGAAAAAAACTAAGAAAAAGCGAGTCCCATGTCATCACGTAGGCTCACGTGTGCTATGTCATCACGTAGGCTCACGTGTGCTATGTCATCACGTAGGCTCATGTTGTCACATCATCATATAATTTTTTTTAAAGTGTCATGTCATCACAAAAAGAACACAACAATAAAAAATCTTTAAAATAAAAAATCCACATGTATAAATATATATATATATATATATATTTTTATTTCTTAAAAAATACGAGAAAGAGGGCAAGAAAAAAGAGAGCGAGTGAGAGAGAGAGAGAGAGAGAGAGAGAGAGAGAGTGCATCACATGGCGGCCATGTGGCCATTTGTAAAGTAATTTTTGGTAATATATCTTCTATTACGAGAGAGAGAGAGAGAGAGAGAGAGAGAGAGAGAGAGAGAGAGGGTGTGCATGAAAATCTCCCTGAGGAGAAGAGAACCGAGAAGAGAACTTAACTAGGGAAGAGTCGACAATGCAATCGAAGAAAGAAAAAGCCCAAGAATCAATCAGGCTCGACATCTCCCTCCAAGACGCAAAACATATGCCTACAACTATGCTAATCAAACGAGGTAGAGATGCCCAGGTCACTGCAAAGCCGCATGCCACGACCTTGGCATTGTCCAACAAGCCACCCATTGCACGCAGTTTACTATTTCATGCCATACTAGGTGTCCTAAATTCTTCCATATTTGGTATCCTAAATTCTTCCATTCTCATGGACAACCTAACCTCGTTCACACCCGCCTTATCAACCATCCTCGCTACACATCAACATTCCATTCTCTATCTCCAACCATGTATAAGACTCAAAGAAAGCAAACAAAAAAGTATCAAAGAAAGCGGTATATTGGAGTTTTCATTGGAAGAAACTTGAACACAGGCCCACCTTTTAACCAGTGCATGACACCTATAATATCCACACGGGCTCTGCATCAGATTCAATAAGTCCTCATATCTCAAGCACCTGCATTAAGCCTTGTCGCCCGACAGCCGCCCAGGTATGTTTATGAATGGGGAGACCATGGCGGGCACAAGTTTGACCCATGGTACGACCCATGACATGGACCTTCCTCAAATCACCAGGAGCATTCCGTAGTCTCTTCTTCGTCCCAACCACCCATTGATTCACATTGCCTCTATCGCTAGTACTTACTAAATACCAAATCTCTCGAGCCACAAAGGCCGCCAAGTTCCATTGTAGCTATATGGGCAAAGCCAGCTGCCATACATCAACAATATAAAGATCTTGACTACCCAAGAAAAGGGATGTCAAGAACATGTCAAAGAAAGAAGCAAAGAGAGACAAACAAAGAAGTTGAGTTAGTGAAATCTTCAAGTTGGGGGGTACACACACATGGACATATCTTTCGTCCATTGCCCATGCACGTCACCTACATATTTCACTATGGGTATTATAACATTTTCACTTCTCACATCTAATGCCATGCACAAACACATGCACTTGCAACTAACCTCGTCCATGCCAACCATCCAGGTACATCTCTAGATGGGAGACCATGGCGGTGACGAGCACAAGCCTGGCCCATGGTATGACCCATCGCCTGTAGAACCTTCGCCTTCTAACACGTATCTTCAAGCTTCCATGCATGTATCCTCTACATCGATTCCAATTTATCACCTACATAACCTTGCCTGGCCAACATTTTTACCATGAAGAAGCCTCATTTCTCGACATTACATTGTGAGATCAGGACATACTTTCATGTCGTGCCATGAAGATCCAGACTACCATCTCTCCATGCCAATCATTCGAGGGTGATTCTAGCACTCATTCCATTAATCACAAGGTACATACCGCCTGAATCGACCACCTCATGTTGAAGACACCACTACCACAACCATCAAAGACCTAACATGAAGAACCTCTGTATCGCCTATCTTCTTCCATGCCGCCTCAACAAGTTGCCCGCCTTCAAGACTATCCAAAGCTTCACGCCACTTTGCCATGCATTTGGTTAGGACAAGTCTCGAGCTATACCACGTATCCTCGATTATTGACTTCATGGCATATCCTGGACCATCCAAATCTTCGAGGACGTAGACACCATTAGGCAGGGGATATGTTAACTACCTTACAGATTAACATGGTTTCACCCGCCCGGCTTATCACAGGACGTTTCACCGTCTCACCCATGCAAATGAAGTAAGACGACATTGGAATATATAAAGCAACCTTACCATGATCTTAATGTTGTATAGGGAAAGTCTAAGGACTTGATATATATACTTACTTAAGACGGGTAATAGTAGAGGCTAGACCATTTTTAAGTTTGTCTAGCGTAATATGAAAACTAGTCACTTGTCTAAAGGCCATTTTTGACAGGAAGCAATACACAATCATTCCCTTGCAATAATCTTTTTGTGAGTTTCCTTGCTTTCCACTTATTACTTGCTTACATGCTATGGCATTCTTACATGTTAGATGGATGCTTATTTGAATAAGTTTGATTGTAGGTTCTCTTTCATTAGCTCCTCCTCTCCTCGCCTTTTGTGAGACAGAACCACTATGAAGGACCGCCTCTTGTTACCTCCATCTAGGCATAGAGAGATTTCCCTTCATCCCTTTGGCAAAGGAGCATTTCCGTGTAACAGTGCAATGAGGTCGCAACGCACGAGCTAGTTTACCCACATAGGTAAGTTCCAGTTTGCGGCTTTGAGGCAAGAACCACCAACACATACTTTGGCAAGGCTAAAGATAAGCTCTTGAACACATCGCAAATGTTGGTAACTTTCTTTAACACTATTAGTAATGTATGTAGTAGTTTCCAACCCATCCTCCCTCTCCATAATGCTACTAGTCATTCCCTCTCTTATCAACTTAGGCCCTAGCACATAATCCATACAATCTCAATCTTACAATTACACTATGAGATCACTGATTTATATCAAGAAACCTCTAAACATTGACGTTCAAATAGCATGTAACAATCGATGTATGTGTAGACTTTGCATGCTTTCATGTGATAGATGACCCTTTCTACTAGAGGGAAATAGCTTAATAGAACTAACTTCTTGGGGGGGGGGGGGGGGGGGGGGAGAGAGAGAGAGAGAGAGAGAGAGAGAGAGAGAGAGAGAGCACATGCTAGCTCTTCCCCACAATTGTGTGGCTAAGTAAAATTTTACAAACAATAAACATATGCATCGCACAACACTTGAGCACTAAAATAATAATACTCTACCTTAACTTTGTGGGGTGTGTAAGCTACATTTATATATGAGCACACGAGAAATTGTGGGCTGTCAACTTGATATATTAAGAGAGTAGCTTCTTTGACAACCTGAAAAAACTTATCACAGGCAGAATTTAAGTGCTCACATCCTCAAAAAAGTAAAGAGGGACAAGAGGTACTAAAGGCAAAAGCATCAATAAAAAGCATTTTTTAATGGAGAAATTAATGCCAAACAAAGTTTTTTTAATTTGAAAAACAACTGGCACGTGCAACACTATGATGGCCACATGACAACTATTTGCATTGGCTGATTACTGCCCTTAAGATATTGATGAGAGAGTATACATATTCACCCCTAATTGACACTCTTGTACAAGCCCAAGGTATGAGCAAATTTCACATCCATTTAGTGAGGAGATTTTACATCCCTTAATGGTTATACTTTCATCAGCCCCTCCATGCTGCATTCACGGGCTCTGACCACACTCATGTAAAATTGAACTTGCTTTTCTGAAGAAAAGTGATAATGTGCACCAGTAACTTCATTCTTCTGTACCAGAAAAAAAGAAGATGATAGTGTGCAGTGATCCTCTATTATGTCATTGATTGTTTACCTGAACAAGACAAAATGAAAAAGGCATACGAAGAGCAACTCGTGCTCATGGGTTATACTAACCTTACGACTCAAAGATCTAGTCAGAATAACCTAAAGCAAATATATGAGAAGGGGCTATATACAAAACACGAGAACCCTACTCTGTACATGGGCATAAAATCACTCACCTCATCCTCTCAAACAATTTCAACTACAATCTTCAGAGCGCACAGTACCTATATCACAACGAAACCCCACAATTTCCTTCATATAGCCAAGATTTTTTTACCAAAGTTCTCCAGAGAGCCCAATGACGTCCCCACAATTTCCTCACCTCGAGCACTCAAAGGTTGGGAGGAAGAGTAGCCTGCCATGTTTTGAAGGTGCCAGCAATTTATTAAAGATAATTTGTTTGGATCATACTTCTGATGCCCTATTAAATCAATGATGAGCACACCTTGACTGATGTGCCTCTATTAGAGGCTTCAGGTTGGCTCTTTCCTATTGATGCCAGAAAGTTATTTTCCTGTGTCCGTGCTTCATTGTGTGGCTGTTGGGGTTTGTTGTTTCCTTTTCACTTTTTTTACTGACTTCCCTTTTGGCTGAATTGAAAATCATAAAGCCATTAAAAATAAGCTAGCAGACAAAATTGTCGTCATCATCAATCAAAGTCTTACAAGAATTCTAAGTCGTTTTGTCCACCTTAAAATATAAAATAGTATAAATAGATCCTAGCGTGTCTCATCATGACCTTTCCTTGGATCATAACTGCCTTAACCAATATAAAGATAGAACAACTAACTGGCCCTTGTTCCCAACCAAGAAAGGTCAATAGCCACATAAAAACCTAAAACTACT
Organism: Cibotium barometz; assembly: GCF_041138505.1. Taxonomy (NCBI): domain Eukaryota; kingdom Viridiplantae; phylum Streptophyta; class Polypodiopsida; order Cyatheales; family Cibotiaceae; genus Cibotium; species Cibotium barometz. The sequence goes on from NC_141094.1 coordinate 43,686,871, forward strand.
GATCAACTAGGCATATGCTTAGCTTCAATGTCCATAACATCCACATTACAAGGAAACAGCCGTGAGATCAAATGAATCAGCATACGGCTATGGCAGTAACCTCTGGCTTTATCTAAAAAAGCACAAGCCAGTTCCCAATCCTTCATGACCAAAAAAGGACTCCTGTAAAGAATCAATAATCATTCTAGCCGCATATGGTACAATTAGCAATCTCAACGGCACAGACTAACCAGGACGTTGCATATAATCAAAAATAAGGTTACTCTTACTAACTGTACCACTTATTGAGATAAGTTAACCTTAAGGTATTAATTTGCATATCAGATGCCTTCTTCAACCACCTCCTGAAGAGCAGCTGACAAGCTCTGCAGGCCTTCAGCAGATATGCTCCTCCTGACAGGTGACATGATGGGGGGGCGCCGAGGAGGTAGAATATCCTGAAAACAGACCATCAAAACAGTAAGATTGTCGCTAGTATCCCTCCGAAGTGCTTCTTTGACAAGCTCCTTTGAACACAGCTGTGGATCATTATGCAGCTGTAGATGCCTCCTAGCATAGTCAACAGCATTCTCGCTTGTAAACACATCCCATAAGCCGTCACATCCTATTATCAGAAACTCATCATCCTCAGACAAAGAAATTTCATGCATTTCAGGCACTGCAGTGAGAGGCCCCTCTACACCAAGGTCTTTCAAGCCATCAATATGCCAGTCTCCCAATGCCCTGGCAACTGTAAGCTCTCCGTTCAAGTAGCCAAAATTATCAACAAAACCTCCAGAATCTTCAATGCGCCTCCTCTCCAATGCCGAGCAAGCCTTGTGATCTGTAGACATGTCTATAGCCTTACCTCCCTTGCAGAGCACTGCCCTGCAATCTCCCGCGTTTGCAACCAGTAATTTCCTGCAAAGAGAGTAATTTTACCAAGCAGGCTTGCTTTATCAGCTCTCTCTACCTCCCTCCCTCTCTCCCCCCCTCCCACATCCTGTCGGACCCCGACCACCCCCAGCTCATCATCCCGGGATTCAGGAGATCCTGGCCCGCCATCGAGCAGCCTCGTGAGTCGTCCTCACAGCAGACTTCTTGTATCACCCATGATGGACATCCTGGATGGGCCCTTGCCTGGCATACAGGATCTTGATTGACTGCTTTATTCAGCTCTCCACTTATCGTATCCTGTATAGCATAGTAGGATCTAGATTTTTCATCTTGTATAATGTCAGAGTCAGATCTTAGCTTTCAGTTTTCAGTTTTAGTTTACTGCTGCTTTTTCTTATTTCATCCATGACTAGATTTCATGGACACTATGTACACATCATTTTGGTCTCATAGACCCTTTCGGTCTTTTTAAGACATTAATATAAATCTCTCTCTCTCTCTCTCTCTCTCTCTCACACACACACACACACACACACACCATGGGCTTCATATGGATCGCCTGCCCCCATTTGCACGACTATTACCTCTCACCTGGCAGGACATTAACCGACTTATCCGATCCCAACCTCTTCGGACTGGAGACCCATGTCACACGGACGGATCCACTGCAGCTTCCTATAAAGATGCAGTTGTACGAGGATCACTTTATGAGGCTTACAGAGGATGGCTTCATTCAGAAGCCTCGCTATCTTTATAGACACATGTCACATGCCATGAGGATTTGCGATCACCCAGATCAGAGTCTCATCACATCGCGTGAGGGCGGAGACTGGGCAAGCAGAGGGCACTACCAGAGAGAACAGGGTTCACCAATTCTATTCACTAGAGGTCGAGATAAAGGAGCACTATCTTTGCAAATGTCCAGTGTACTATGAGATAAAGCTTTCATCTATCACATCAATCTATATTATAGTGTCATGGAGCCTCTCTCTCTCTCTCTCTCTCTCTCTCTCTCTCTCTCTCTCTCTCTACCACACATGCTCAGCATGACCCTCCATCAACCACCTTAGGTGCACCTGTCTAACCCTAAAGCATCAAATGGTATCATATCATTTAGGGTTTCTCAGCCACTTGTCGAATCTATAACACTGAGCAGCAGCCTAGCGCCAACTCCTCCCATGCCCTCGCCATATGGTGCTGTGTCATGACCCTGTGAAAATGGAGCAGGACAAGTGTGGGCATGGTGGTTGCAGGGTCAGAATATTTTATGATTCACATGGGGGGTGCCCGGACAGTGTTTAAAGATGTGTGGACAACCCTAGGTGTGAAGGGGGAACATTAAAACATTAACTTTTAATGTTTATTAAAGTTGCCCCTAGGCCTTAGTGGCCCTAGGGAACTTATTAAGTTGGGGCCCTAGGGATTAACTTGGGAAGGAGGTTTTCTCTTTCTTCACTCTCTCTCCTCCCTTTTTGGGGAGTCGTGTAGCAAAAGAGGAGCCTCTCTCATGCGCATGTGATTCCAAGCGTGGAAAAGCACAGGAAGGGGAGGCGACTGCTGAAGAGAAGTGGTGCTGCTGTTTTTCTGAGGAAACCAGCCGTACAGCACTGTACGGCCAGGACTACGCAAGCTTTCTCTCCCTCTCTCTCATCTGTTGCTGGCGGCGCACAGAGCTGTTGCTGGGAACTCTGCGCAGAAGCTCTAAACAGGCTGTACAGCCTGTTTTCCAGCCCAAACTCTACTGTACGACTGCCGTACAGTGTACGGGCAGTCAGGTACAGCAAGTACAGGTGCAGGTGGTGCTTTTCTGAGTGCTGGACAGACCTGTGTAGGCTGATTCAGGCTGGTACAGAAGTGGACAGCAGGCTGTTTTATGCAAGTACAACGCCTGGCACGCATCCCGAGGCGGTACAATCAAGTACAGTGCTGATTTTCAGATCTGTACTTTCAAGGACAGCATAGGAGTGAGCATCAGGAGGAAGATACAGGCAAGTGCAAGCACACGTGTGAAGCAGGATTGTGGATTCAAGTGCCTGCAGGCACAGATTAGTGCTGTTGCTTCCTCCAGAGTTGTTTCACGAGCTGAACTTGGTAAGCCTTGACTCTGTTCATCTATCTCTCTTTCTATTGCTTGATGTCTGCTACAGGTATGTACTATCTGGCTCCTTGTGAGAGGAGGAGTATGGCAGATTGACAGGGAATTAAGACAGAGATTGAACAGCATATGTATGTTGAGCTGAGAAGATGTATCATGCTTATGAGTTATGCCAGATGTATGCCCATGGCTGGCCTGCTTTGTGAACTTGGCTGATCAGAGGGAGGCACAGTGTGTTGCTTGAGGACACAGATCTGTGTGCATAGATCCTCTGTGCTGAGAAGGATTTGTGGGCAGTCAGATTGGACTACAGGTGTAAACTCTTGGCTGGTTTTTGTGTTGTACTCAGCCATACATATTATTTTAATGGAATAAAGAAATACCGCAAGGGGCGCCAAGCTTTGGGGCCAACAGGTGTCGCTGTGTATTCAGATTTGGGCACTCTAGCTCCAATCTGTGTTTTGTTTATCATCTAGACTACAAGTGGACGGGTGTTAGCTCTTACCGCACTCTGGTTTTCTATCAGAGGCCGGTTTCATGCTGCCTAATGTGCAGCGGCCAGCCCTACAGCCACCAACTCACCCGCCTATGCCAGTACCTGCAAGCTCCTGAAGTTGCTACCGCCAGTCCAATTTAGGCATTTTTATCCAGGAGGCTACTGATGATTGAGGACTCTAGACTTTGGGGCTATCAGGCTCCTCTAGTTTGTCATGCATATATCAAAATGCTTTACTTTGTGTATTTCAGACTTTACTTTTCTTTTTTTGTATCAGCTTAGGTATCAAACTTTTTGTGATCACTTTGAGTGCTCAGTGGACTATGTCACTCTTACTTGCTCTATATATTGTTTCTGGAGTTTTGAGCAGTTGCCATTATTGATAACCTTGATTCTTGATGTTGCCAGTTTATTTATGCCAATTGGTTGGTTGGGTCCCCACGGTAACTAGGTCACCCTAAATCTTTAGTTTCAACTTGTAAACATGTTTTAATATAAACTTTGGGGCCTGTACCCCCCCCCCTCCACCCTCTTTTGTGAAACATTTTGGTTCATCATTGCACAGCTATCCGTATTTAGTTAAAGAGATTGATGATAATTGTGATATTTTTTTGAAACGTTTCAAAAACCCCCTTGCAACTATGCACACAATGCAGCTGCACCACATGCCTAGAAGACCCACCTGCTGCTGCTGATTCTACAGCCCCACCATGCTACGGTGCAGCCACCACTCAGCACTTCACCTGTACACCATCGCCTGAACAGCAAACGACTGCTCGACTCTGCACCCTCCTGCCCGGACGGTTCTCTACCACACCTTGTGCTGCTATCTATTCTTTGCTGAAGGCCTCCTTTGTACCACCATGGACTCCCAGAGATTGGTTATCACCTGCAAAGGTTTTCAGGCTATAATTTCACCAGTTGGTGGACAGATCAGGTTTCTCTTGCGGCATGATAGAGTGTGGAACGTGATGAAAGGCACCGCTGAGAGCCAGAAGGTACGGAAACATCTCTGGAGGTTCAAGCTTGGAATGACTAAAATGACAGGGCATTGGAATTTGGCACATATTGGGGTCCGTCTCACCAAGAACCTCATCCATTAGCTTGACATGGATAAGCCAGCAAAAGCATATGGGATAATTCCAAAGTTTTCTTGAAGCAAAAGTTCTATGGTACAAAAATAAAAGAATTTGAATCTCTCCAAGAACATTTAGATACATTAGGCTCAATCATCCAAAGCTCAAGATTAACAGATTTGTGGAGACCGCAAGAGTTTTTCGAGTGGCCCAAGAGATGAAGTATGATGAGATGGTGGCTATCCTTATCGACGAAGATCGGCATCATAAGGATCTAACAACAAGATTCAACTTTGACAAAGCTTTTTAGGGGAAAGACAGGCAAGGGAAGTACCAGAAAAGTCACCTTTTTTTCCCAAAAAAAAAGATCCTTCTATTAGTTACCAAGAAAAACAGCCATAATTGCTAGGTACAAACTGGGCTCCACATGGGAAGTGAGAGTCGAGGATCATAAAGAAGGGGAAGGAGGGGGAGGGGGCTTCTCCGGCTAGCCACTCTAGGAGGAGAAGGCTATCTCATACACTGGGGAGAGGGGGGAACAACCACACAGGTGGTCTATAGTGCCAAGTGGGCTCACCACCATTGTCAATGAGAAAGGGACCGTGATGCCAGATCCTCACCAAGGCCTCCTAATGCTTCCGCATGCGGTCTGAACCACCCTGAAGCTTCCCCCACTGTCCACAGAGGGTATGAATGATATCGAGCCAATGGACTCCGCTCATGGGGTTAGGGTGCCTTCGGTGGCTTCACTGCACCGAGCTCTCCGAATATGCCATGCAATAATACTATTGCAAATCTCCCATCTCTGATATGATTTATTGGGACCATACATACACAATACCTTGATCACAACAGGAGCCACTCTCACACAAATGGCAGTACTAGATGGATACTTTCATGAGGCTTACGGAAAAAGGTTTCATACTGAGGTCCAGATACTTTGACATATACATGTCACATCCATGCAGATTGCAGTGGGCCAGTTGCGGGTGTCATCGCACCGCCCGAGGATAGAGACAAGGAGAGCCATGCAAATACCCTGTGAGGAGAGGATATGCACTATGTGCCAACAAGAGGTCGACTCAAAGGAGTACTTCATATGCATGTGGACCGTATATTATGAGATTCAAGGGAGGTTCCATTGTCTCTCGAGACTGGTTTGGACCCTTATCCACGATCACGGATTACCCAGATCAGCGGTGCCTAGGACTCTTCCTACTAGAGCTTCATCACCACAAAGACTCGCTAATTAGGGAGTCGGGACCCTATGGGAGGCATCCACCCCGGCCCCAAGCGACCATCACTCTGTTCTTCCAACCACGAGAGGACGCCCCACCAGCCATGGATGACATACCCACAGCCTCATCGAGCCACACATTCTTGAGTGCCAGACCCTCCACACTAGACCCCACTCTGGTGTGACTCTAGACCAGGCCACAACACTACAGTGAACCCGACACCCCTCCTTGGACCTCGACAGCAACACAAACATCAGCCCTAGCTTGATGAGATCTTGGAGAGGTATAGAGCAACCTTCCCATGCTCGGCGGATCTGCACAACCTTCCACAGACTAACCCCATGCTCGATATCCTCGATGGCCCCCTACCGGGGTGTTAGCTCCATAGGTTGTATGATGATGATGGTCTTGGAGATTGAGACTGGCAGAGCAGCACGGATCCCCCGAGAGGAGAGGGTATGCAGATTGTGCAGAGAGGAGGTGGAGAGTGAGGAGCATTATGTATGCAGATGCAGAGCATATACAACCATCAGAGAGAGATATCCCATTTTATTCAGAGAGCCACATTCCCTACGCCAGATCTTTGAGGCAGCAGACCAACGCATACTGGGGAGATTCATTCTAGACATACAGCGCCACAGAGAGACATTATTACAGGCTCAGATAGCTCCAGAGGGGGAGTGACAAACACAAATTGCTACATTTTTTCAGAGAATCATCCCCCTCCCAGCCCCTACACGGCAGGGAATTACTCTCCAGAGAGCAGAGACACTTAGAGCCTGCAGGAGACAGAGGACACCTCGCTTTCGGACACCACGCCTATACCAGAGAGAGATGACAGAGATCAGAGCTCAGTTTCACAGAGAGGGTGCGGAGCGACTGGCTCGCTTCAGAGCACACCCAGGCATGTTCTTTAGGGAGCTGTGGATACCCCCTTCACTGATGTATACCATTTTATACCCCCATTATGGTACAGGATGGAGCTAGCTAGGTTGCATATCATGATTGTATACTCCATGCATATAGCTTTGCATTCTCCTCGTAGTAGAGTTCCATCCCCTTCACCACTCATTGTACTTATTGCACACCCAATTTCAGCTTTTTAGTTCAGTTCATCACACCGATTGGAGATTGAGACTGGAAGAGCAGCACGGATCCCCCGAGAGGAGAGGGTATGCAGATTGTGCAGAGAGGAGGTGGAGAATAAGGAGCATTATGTATGCAGATGCAGAGCATATACAGCCATGAGAGAGAGAGAGAGATCCCATTTTATTCAGAGAGCCACATTCCCTACGCCAGATCTTTGAGGCAGCAAACCAACGCATACTGGGGAGATTCATTCTAGACATACAGCACCACAGAGAGACATTATTACCAGGCTCAGACAGCTCCGCGGGGGGGGGGGGGGGGGGGGGGGGGGGCGATAGACACAGATTACTACATTTTTTCAGAGATCCATCCCCCTCCCAGCCCCTACACGGTAGGGAATTACTCTCCAGAGAGCAAGAGAGCAGACACACTTAGAGCCCGCAGGAGACAGAGGACACCTGGCTTTCGGACACCACGCCTATACCAGAGAGAGATGACAGAGATCAGAGCTCAGTTTCACAGAGAGGGTGCGGAGTGACTGGCTCGCTTCAGAGCACTCCCAGGCATGTTCTTCAGGGAGCTGTGGACACCCCCTTCACTGATGTATACCATTTTATACCCCCAGTATGGTACAGGATGGAGCTAGCTAGGTTGCATATCATGATTGTATACTCCATGCATATAGCTTTGCATTCTCCTAGTAGTAGAGCTCCATCCCCTTCACCACTCATTGTACTTATTGCACACCCAGATTCAGCTTTTTAGTTCAATACTTTTTCATTTTGCTGGGATGACAGAGGATACCCCATACAGGTACTCCGATTTGTCTCATAGGCTGAGTTCGGTCTTTTGGAAGACATTAATAAAATCTTTCTTTCTTTCTTTCTTTCTTTCTTTCAATACAGCTCTCTCTCTCTCTCTCTCTCTCTCTCTCTCTCTCTCTCTCTCCCCCCCATGCCCCAGAACTGTTGGTATGATGACGAATGTCGGGCCACATGCTCCCGTCTTAAGCATTAGGTACGGATTGGGTAAATCACGAAGCGCCAAGCGCAACCGATTTCTCAACGGCTCACCCAACGCAAGAAACGGGAGTTCTATGCTCGGAAAGAGGATGAGTTATACCGACTTTTCTTAGGGCCGAACTGCAAAGAGGCATGGAGGAAACTCCGAGAACATCGCCCTCCCATACCTATCACCTGCCCAGACACATGGCACTCCTATGCACGCTCCCTCTATCATATCCTCCATCAGCCACCCCTACCCCCACCACCAAACCCCCGCCCCACCACCTCCACCTTCTTCACAAAGGGCATGGTCCTCAAGGCCATTCGTAGACTACGCAATGGGCGAGCCCAAGATCATGAGGGACTCATTGCCGAGTACATCTCGCGTGCCCATGATACCCTAGCGCCCCTACTAGCCTACATGTTCAATAGAGTCCTTTGTGAAGGATTTCCACCCTCTTGGTCCACCAAAACCATCACCCCCATCCTCAAAGCCGAAGATCCACTTGATCCTAATAACTACAGGACGATCATGATTGGCCACACATTGGCCAAACTCTATGGATCAGTGCTAGAGGGGGAGCTCTGTTCATTTGCATATTGACAGAGATGCAGAGCCTCAGGATAGGCTGTCTTTCGGAGGAGCTACTCTACCCTTGACCACATCTTCACCCTTCGTGCCATCATCGAGGAGGGTAGAGCACGACAGCAGAGGATTTACTGCTGCTTTGTGGATTTCCACAAAGCTTTTGATATTGTACCCGAGCCCGCGTCTTACACCGTCTACAGGAGATCGGAGTCCCATCTGACATGGTTTGGAGCATCATCGCCCTCTATGAGTCCATCACCAGACGAGTGAGAGCCCCAGGAGGTACATCACTAGAGATTTCCAACACCATTGGGGTGAAACAGGGCTGCCCTCTATCACCCACTCTTTTCGGCCTCTACATTGATGAGATCTCGAGCTTCATTGATGGATTAGGCGGGGCTGGTCCCACACTAGCAGGCATATTGATCCCCATACTACTTTATGCAGATGACATCGTCCTCCTCTCAGACTCAGCCGAAGGGCTTCAGAAACAGTTGGATGCCTTACATGACTTTTGCACTAAGCGGGACCTCTCTGTCCCGTCACATCCAAATTGAGCTTCACATATACAAGGGATCCTGTGGAGATTGTCTCATCCTATGTCTACCTTGGTGTCACTTTCAGTGGCCCACGCTTTACCTTGCTTCCCGCAGCACATGCCACAGTGATGGGACCAGATGGTCTTCAATACCTCTCGCCCCGTCACATCCAAATTGAGCTTCACATATAGAGTTTGATTCCTAAGCTTCACAAGGTAATGGTCTTCAATACCTCTCGCCCCATCACATCCAGATTGAGCTTCACATATAGAGGGGATCCTATGGAGATTGTCTCATCCTATGTCTACCTTGGTGTCACTTTCAGTGACCCACGCTTTACCTTGCTTCCCGCAGCACATGCCACAGTGACGCGGGGATATGCAGCCTTGAGCTTACTTAAGCGGCAATGCTTCCAGGCACATTTCCACGAGCCCAAGACGAAGGGATGGCTTTTTGACACCCTCGTCACACCAGCCTTGATGTATGGAGCAGCTTTTTGGGGGCAAGATTTATCCGATGTGGATTGACAGCAAGTTGAGAGGCCCCAGGTCATGATGTTCTGCCGTATGATCCGCAGCAAACCATTAGTCCCACACCAGATTATCCAGGCAGAGTTCGCTACAGCCCCGATGGTAGTGGAGGCACTCTTCCAGACAGTCACATACCTTCATCGCATCAGTCACATGGATCCCCACAGGTACTCGAGGCTTGCCCTGGAGTCCTCCAGACAGCTAGCACTCGAGGGGCACTCTGGAGTATGGAATGCACTAGTTTCCACTTCGTTCTCAGTATATGGGCTCTCCATGGACCGCCTACCCCCCCTTCACTACAATTTGGACTCCCCTTTTTTCCCGCTGTCTCACGAGGATACCAACCAGGTTATCCGATCAGATCTTCTTAGCCTCTACACACATTGCACATGGATCACACCCCCGGAGCTCTCCACGAAGATGCAATTTTACAGAGACCACTTCCTCACACTCACTGAGGATGGATTCGTCTAGCAGCCGGGCTACTTGAGTGTTAACTGCCATGCGGATTGCGATTGGCCAGATACGGGTTTCTTCTCACTGCCTCAGAGTGGAGACAAGTAGAGCTGAGCGCATCTTCAGAGCTGGGAAGCTCGTACGGACACCCAAAGAGGAGAGGAATGCCGACTATGCCATACAGAGGTTGAGACGGAGGAGCATTACATATGCCGCTACCCAGTATACTATGAGATCCACGAGAGGTTTCACTATCTATTTCGTGAGGGATTCGGTCCACTCTCCAGAATCATTGACTTCCAGGACCAGCGTTGCCTGGGCCTCTGCCTGCTTGAGCTCTGCAGACAGAGTGACACATTCTTGAGACACAGACCCCAGCCACCCCGCCCCCTCCCTCGGCAGCCAGCCATCACCAGTTTCTTACGGACCCAGGAGGTGGTGGACACCGACATAGTGGATCTTGTGGACCCTCCACGAGCTGCTCTGGACCTGCCCGAGAGGAGTTACCTCGGACCGAGCCTCTGCACTCCAGCATGTCGAGGCCCGATGCCCTCGACCCCCCGTCGGCCACGATAACTGTTGAAATTTGAGCTAAATGATGAGCTATGGTGGATCATACACTAGAATCAACATGATTAACAAAGTGATTAAGAAATGATTAAGACGTAATTAGTGAATAATTAGCAGATAGATTAATGTAGGCATGGATACTCAAAAACCAGCAAATTTTCATTAGGGCTATGCCTCAATTTATAGTGTTTACATCAAGCATCAAATCCCCTTGATTTCTCCATGATTCACTCCCTGAATATCTCCACCTTTTGCCTGATTCTCTCCACCTCTTCTCTTTTCCCTGAATATCTCCCAGAATATCTCCACACTCCTAAATTCCCTCATGCTACCCATTATTCTCTCCCAGTAGATTCTTCTAACCTTTTCACAGGTTCTTTCACAATTACATCTTCTCTTTTACAGCCTCTATCCAAGAGCTCGTTCCCACACACACCCTTTTCACTTGTATATTTCAACACCTCCCCTCAAGTGAATAATCCTAACACACCTAGACCCTATACCAAGTTTGCCTCCCCTTACTTGGTAGTCCGTGTCTACTCCTCCCCTTAAGTTATCTCAGCACACCTGGACCCTGTATCAAGTTTCTTTCTTACTTGACAGTCCGCGACCAGTGCCTCAAGTCCCTAAACTCCATAGTCCTTGATGTGTGGGAGAAACAGGAATTAGGGTTAGAGTTCATTCATGGGAGACATACACAGAGAAGCAAGGGGGGGAGAGAGAGAGTTGTGGAGATAAGTCAACTCATGAGGCATGAGTGTGTGACTCCCCTATCACACATGTATATTACACTAGTACACATAGTGCACTTAGTACATTAAAAGTACTAAGTGTACTATGTACTATAACTTATGGGCTTGTACACACTATAAGGGTGGGCATGACGCCTTTACCCCAACAACCTCCCACTTAAAGGCAAAGTGCCCTTAAATGAAGGAAAAGAAAAAAAAATCAGCATGTACATGATAGTATACAAGGCCATATCAAGGCTGAAAATGGCCTCATCCAATGCCCATCAAGTGTCTGCAATGAGCAAACCGCTCCGGAGGCAAACTCTTTGTCAACAGATCAGCCGGGTTGTCATCCGTGTGAATCTTAACAAGCTGAATTTGCTTGTTCTCTATCACCTCTCTGATGAAGTGATACTTCACATCCACATGCTTCGTCTTTGCATGAAAGATAGGGTTCTTTGCCAACTGGATGGCACTCTGACTGTCACAATGCAACAATGGAATATCCCCTGTATAGCCCAAATCAACCACTAACCGAGATAGCCATAATGCCTCCTTGCAAGCCTCTGTGGCTGCAATATACTCGGCCTCTGTAGTAGATAAGGCTGTGCACTTCTGCATCCTGGATATCCATGACACAGCACCTCCTGTGAATGTAAACACATAACCGGTAGTAGACTTCCGGTTATCTGGATGACCGGCATAATCCGAATCCGTGTAACCATGCACTAATGCATCCTGCTTGCCAAAACAAATGCACAAATCGTGTGTGCCCTTCAGGTATCTCATGACACCTTTCACTGCTTCCCAATGCTTCTTGCCAGGGTTGGCCATGTATCTAGAAACCACTCCCACTGCAAATGCAATGTCCGGCCTAGTAGCAACCATGGCATACATGAGACTGCCACAAGCTGAAGCATACGGAATCTTGGCCATATCAGCCCTGTCTCTATCTGACTGTGGGCTGTCCATAGCACTGAGTTTCACATATGGAGACAAAGGAGTACTAGTCTTCTTCCCCCCGTCCATATTGAACCTCTGCAAGACTTTGCCAATGTATTCCTTCTGAGACAAATACAACACATGCTGATTTCTGTCCCGAAGTATCCGCATACCCAAGATGTGATTTGCATCACCCAAATCCTTCATATCAAAGGTTTGATGCAGCCTCTGCTTCAAGGCATCCATCTCTTTACGAGATTTCCCGGCAATCAACATATCATCAACATACAAGATGAGGATCAATAGACTGCCATCCAAAGCTTTCTTGGTGTACAAGCAGTGATCTATGTCACTTCTCCTGAATTTCTGAGATTTCATGAATGTATCAAATTTATGATACCATTCTCTTGGTGCCTGTTTGAGCCCATAAAGACTCTTTTTCAGCTTGCATACAAGCTTCTCCTTTCCACTCACTGCATAACCCTCTGGCTGCTGCATATATATCTCCTCATGGAGATCACCGTGAAGAAAAGCAGTCTTCACATCCATCTGAATCAAGTCCAGATCATCATGCGCAACCAAAGCTAACACAGCTCTAAGTGTGGTCATTTTGACCACTGGAGAGAAGATCTCCTCAAAGTCCACACCATATTCCTGCTTAAAGCCCTTAGCCACTAACCTGGCTTTGTATCTTGGCTTTGTATCTGGTGCAACTTTGAGCCTGTAAACCCACTTGCATGGCAAAACCTTCTTGCCTGCAGGCAAATGCACCAACTTCCAAGTTCCATTTTTATGCAGAGAATCCATCTCTGACTTCATGGCACGCTCCCATAGAGCTTTGTCTGCCCTCTGTAAAGCCTCCTTGTAACATGAGGGCTCCCCACAGTCAGTAAGCATCAAATAGTCAACCCCTGGAACAAACCTGTCAGGGGCTCTGGAGGGTCTTGTGGACCTCCGTACCCAATGACCATCATTTGCAGGTTGCTGTCCAGCCTGCATATCACCTATTGGTGGCTCCTGTTCCATGCCATAAGGCTGAAATATAATGCCCGGTATCTCCTCTAACTGTGGTGTATCCATAGGGATATCTTCTGCCATCTCTGGCTATCCATTTGGACCATTTTCAGCACCATTTAAGGGCTGGTTTTCCTGCTGTAATGGCTGATTTACAGCCCTTTGTTGTTGTCCATGATGTCCATCATCATCAAAGATGACTCTGTCAGGCTCCTGTTGCCTTGTAGGCTCCTTATACATGCATGTTTCATCAAAAATGACATCATTGCTGCGTATGATCTTTCTATTCATGGGATCCCAAAGTCTATACCCCATTTCACCTCTGTCACCATATCCTAGGAATATGCATTTGTGAGACTTAGGATCAAGTTTGGTGCGCATTTCCCTGCGTATGTGCACGTACGCAACGCAACCAAACACTCTCAAGTGCTTGTATGACGGAGGCTTCCCTGTCCATACTTCCTCTGGCACTTTCCCACCAAGCCTCGTGTTAGGTGACCTATTTATAAGGTGAACGGCTGTCATAACAGCTTCAGCCCAAAAACCATGAGGTAATGCAGCATGTGACAACATAGAACGGACCTTCTCCTGTATGGTCCTGTTCATCCTCTCTGCTGTCCCGTTTTGTGGAGGATCATAAGGAGTAGAGAGCTCCCTCTTGATGCCTTTAGCATCACAAAGGTCCTGAAACTGTTTGGACATATACTCTCCACCATTGTCGGAACGCAAAGCCTTCAGTGTTTTGCCAGTTTGATTTTCAACAAGAGCAACAAACTTCTGAAACACTGAGAATGTATCACTCTTCAAACGAAGAGGATAGACCCACACCTTGCGTGTGGCATCATCTATAAAAGACACAAAATATTTTGCCCCTCCCAAAGAAAGCTGAGGCATCTCACATACATCTGTACGCACAAGCTCTAACTGAGCATCTTTCTGTCCAAGAGCTTTCTTGTGGGGGCATTGTAGTTGCCTACCATATATACAATGCTCACAAAACTGAAAACTTGAAAACTTTAGAGAAGGCAAGTAACCCAAACGAGACAATTGCTCCATTCCCTTGACACTCATGTGTCCCAACCGGCTATGCCACATAGAAATTTCCGGCAGCTCGGTTGCATTTACATTAGCATGGTGACAAACACCTGCATGCATAAAATAAAGAGTGTCCACCTTAGAGCCTCTGGCAACAACCAGTGAGCCCTTACTAATTTTCCACTTTCCACTACCAAATGTGGTAACATAATCAGCATCATCAAGCTGTCCAGTAGAAAGCAGATTCTTCTTGATCTCAGGCACATGCCTGACATCATGGAGCATAAGCTGTGAGCCATCTGAAAACACAAGCCTCACATCACCTCTGCCAAGAATCTTGAATGCATGGTTATCACCCAAATAAACCACTCCTTCATTGCCAGCAGTATACCTGACAAACAAGTCTCTGCAACCTGTGACATGAAAGGAGGCACCTCAATCAATGATCCATGAGTGCATACCATGACCACCTGTAAGAAGTGAATGGGCATCAAGTGAAGACGTAAAGAGGACCTCATCCTCACTGCCACCTGCATGTGACACATTGATTTCTTCAATCTTGACTCCACTTTTGCCCTTTGGCTTTACATCTTTGGCTTCATCCTTCTCTTTGTCTTTGCCTTTTCCCTTTTCTTTTTGATCATTTTTCCATTTGTAGCATTGCTTTTTAAAGTGTCCCTTCTTGCCACAATAATGGCATACCAAATTCTTTTTGGAGCGAGACTTGCTCCTTCCCCGTTCTTGGCTTTTACCCCTTTGTTGGGATCTCCCACGTGCATTCATTGCATTGGACTTTCCAACAGAGTTGTTTTTCATGTTCATCTCTTCTTGAAGAAGAGCACCCTCAACATCTGCATATGACAGCATAGCATTCGAATTGCTAGTGGCTGTCCTGAATGTGTCCCAACTCTCTGGCAAAGTGCATAACAAAAAGGTGGCTTTGAACTCATCGTCCATTGCCAACTTTTGATTGATGACCTGGCTGACAATACCATTAAACTCATTTAGATGGGCTGTCATAGAAGCCCCTTCCTTCATCTGAAGGCCTATGAGTTTCTTCAACCAATACACTTTGCTTGAGGCACTTTGTTGGGCATACAAGTCCTGCAATCTCTGCCACATTCCCCAAGCTGTCTTCTCTTCACGAATGCTGAAAAGTAAAGAGTCTGACACAGACAACATGATAGTAGATCTTGCCAGCTCATCCATATCTTCCCACTCTTCAGCAGTAAGAGAAGCGGGCATCACACCCCTTTCTTTGATAGGCTTGTGCTGCTTTTTCTGGAGCAACACATTGTAGCACTGGGTTTGCCAAATATCATAATTATGCGAGCCTTCAAGCTTCTTGATGTGAAGCAATGAAGAGCTCTCACCTGTGGTTGCCATAGAAATATGCAACCTGTCAATGCCTGACTCCCTGCAAGTGTGCAAACGCTGCACCAATAGCACACAAAGTGCTCACAGTTATTCTCCCAAGCTTTATCTCCCACTGCGGAAGCAAGAATGCAACTTTTCTCCCACTTTATGTGATGAAATCACCAAAATCTGGTTGCTGCAGATTTTGGACAGCACCTTAAATGTGCTCTTTTGCCCTTCCAAAGTACTGTACAGCAGTACCAAGTGCTCACCAATGATGTACCAAACCTGTACCGGCAAGTTCAGCAGCTGAAATTGAACCTTTTGGTCACTCAAAACAGTGTACAACCATGCCAAAACATGCACAAAGCTGTGCCAAATCTGTACCAGCAGGTACAATAGCAATAAATGCTCTCCTGGCTGTCCAAATGAGTGAAAATCAGACTTTTACAGTCCCGAACACTGCATACAACAGTCCCGAACAGAAATTGGGCAAAAGCCCCTTGACTGCAAGCTGATTTTTGAGGATTCAAGGCATAAATGTCTTGCCTGCTGCTTTGCCAAGCTCAACAAGCATACAAACTTGAAAAGCCCCTTGATTTAAGATCAATTTCTGATCATACATGGTACATTGACGCACATGAAGGCATCCAGAGTGTTCACGATGCTTTCCCCTGGCCACATATACATCAAATACATGAAACCCCCTTGATTTACAGGCACATTGAGTGCTTGTAAGGCATCAACACATTATCCACAGCATCAAATGCGATTGCCTGCGTGCAAATCAACCAAATCGGCACAAAAGCCCCTTGATTTGCACTGCAATTTGCTGCAATTTTGCCCAAATGTGCGATTTTTCACATCATACAGCATGTATGAGTGCTTAATTACACAATTACATCAAAAGCCCCAAATTTCGACATCCAATTTCCTGCAAATTGATCCTGATTGTGACCAATTTCCTGCAAATTGATCCTGATTGTGACCAATTTCACCCAATTTTGCCAATTTTGCTCAAAAATTGAGCAATTGGGCACCTGTAGCTGCTCAATTGATTACTGTACTTGCTCAATTGCAAATCCCAAAAAAAAATTGAGGCAAATACCTTGTAATTTTCTGTTTTTTTTTTTTGTTTTTGTTGCAGGAAAAAGAGGAGGGTCGTGTTGATGCTGCTGCAGCTGTGCAGGTGAAGGACTCCTCAGGCAAACTGCAGAAGACTGAGCCAATGGAGGGCTCCTGTTTGCAGCAACTGTGCAGAGAGGTGGTCGAGTTGCCACTTCGCTGGCTATATGCGCTGAGCGCTACGTGGCTGATCGCTGGCTTGTGGACTTTGTTCGCCTACGGCTGCTGCCTTCGCCACTCCTCAAGTGGCCAGCCGACTCCATATCAACCCGCCTTGTGGACTTCGTTCGCCTACGGCTGCTGAGGTGGTCGCGGCTGCTGCCTTCACCACTCGCCTAGGTGGCCAGCCGACTCCATATCAACCCGCCTTGTGGACTTCGTTCGCCTACGGCTGCTGAGGTGGTCGAGTTGCCACTTCTCGCCTGATTGCTGCCTTGCGTTCGCTTCTGGCCTCTTCACCGAGTAGCAGCGCTACATACGACGAGTTGAAGGCGAGCAGCCCCCACAATACGACCAGAAAAAAAAAACGACCACAGGGCTGATTACGACCAGCAGACAGGGTTAATTACGACCAGTTCTGAAATCAGATTAGGGCAACTGTAGGATGTGATAACAAGTGCAGCCATCATGAGAAGAGGGAGGGGACCAAGAGCTCTGATACCAGTTGTGTGGGAGAAACAGGAATTAGGGTTAGAGTTCATTCATGGGAGACATACACAGAGAAGCAAGGGAGAGAGAGAGAGAGTTGTGGGGATAAGTCAACTCATGAGGCATGAGTGTGTGACTCCCCTATCACACATGTATATTGCACTAGTACACATAGTGCACTTAGTACATTAAAAGTACTAAGTGTACTATGTACTATAACTTATGGTCTTGTACACACTATAAGGGTGGGCATAACGCCTTTACCCCAACACTTGACACTCTCTCTCTCTCAATGTGTCCAAGGCTACTATAAGTGCCCGCGACCTTGACTAAAGTGCTCACACATACATCTACCACGTGGCCTACATCATCGGTGGCTCAGAGGTGGTTTTACTTTATTGGGGCAGGTTACATTGGGTTGTGGGCTCTCTCTCTCTCTCTCTCTCTCTCTCTCTCTCTCTCTCTCTCTCTCTCTCTCAGAGATTTTCACATGGCTCCTCACTCTTTGGAGCCTCACATCTTCTCTTTTCTTCAGTCTTCTTCTCGTGGCAGCATCTCTCCACGCGTCCGTCTCTTCTTCCAGTCTTCTCGGGGCAGCTTCTCTTCTTGTGGCAGCTTCTCTTCTCGTGTCCATGTCTTCCTTCAGGTCTTCTTCTCGGTGTGGATCCTCTTCTTGGGAAGAGATATTCTTCTTCTTTCATGGCTGGGGCCATGAGCTCGTCCGTCAGGTCTTTTTGCTCCATGTGAGCAACATGTTTCAATGTTTTGCTGACACTTCCTTTGGGCTTTTTATGTTTATCTTTTGTCATTATGCAATGCAAACCCAAATTTATGCGGGAGGTCTTACCTCTTGCCTTAATCTGGACAAGGGCAGTGTCTGTTCCCATTTTTACACTGATAAAATGTGCCCAATACATAATGCGTATAGCATTCATTCTCATGCACATTCCAAATGCAACTCTGGCTGTGAATAATCTTGTATTTGAATGAGATTTACAGGCATTAACCAAGGGTTAAATGCAAAATGATGATTTTCACAAATTTTATCAGTACAATTTTTCAGAAATTACACTAAATTAAGGGTAACCAATTTGTACGGGATGGTTGGAGTATCAAACCAACTCCGATTTGCAATCTGAAGTTATAGGGATCTGTATCAGATACCTAATGGTTAATTTGAACCCTCAATTGTACCAAAATACAGTGATTAGCACTGATTAATCACTGATTAGCAAATTAATGCTCTGGTTTGTGTGCAGAAAACAGAGTATGCGGGGAGCTCAGATCTGGTGCCTTCCACTTCAAATGAGCTCAAATGCTTTCAAAGGCATCAATAGCAATGAGTCTAGTAGAGGATTAAGCCAAGAAACACAAGATTTGACCAAATAATGAAAGCTTAATCTCTGTTTTACCAAAGTCACCTGCAGATTTGATGAAGAGCTTGGATCTCTCTGTAGACTTGATGAAATTGATTTCTGTCTTCACCAGCTTGTAGAGCATGCTTGATTACCCCTTGGGCTAAGAGGAATTAGAGACCTTTGATCTGTGGAAGTAGAAATCACCAAAACATCTCAGAAAAACGTAGCCTGCAAATCGAGCTCCCGCCGGCGTTCTGCGCTGAATTAGCCCACAAGATTTGAGATGTGTGTAGCCCTATGAGTCTACTATGAGTACCTAAGAGGGCTTAGCCTAATGTTATGTGTGCAAGGAGAATGGAGTCCTCCACTGGCTGGGGGTGAAGAGGAGAAGTGAAAGCTTACTAAAAAATTGATTTTTTGCTAATTATTTTACTAATCCTAATTAATTCACTAATGGGCTCATAAATCTGGTTGATTCTAGGCATGGCTCTGATACCATGTTGAAATTTGAGCTAAATGATGAGCTATGGTGGATCATACACTAGAATCAACATGATTAACAAAGTGATTAAGAAATGATTAAGACGTAATTAGTGAATAATTAGCAGATAGATTAATGTAGGCATGGATACTCAAAAACCAGCAAATTTTCATTAGGGCTATGCCTCAATTTATAGTGTTTACATCAAGCATCAAATCCCCTTGATTTCTCCATGATTCACTCCCTGAATATCTCCACCTTGCCTGATTCTCTTCATTTAGCTCAAATTTCAACAATAACCTCATCAGCTCCAGATCCAGGACATGCTCCACCGCCATCGAGCTACCTTTCCATGTGACATAGCTGAGGGAGACCTCTCGGCCATACTCGTCAACCCCATGCTTGACATTTTGGAGAGTGCTATACCATCTACTCGGAGCTGAAGTTGCTCCCATGTTTTTATGTTTTTAGTATTCCATGACGAGTTTCCATGGACAGTTTTGTATCACCCCAGTGAAATAGCTATATTTATGTTTTCATTCTGTTTTATTTTCCATTCCATGATGATATATGCCATGGACATTATTGTATCACTTTGGTCTCACAGGCCCATTGGGTCTTTAGTAGACCCTTAATCTCTCTCTCTCTCTCTCTCTCTCTCTCTCTCTCTCTCATACGGACACCCAAGGAGGAGAGGATATGCCTTTCGTGAGGGATTCAGTCCACTCTCCAGGATCATTGACTTCCAAGACCAGCGTTGCCTGGGCCTCTTCCTGCTTGAGCTCTGCAGGCACAGGGACACCTTCTTGAGACACACGCCCCAACCACCCCACCCCCTCCCTCTGCAACCAACCATCACCAGTTTCTTCCAGACCCAGGAGGTGGAGGACACCGACATAGTGGATCTTTCAAGCCAAGAGGTGGAGGACACCGACTCTCAACTTTCAAGCCACTCTCTCCCCCATAGGCCATCTCTCAAGCCTCTCTCTCTCTCAAGCTTTTAGGCTCTCTCTCTCTCAAGAGTCAAGAGTCAAGCCTCACTCTCTCATTTTCTCAAGCCTCTCTCTCTCTCTCTCTCTCTCTCTCTCTCTCTCAAGCCTATCCATCTCTTGAATCTTCCAACTTCTCTCTCTCTATTACAATGACGAGGGAGAAGAACGAAGCCTTCAATGTGTATGTAATAAATCTGTAAGCTGTGTATTAAGAGTGTCAGGAGGTGAGTGTGGGTCTAGATGAAGAAGGCCTTGATAAGCATTCAAATTATAAGTATAAGTTATAAGCATTCAAATTATAAGTTATAAGTTATAAGTTATAAGCGAGACAGGTATAAGTTACAACTTATAAGTTATAAGTTATAAGCATTCAAATTTCAAACTTCAATGTTTATTGAAATTTGAAACTAAATTCTAATACATTGCTTGTCACTTGATCATTGTACAATGTAGGTGAATGTGGATGCATTCAAGCTCACAGGGGGCACTCTTGAGAGTGTAAACAAAGTGCAAGATGAGGAGGAGGAGAGGATCTATGCAGAGATCTATCGAGAGCTCGAGTCGTTTGATCGACGACCTATCTCGCACTCGTCGTGGGTGTGGAGGTAGTGGCAGAGGAGTGCAAGTAGGAAGCCGTGGATGCACGGTTCGTGGTGCTTCCACGGACATAGTGCATATCTATGTGCGGTGTGGTTCGGGTAGCTCCACACTTGCTCTTGCAGATGAGGATGCTCCCTTTGGCTTCTCACATGAGCTTAGAGAGCCCGAGTTCGATGATGAGGGCAACCTTCTTAGCGATGGCGACTTCGGCGAGGCCACTGATGTGTCCTCTTCTCATGAGGATGATTTCAGCGAGAGCTCTGATAGTGATGCCTTTGTCTAGTCTCTCCTTGGGCCTTGGCTCTAGCCTCTCTTTTTGTACTTGCGCCTAGCGCGCATGATCGCATCGCACCTCTATGCTTTATGTACTTTTGTTTGTCACTTCAAACTTGTTTTTAATGATATTTTGGTTTGAAACAACTGCTCTAGACTCTACCCTTCCAAATTGAAAATGTCTATGTTTATAGGTGTTCTTTAATTTAAAAAAAACTGTATTTTATCGTACGGTATCCCAAAATTGTATATCATACCGAAAATTCCCGTACAGTATCGTACCGTACGGTATCGTATTTTTGTACTGTGACAACTATGAATCTCTCTCTCTCTTTTTGGTCTCATAGGTCATTTTGGCCTTCTGAAGACGTTAATATATCATTTCATCTCTCTCATCTCTCTCTCTCTCTCTCTCTCTCTCTCTCCACCTGCGCCCCTCTCTCTCTCTCTTCGCTGCCCTCCCGCTGCGCCCTCCCCTCCCGCTTCTGCGCCGCCCTGCCCCCCTTCGCCCCTGCGCCGCCCTGCCCTCTGTTCACCCCTTCGCCGGCTCCCCCCTCTTCGCTGCCCACCTGCGCCCCCTCCTTCCCGCTGCGCCCACCCCTCCCGCCCTGCCCCCCTTCGCCCGTGTGCCGCCCTGCCCTCTGTTCACCGCCCTGCCCTGTTTCGTTTTTGCCGCCCTGTGCCCCACCCTCTTCGCTGTTTGCCTGCCTGTCTTCCCGCCTCCCTTCTCCCACTCACGCTTCCTCAGGCCCCCAAGGCAGCAACATAACTCTCTTGTCCTCTCTTTCCCCTTTTCCCTACATGACTTGAAACCCCCCCTGTTGCTACTGTTTTGCTCCTGTGTCATGGATTAATTTTCAGTCCATTGGCTGTGGGAATGCAAAAAGTCATGACCAAGACCGGGTTTAAAGAGGAGCTCGTGAAGGTGGAGGACAAGCTCGGCACAATTATCAAAGAAAACAAGAAGATGGTCGACTCTTCCGTCACCGCAATCATAAACCGCCTCTCCAAACTCGAGAAGGGATTTGACAAAATCCAAGAGCTCGAAGAGAGATCTTCCAAGCAAGAGGCTGAGATTTCAGCTTTAAAGGAGGAACTAGTGGAGGCCAAATTGCATGCTAAGAGTCAAGCGGCTGAAATCTCAGCCCTCAAAAAGGAGTTGGCAGCCACTTCAAAAAGCAATCTTGAGGATGGAAAATTTCAGCCCTCCTTTCTTGAAGAGCTGAATACCATCAAGGAACAAATGAGGATCATTCGAGAGGAGGAGGAGCAACATAAAGAGAAGACATCTTCATGGGTGGAGGTGATCACAAAGACACAAAAGAAGATGGACGAGGCGGAGAAGTGGATCGAGGTCGCCAAGAAAGGGAAAGGTAAAGAAACGCCACCCATCCCCACTCCCACCATCATCAACATGACCCTTGAAGAGGAGCAAAGGAGGAAGACCCGGGCCTTACATGTACGAGTGTCCGGTCTAAAAGACCGTGATGATGCGGAAGGGGAAACCAAGGATCTCTTCTCTATGATGGGCATTGAAGCCACGCACACAAAGGCATGGAGAGTGGGAAAGAAGAGAGAAGGTAGTGGTGGTGAATCTTCTAAGGAGAGAGCACTTATCATTCGTTTCCCCTCCATGGAAGCGAAGAAGGACTTCTTGAAGAGACGTCCTACACTCAAGAAGACAGGAATATTTCTTGGAGATGACCTCACACTCTC
The DNA here is from genome assembly GCF_041138505.1 of Cibotium barometz. Classification (NCBI taxonomy): domain Eukaryota; kingdom Viridiplantae; phylum Streptophyta; class Polypodiopsida; order Cyatheales; family Cibotiaceae; genus Cibotium; species Cibotium barometz. The sequence continues at coordinate 43,709,700 of NC_141094.1, forward strand.
GCAACTTGCCCACATGAAAGAAGTTATGCCAGAGATAAGGGCAGCCCGAGAGAAAGGGAAAGTGGCCTTCCATAGAGATGGTAGAGTGGTGATTATGGAGAGGTGCTCTTCATGACGGCGCGAGACCTATGGGACTACACTCAAAGTTGCTACTTGGAATTGTAATGGATCTCTACGTCTTGATGTAGAGGCTTTTGAGGATAGTTTCATTGGGAGGGACATCATCTTCTACTGTGAGACACATCAGGCTCCTGGACAGTCCATGCCACATGTTAGTGGATACCGATGGGAGACAGCTTGTAGACAGGAGACTCGTTCAGAGCATAGAGGACGGGGCTCAGGAGGAGTGGCAGTATTGTTTAGAGAGGAGCTACAGCCACTGATACATATAGTCCGCAGAGATGAGCAGGCTAGATACATGTGGGTTAGACTGAGGGCAAAGACGGGCAGATATCTCTACATTGCTATATGCTATTTTGCTCCTAGTACATCAGTGTATGCATCACCTAGCGGGCAGTCTCCCTTTTCTATTTTGGATGATGACATTTGGGAGTTCTCCAGGGATGGTGACATCATTCTCCTGGGGGACTTCAATGCCAAGACCGCCATAACCAGACAGTATTTTATGATACCTCAGAGGAGATGTTGAGGGAGCTTGATGTTAGGGATATGGGCCTATCTAGACTCTCACAGGATGAGGAGCATACAGTGTATGGGCGGTACTTGATAGACATGGGGACTGCACATGGATTGGCCATCTTGAATGGCCTACAAAGATTCCCGACATCAGGCGGTTTCACTTGCTTTCTACATAGGCATGGTGCTAGTACAGTGGACTATGTTATGGCTCAGCCCAATCTCATTCCCTCTTTTCAGGATTTTATGGTAGGCACTAGGCCAGTTGGAATAGCACTGGATCATGCTATCTTGTCCTTCACTCTTACATTTCAGTTCAGCACCGCTCCATTGGGACAGGTCTCCACACACACTCGTTATACCTTTACGAGGGAGACTGACACCGTGTACACGGATGAGATATACAGACGCTTATGTGCCGAGGAGCCAGGACGGCCATTAGATGAGCTCACTCAGATATTGATAGATACGCTTCATGCTGCAGCATCAGAGGCATATCCCCATAGTCAGCCCACACGGAGACGACCTGGGAACATGCCCCAGAACAGTTGGTATGATGAGGAGTGCAGAGAGAGATGAGGATCAGATTACAGAGAGAGGTGCTCATGGGTGTTACCACTCACAGACAGTCACGGATTACCTTCCGGCACCTAGTGCGACGGAAGAAGAGGGCTTATCTTGCTCAGTTAGAGAGGGATTTGTATTAGTTATTTATGAGTCAGGACTCAGGCGAGGCATGGAGACTATTCCATGAGCATTCACCATCACCAGCCATTACCTCCACAGAGATTTGGGGTGAGTATGCAGCATCCCTGTACACAGCAGCAGGACAGCCGCCCCTGCCAGACCCATCGGAGCCATGCCCAGAGACGTGCTTTCTTTACTGCTGAGATGGTAAGGAAAGCTATTGACAAGATGAGGACTGAGAGAGCATATGATCATGATGGTTTGATAGCAGAGCACTTTATTCATGCCAAAGATATGCTTGCAGAGCTTATTGCTATGATGTTTAACCGAGCCATGTGTGAGAGTTTTCCTGAGACTTGGAATATGTCCACAATTGTGCCTATCTTCAAGTCAGGGGATCCCATGCTTCCTGGGAATTATCGTACCATCATGATTGGTCACACATTGGCTAGATTATATGCATCTATTCTTGAGCAGGAGTTGAGTAGATGGGCAGAGAGAGAGGGCATACGTGCATCAGGGCGGGCAGGGTTCAAGAGAGGTTTCTCCACTCTTGACCATATCTTGACACTCAGAGCTATTATTGAGGAGGGCAGATTATATGGCAGGAGGATTTATTGTTGCTTTGTGGATTTCCGCAAAGCTTTTGACACAGTACCAAGAGCCAGACTGATGCGCAGACTACAGGAGATGGGAGTGCCCACAGAGCTGATTTGGGGAATCATGGCTTTATACAGGACAGTTGTGGGGCAGGTACGTACTATTCAGGGTATATCTGAGATGGTTCACTCCACTATTGGGGTGAAACAGGGCTGCCCCCTTTCTCCCACCTTATTTGGGATGTACGTGGATGAGGTTTCAGACTATGTAGAGCGGGAGGGTGACATTATTTGGGATGTACGTGGATGAGGTTTCAGACTATGTAGAGCGGGAGCACAGCTAGCAGGGACATGGATTCCGCTGTTATTGTATGCTAATGATATTGTGCTGATCTCAGATTCTCCAGAGGGGATGCAGCATCATTTGGATGCATTGCACACCTTTGCACAGGACAGTGGATTGTCTGTTAACCTTGGTAAAACCAAGGTGATGGTGTTTAATACCACAGCACAGTGGGTTAGGAGGTCAGTACCCACCTTTACATATGGTCAAGAGACAGTGGAGTATACAGATGCATATACTTACCTTGGTGTGGTTTTCAGTGGCCCACTATTTTCCTTGAGGAGAGCAGCGGAGACCAAATTGACCAGAGCTTATGCAGCATTGGGGAGACTAGAGAGTATGTGTTCGCAGGTTCAGTTTCAGGAACCTCGAACAAAGCTCTGGCTCTTTGACACTTTGGTCACTTCAGCCATGCTGTATGGAGTGGAGATATGGGGACCCTCAGTAGATCACCACAGCCGAGCTGGTAGCACTGATGGATGGAGACATATGGAGAGGCCCTTGGTTTCTATGATTTCCCGGATGATTAGGGCCAAGGCCTCCGTACCACATGATATTATCCGTGCAGAGATGGCTGCCCTCCCATTGGTAGTAGAGGCACTCACTCGATCAGTCTCCTTTATACATAGCACTTGGGCTCTCCCTAGAGACAGATATGCTCGCTTAGCCCTGAAGTCTTCACGACAGTTGGCATCACAGGGAGACGGATCATGTTGGTATGCACAGATGACAGCTTGGTTCCAGTTGCATGGCTTTAGTATGGAAAGGCTACCTCCATTTCAATACTCCCTGGATGCACCCTCCCTCTCTCTCACACGGGCAGAGATTACCAGACTTATCAGGCGGGACTTGATTCAGCTGGACACTAGGAGGACATGGATACAGCCGACACAGGAGCTTGGTACGAAGATGGCTTTCTATAGAGATCATCTTCTCCAGCTCACGCAGGATGGGTTTGTGATTAGACCCAGCTACATGGATACTCATCTTTCTCATGGGGTACGGTGTGCTATTGGTCAGATGCGCACATCCTCACATCAGCTAGAGATTGAGACTGGCAGATTCAGAGGAGTACCAGCTGAGGCCAGGATTTGTCACCTATGCCAGATGGAGCCAGAGACAGAGTTACACTACATATGTCACTGTCCAGTATATTATGAGATACGAGGCCGTTTTCACTGCCTGTTTAGAGAGGGTTTCGGACCACTTTCTAGAGTCAGAGATGCCTCGGATTATACTTGCTGGAGCTTCGTAGACATAGAGAGGGACTCTTGAGAGGGAGGGGATCAGAGAGGGAGAGACACCTACAGAGGCAGCTTACACACTTCTTTCGACCAGAGACTGAGCAGACAAGCCAGCAGGTATTGCAGCTAGCCCCAGAGTAAAGCCGCACTAGTGATTGATCGGGCTATAGAGCTAGGGCGGTCCAGGCGCCCCAAGATGAGAGGCCCATCTCGACACCGGGGGAGACTACAACAGAGGATCAGGACCATACTAGCACGGCATGGGAGACGTCCAGTCAGAGTAGTCACCATGGAGAACATTGAGGATATCCGCCATCGACCGATGAGAGACTTCTTTGGATAGTGATATGTATGATGCTTACCTTTGTTGCTGGAGTTTTCCTCCCAGATGTTATCCATTAGAAGCTCCTAGTACAGTACTTTTCCTCATAGTTATTTCAATTTCAGTTAGTTGTTTTTAGCTTTTCTTACACAAACATTGTATCACATCCACCAATTGTTGTAACCTTTTTGGTCTCATAGGTCATTTTGGCCTTTTGAAGACGTTAATATATCATTTCATTTCATTTCTCTCTCTCTCTCTCTCTCTCTCTCTCTCTCTCTCTCTCTCTCTCTCTCTCTCTCTCTCTCATCGTAGTCGAGGCTCTTGCCAAATCAGTGTCCTTCATTCATAGCACTTGGGAGCTTCCCCGACACCGGTATGCACGACTTGCTTTAGAGTCCTCTCATCAGCTAGCCATGGAGGGAGACACTTCATGTTGGTATGCGCAGTTAGCATCCTAGTTTGAGCTCCACGGGTTCAGTTTAGACAGACTTTCACCCTTCCAGTACTCTCTGGAGGCACCCTCTCTCACCTTGACACATTCTAAGATTAGTAGTCATCAGACAGGACCTCATTCAGTTGGACACTAGGAGGACATGGCTAGAGCCCTCACAGGAGTTGGGGACGAAGACGGCTTTCTATAGAGACCATCTTCTCCGCACCACTGAGGATGGCTTTATACTTAGACCGAGCTACATGGATACTGTCACAAAGCCCTATATTCTAGGGACATGCGGATGCGTGTCAGGCCTAGAAACATGCGGATGCATGTATGTATTATACCTGGGCATGTGTATGGATCATATGAGTGGATGCATATGAGTCCAAGAACATGGCAGGACATTTGTGGACTTTCGGGCGGTGCCCGTGTGGATTCCATGCACACATGGTGTGTTATGATGGCAGGCGGAATATTTTCAAGTACAAGAATGATGATAGGTGGTTCTCCAAGTTCACATGTGCACAATGCATAAATGATGCATGCCATAACTTTATTTTACTTTGTGTGACATTGTCTTGCTGCCTGGACGATGCTTGTTATTTTGGCTTGTGAAGTCCGAGGGACCGGGGACGCCCGGGCACCTTGTGGACGCGTGTGTGCACTCCTGTTTGGGCCTAAAACTGTGGGCTTATCGGTTTTGCAGGTGGTAAGTGCGTCCACACTCAATTTGCAGCTTATTTCATTTACTACTAAAGTTTATTGGTTTGCAGGTCCACACTCATTAATAAGTGGCCGGACAACTTATAATGCGTTCGCATTTGGTTGGACCAAAATTAATGAAGTCCGGACAACTTATGGCCATTTCCCATTTGGTTGGACCTAAACTTATACAAACAGGACAAATGGAGCACTATGGGCTGGACACCTACCTGGACACCTTATGGGGACACTTGTCAGCCTGTTTGTGTACCCACCAAGCCCCTTAGGTGGCACTGGAGAAAGGCGCCTCCTTCAAGAGGCCTTTTGGGCTATTTTATTCATTACTCAACACATTGGAGAGCTGGTTGGAGCTTTGGGAGTTGCTACAGGGCTGGTTGCTTGCTTCCCGGACTCACACAAGCTTGGATAATGATCCCCACACTCTTCTAAAGGGCTGGTTGGTAAATTTCAGACCTGTAATTTCTGGTTATTGCGAGTTTTGGACTGGTTACAGGTGTCCAGAGTCAACTTGGACAGTACAGGACAGCTCTAGGGACCTCCACAGGGCTGTAGGACCCTTTACAAGTGGAATTCTCGCGATAAAAAGTTGCTGTTTTGGACTGGTTATTGCACAAAACAGGCCGGACAGCAATGGAACATGTGAGCATGGATGTGTCTCAAGGATTCCTGGTGTAACAGGTGCTTAGGGCAAGCATTGGGGACACTTGCTCGCGGAAAAACACAGGTTTCTGGATCAGTTTCTTGCGTGGAAACAGGGCCTAAAGATCCATTTACATCTTGTGCAGGGCGGAGTATCTGTGAGGATTGTGATACTCTTGTGCCTTGTGCAGGGCGGATGTACCTGTGTGTAGGGCGGATGTACCTATAGATTCTCTTGTTTTAAATGTATTCATTCATGATGTATTTGGAAGAATCAGGTGCAGACTGGTGGTGAATCCCCAGGCACCCGTAATCTTGTACTTTGCAGACTCTTTTGGTAATATAACCTAAAGGGGGGGGGTCAACCTATCATCGGCCCCTTTATGTGGTGTACTGTCATTTTCAGCTTTGTGGTTGTAATACTCAAGTGTTAAGTGCTCAGAATCTTGTTCACATTTATACGATTCCAATACACGCGTCCGCCTCCCGTTACATTGGTATCAGAGCTCTGTTTTTCCCCTCATTGGAAAACGGTCTGAGGCTTGGAATCATAAGTGGTGACCTGATTTGAGTGTCATGGACAGCCACATTTCTGACAGTGTGGAGAACACACAGGACCGTGAACTTCATCGTACAAGGGATGCAAGAGATGCTGCAGGCAATGATGTCTATGGAGATGCAGGTACTCATGACACTATGCATTCTGATTTGGAATCTTTGAGGCGTCAAGTGCGACGCTATAGGGCTGAAACCGAAGAGCTTAGGTCATTGAAAAATGACCCGGATGTACAAAGGGTGTTGGCTGCGAAGACAAAGGCTTCGGTCCATGAAGTCACTTTTGAAGCAATTGCAAAGGAAATGGATGTTGAGAAACCCCGAGAGCTTGCACTTCCATACCTAATGGTTAAGGGTGATGTATACACTGAAGCAGATGGTAGTTTGGCTTTCAAGAAGCCACCCCTCATGGCTGCCCGTGGTGATGCATATGATGCACAACAAGCAGAAAGAGCACAAGTGCCAAACGCTGAAAGGACAAGAGTCCCTGGTGCTAGGCTTGATGCAGGTCAAGAGAAGAGTAAGGATGAGGGATCCTCTACTCATTCCCGCTTTGCTCCAAGAAGACATATCCGTTCTCGTGTTGAGCTTTCCACTCATATGGAGAGTGTGGCTCAAGAGAGAACGAAGAGGGATCGTGAATCTTCATCGCGGCATCATCATCATGCAGATGAACAGGATGTAGAGAGGGATGCATATAGAAGGAAGAAGCCTCGAGAGTTCAAGTCCGGTGACAAGAATGTAAAGTTTGAAAACTTTCAGGGACGGATGGACTCTACCAAAGCACTTGCTTTCATCAGACAGTTTGAGATAGCTTTTTGCAATGAAGACTTTTCGGAAAAGTCTATGCTCAGGCATGTGGGAATGCATCTCAAGGATACGGCAAGTGATTGGTGGCTTGCAAAAATACTTGATGGAAGTGCTGCCCCAACTTGGTCTTCTTTCAAAATTCAGTTTTATGATCAATTCTTACCACCAAACTTTGCAAAGGATGTACGCAAGGAGTGGGATTGGCTGTCCCAAGATGAGGGAGAGTCCGTTGCTTCATACATAGCAAAGTTTTGGAAAGTCCTTCTCAAGGTTATTCCCTTCATGAAGATTGGAGAGGACGAGAAGAAGAGAAAGTTTGAATCGGGGCTCCATCATATTATCCAACAAAGCTTGGGAGTGTACCCAAATAAGACCATACAAGAGCTTATACACTCAGCCATGATTGCGGAGAACTTACACATAAAAGCACCCTCAAATAAGCCATTTGCAGGTCAAAACAAGAGCAAATTCAGGGCTGGTTATGACCAGAAAAAGGGTGGACAGCCACCTAAGAATGCTCCCAAAGATGGCCGAGATGCAAAGGATGACTCCGAAAAGAAGCCGGGGGGTAAACGCCACAATTTTGGGCTCTCAAAACAGCAATTGGAAGAGTACAGGAAGGCTGGAAAATGCTTTAAGTGTGGCAGTAAAGATCATATATATCCTAAATGCCCACAAAATCCTAAGAATGCTGAGCCTAATGTGGAAAAGCCTCTTGAGAATGTTGTACCCGGTGGAGCCCATATACAAACAATATAAGGGGGGGTGGGGATGTGGATGGAGTGCTAAGGCAAGATGCATCTCTATATGCTGAAGGGGTAGTACAAGCATACTATGCAGATCTATGTCTAACTCCATCCAGTGCCATAAGAGGGATATAAGATATCATACATCGCCGATGCTGAGGCTATGAATGGCGTGAACATGTACCCTGAGTCTGAATGAAAGCGAGCTAGCCTCTCCTGTGTCTCCATCTAGTGTCTCATTCGGATAGCTGCTATCTCTCGGTGACGGAGTCGGGGTGTTCTATGTCCAATCTGTCTAGGTCTCCTCCTGGCTCTCAATTCCTCTGCTCTCTGTGCGGTCACCCCACGTGGTACATCAGCTGGCACTGGCATAGCTCTCTGGAAGAAATCTGTGAGCTAGGACTGTCTCCCACCCCTAGTGGGAGCGGGTGTCTGGAGGAGTCTCTCGAGAACTATGAAGCTCTAGTAGTAGTCTGCCAAGCTGTCGCTGGTCCGAGACCTCCATCAACTGATGTAGTGAAGAGTGCTCCTCAAACAATCCTGCATATCTATCTCTGACCCCCTGGTGGGCTCTACATCTACATACAAAGTGATCCTCAGTCTCCACCTCCTCGCGGCACAATCTGCATATCCGCTCAGCTTTGGGAACCCGTGCCGCTCTCCCAGCCTCTATCTCTAGCTGATGTGATGAGACTCGTAGCTGTCCAATAGCAACGCGAGAACTGTGTGGCATGTATACATCCATGTACCGCGGTCGATGTATAAACCCATCCCCTGAGATGCTCATAAAGTGGTCTCTGTAATACATCATCTTCGGTGGTAGTGGGCTCTTTGGTGCTGTCCATGTCTCCTGTATGTAGTGCTGCCATATGTCCTATCTCATCACTCTGTTCCTCTCATTGAGAGAGAGGTAACCCCATGGAACAGACTGATCATACTGAAAAGGTGGCAACCGCTCAATGTCTATCCCATGATGTGAGAACCACTGTAGCATCTGTGCATACCAAGATCCAGTGTGTCCAGCCTCGGCCAGCTGTCTGGATGCCTCAAAAGCTCGGCGAGATAATCTCTCCGTGGGCATCTCCCTCATCCTGTATATAAAGGAGATCGTCTGGAACAATGCCTCCACTGCCATAGGTGGTGCAGCAAACTCAGCTCGAACAATGTCGTGCGGGACGGATGGTTTGCTGCGTATCATCCTCGAGAGCATCAAGATCTGTGGTCTCTCCAGCTATACCCATGTGGAGGCTGCAAGCCCTGGTGCCCAAACCGCTGCTGCATACATCAAGGCTAGTGTCACTAATGTATCAAAGAGGCACCCCTTCGTGCGGGGTTCCTGAAAATGTGCCTGATGACACTGACGCTCAAGGCCAGTAAGAGCTGCATACCCCCGGGTCACTCTGTCTCGGACTGCCTGAGCTATGGAGAAGCGTCCAGCTGAGCTAGTAAATGTGATGCCAAGGTAAACATAAGAGCTCACCACCTCGACCCGCCCTCCTGCTAATGTGAGAGTAGTGTGGCTCCTGACTACGGGTGAAGTGTGGAAGATCATAACCTTGGTTTCCCCAAGGTTCACTGTGAGCCCCTGCTGTGCGCAGAAGTCATCAAGAGCCACAAGGTGTCTTTGAAGCCCAACCTGCGTGTCGGATACCAAGACGATGTCATCAGCATAAAGCATAACATGGACAGTAATACCTGATAGCTCAACCCCAGAGCCTCCTCCCTGTGTGATGTAATCGACCACCTCATCAATATAGAGCCCAAAGAGCGTGGGGGAGTGCGCGCACCCTTGCTTCACACCAATGGTGCTAGCAACTGTGTCGGACAAGCCTCCTGGGCATCGGACTCTCCCAAAGACCTGCTCATATAGCTTGTATATGCCCCACATCATGTCTAAAGGTATGCCTAGTGTCTGTAGTCGCCGAAAGAGGCGCTCTCTGGACACAGTATCAAATGCCTTGCGGAAATCCACAAAGCAACAATAGAGCCGTTGCCTCCGTGCCTTTGCTTGATCAATCAGGCACCTCAATGTAAAAATGTGGTCAATGGTGGAGAAGGCTCGACGGAAGCCTGCCTGGCCTACTGCTCTCAATCCCCCAACCTCTGCATGAGTGCTCAGCTCTGCCCAAAACTGCCCCGTAAGTTTGGCCAATATATGGCCAATCATGATGGTCCTGTAGTTCCCAAGGTCTGGTACATCTCCCGCTTTATGGATCGGCACAATAGTGTGCATCGTCCACTCAGCCAGAAACCCCTCTGACAGAGCTCTATTGAAGAGATGAGCAAGAAATGGTACCAATGTATCAATAGCATAGATGAGATGTTCTCCCTGTAATCCTGTATGATCTGTCGCCCGTCCATGTTGGAGTCGGCATATGGCCCTCCTAACCATAGGTGGGGTGAAGAAGGTGGAGACTGTGGAGCATGGCTCTGTGGGCTGTGGTATAGGGAGCTGTGCAGGCACATCATAAAGTCTCTCTGCATATGTCTGCCAGGTCTGAGGATTGGCAATAGGTGTGGGAGGACGGGGCTCTCTGAGTCTCCTCCAAGCAGCAGCAGCATCTCTGCTCATGAGCATGTGATATGTGTCCTAGTACTGAGCCTCCTCATAAGCTCGCCGCTTACGGCCGGTGAGAGTATGCATCCTCCTGCCTGCCTGCCTCAGGGTGATCTCCCCGCGAGCCCTCTGCACTCGGAGACTGCGGTAAAGGTCTCTGCACTCATCATCATACCATCGGTTCTGGGGCATGCCTCCGGGTTCTCATGTGTCTCTGTCATCAAGATGATATCCCGACCCTCCATCACCTCCTCAAGTCTCCCTGGATGTGTCCATAGGAGTCCATTACAGTTCCAGATTGCTATGTGTATCTCTTTGTCTTCATGTTGTTTCCTCCGTGTCTCATAGGCCAGATGGCGCTATTCGACCCTCTTCCCATCAATGTAGATGTGACCATCCCTATAATGTGCCTTCTTCCCTTCTTTGCGTGCCGCCTTGATCTTCGGCATGCATAATCTTCTGTGCTCCAGTTGCATCCACGTGAGGTCATCATCGAAGTAGATGGGGTCCCCTGGCAAGCTCCTCAAGATAGCCCGTCTTCTCATAAAGCTCATCCTACTCTCCTCGTCCGGGAACTGTAGCACTAAGGCCTTGCTTTTGGTGGAGTCCTTTGGGGTTGTCCTCCATACTCTAGTGAATGGGAGCGGCTCATCCTCCTTTAGTCCTGGCTTGGTACATAGGTTCCGCCCGTCAATCTCGGGCGTGGAGATAGTGCTCTCTGGTATCCCTGTGACTCGGACGTTGAGGCGCCGGATTGGGAGGGGTGGGCACAGAGCGAAGCGGGGGGGGGGGGGGGG
>NC_141094.1:43725796-43908296 GCF_041138505.1 Cibotium barometz
GAAAAAATTACAATACTAACTTAAAATATTAAGAGTATAACACCAATTTTTCTTTCAATCCAAGCCCTATGATGTATTGGTATGCAAGCACAACAAGGCAGAACATTTGCTAAATCCCTCCACCAGTGACTCATGCTACAATGCATATGCACCGAGAAGGAAAGAACTAGATGAGAAAGCAAAGGTTAGTACAATACAAGCACGCACCTTGAGAGGTGTATCCAATGTAAGAAAGCCCAATTTCAAGCTTAGCCTGCAAATACATATGGAGTCCAAAAGGACACCAGGAATCAAGGGTTTCCCTCACAAGAGGAAAATTTCAAGGTATCGAGTTTTTAAGGAGTTTAGACGGTGACTTCAAAGACGCCTACAAAGATGCTGCTTACCACTCCTAAAGAATGGATAAGCATTGAAGTTTTAAAGGAGTTTGGACCAGTGACTTCAAAGATGCTGCTTTCCACACCTAAAGAATGGATAAACATTGAAGAATCAATGCCCACTCGTTAGAGTTGGTAAAAACATCAACAGAGATCTAGCTGACCATAGTCTCTGAGTTTACAGCATTAGTGTGGATAAGATGACTATCAGACATGAAGTTTCACAAGTATCATGTGCATGTATTGTTTATTTATTTATTTATTATTTTTTTGGGGGTAGTTTTTTTTTGGGGGGGGGGGGGGGACGCAGGTGGTGTAAAACATGCGGAAGCTTACAGAAAAGGATTATACTTTGATAAATACTTTCAGCCCTTTGATCTTGCCAATGAATAGCACCATGTAGAGAAGATAGGATTGCAAAGAGAGAAGAAACAAGTACACAATATTGGGTCCCAAATACCCTCTGAAGGGCCCCCACCACATATGGTGTCTTTGCTTCATTGAATGAGTAGACTGACATACTGTTGGCTGTAAATAACCAAGAGTGAATTGACTTGGGTACCTTCCCTTGGCTGAGATAGCATTCAACCTGAAGGAACTCCCTTGATCTACGCTTTCCACTTTGCTTGGCCCTTGTTCTAGCCCTTAGACTTCAACACTTGCATAGATAAGATGATTTACGCTCTATGCTGCCCATTGCTTATATATGCCTCTTGTATGCTAGTCAGTTTGCTCATATGGCTGTCGGCCTGCTCACGATTAGGTAAATCAGCATTTATTGCATCGATTTTCACATGTGTGAGCATTTTCTGCTCTTGCTGCTGGCGAACAGGTTTTAGGCTGGCCGACATGGCTTCTTGGTACCTCATAGGGCTGACCCATGTGCTAAGGACTGGCCTAAGGCCTTGTCTTGGCCTTGGTGGCTCTTGGACAAGCCTTCCATGGCTATCAACGAGATAGACTCCCATAGAATCCATCTCTTGAAACCGGTGCCCGTGCATCCGGCTGGAGCCTAATAAAATGCACGGTACACCTCTACATCATTCCAAAGGGTTATAGATGTGCCAAACATTCACACCTAACCATCACCCTCTACAATGGATACCTAGCTGACCCAAACGAGGGCTCACAAAGGACCATGTGGCTATGCTGTCACATGCACCATGCACTGTAGTGCATGCTGACAAAATAGCTCATCCTCATCAGTGCAACATTGTGTACCCGTTAGGATGCTATTCGTCGTACGTCGTGACCCCATTGTAATCCTCGGTCCAAAATAAGTCAGGCAAAATCTACGTAGGTCATTCCTCAACCATAGTGAGTGAGTCAGTCAATCAAGTCCCTTGACCCACTTGAAGAGATTCATTCATGCATGTACAATCAGTAGAAACCTTAGGGTTTGCATTAGAAAGCACTCTGCATATTGCATATCATTCATCCATTGCATGTAGACCATTGCAGAAGCATCAGAATATTAATCAGTATTATTCCATTATTTTTTCCATATTTTATAGCATTTAGCTTGCATTTTTACCATATTTATCCATTTAGACAAGACATGATGCACTCAGCCAACTCTGTAGCCAGCCGACCAACATCAAAAGTGCATATAAATAGTTCAGCATTGCACCCTTCACTCATTCATAGCATATTTCAGCAATCAACCCTTCAACGATTGGAGCCTTCAGGACAAGGAGCATAAGCAATTGAAGCAATCACCATCTCAGCCCTCAGCGATTCATCCATCAGCACCTAGGAGCATCAACGCATGAGCATTCAGCCTTCATGAACCTAAACGCATCAACATACAGCATTCAGCCTTCAAACCACCTTGCGTTTTCTGCATAGGAGCAGTTTTCAGTATTCCTATCTTCATCGTTTTGCTACAGCACTTTGGTGAAGGTAAAATTCAGCATTCGTTCACAACCTAGAAACAATCCCAATCAGCCCTACCTTAGCCTCAGATTTGCAGCCTTCCCTCATTCCATGGGGAAGAGTGCATAGGCTCGAGATTGGTCATCATTGGTGCTTCTACAGCCATGTACAGTTTAGCCCCACTCTTGGTCCTCCGAGATCTTGCGTTTGGTTTATCGTCAGTCCAAAGTCAATCTCTTCAAAGTAATAAAGCAAATACTATTCCGGTAACGGGATAGGGAGCCCTTCAGTGTGTAATTCGGGAGCCCATACAGTGTAAAGTTTCTATCTCTCCCTCTCTCTCAAATCTCTTAAAGTTTGAAGTCATAAAACTGGATTGCTAAACTCACGAAACTCAGGATACAGAAGGCGATGTGAGACTTGTGTGACACGATCCTTAATTACAAATACTTCCGCTACATGTTACATATGCAAATACGGCCACGTGGCATCCAAGTGCAAGATGAACGTGACATCCTCTTCTGGTTAACTTGATGAAAGCTGCATAGCCTCCAAATAGTCTGTCAATAATGCCGGATAATCTTAGAAGAAGTTTTTGTTAAGCCAAACTGCTTCATGCATTCCTCAGTCCCAAAACTCCATGAGAAATTGACACGCTTTACGATCGGAGCCATGCTTGAAGCAGTGCAAAATGATCTATTATGGAACCATCACCTCGGCTTCATTGACGATATCAGGTTCCGGTTCATCTTAGACATATGTGGAAGGAGGTCCAACTTAATGCTTCAACAAAGCAACATGCAACACATCATGCATGGTCAGCTAGAAGGTAACTTCAACTTCATGGACACCTTGTTGATCTTCTTCAGAATGGGAAAAGGTCCGAAACTCTAAAATGACAACTTTGGGCATCGCTTGCCCACCTGTTTCAACCTTTGTTTCACGATCCTAAGATATACCCAATCCCCTTCCAAGAATTTCACATCCTTTCTAGCCTTGTTGGCTTGTCAAGAATAGGCCTCTTGTGCCTTGGCCCACTCTCTTTCAAAGACTCCAAAATCTCCTAGTAAGACTTCGTCATCAGTTAGCGTCAGACACTGAAGACGATGTCCCTAGTCAATAATGACTCGAACTGTCTTCCAAACGCCGCCTCATATGAAGTCCCACCAATAGCTGAAGAAAAAGAGTCATTCAAAATAGCTTGAACCAAAGGCAAAAAATGTTCCCAAATACCTTGTTGATCATGGACATAACACTGCACCACGTCGAACGCCAATTGATTGTAAATCTCTGTCTGACCCCCCTTCTGTGGGTGGAATGCACTGGAAAAATTCAACTGAGTACCAAAATTATCAAACAATGGCCTCCAAAAATGACCGGTAAACTTGGCATCACAATCTGATACAATGGTCCTAGGTACATCAATGGGTACCAATGCCACAAACAAATTTTTGACATCTTTGACAGTAACATTAGCCTTGCAAAGAATAAGCATAACAAACTTGCTAAAACGATTAGTAACTGTCAAACACTCCAAGTTATGCTTATCCGGATTTGGCACAAAATCCATCGAGAATAGGCAATGGTTGTAATAAACTCGCTTTCTTGCCACGATATTACAAATATGTGAACATGTTTTGCCTCATTCTGGGCAAGTAGAATTACCTCTTAATTTTCTCCAACATTGAGTTCATGTCCCTATGCCCACCAAGAATGGCCTCATGGGCATCATAGAGAATAGTTGCTCTAAACTGCTTCAAGACAGAGCTGACTATTGTAAAAAAGCAAACCATCCCGTATCTCATCCTGTAGCATCCAATACATGTTCATTGAGTACCGGATTCATTAGAATCTTCATACTTGTGCTTCATCTCTCGTCTAGTCATGTACCAGCGAGCTCCATCCATGTGGGTTGGATGTAGGATATGATTCCTTTCTTGCTCAATGCATCAGCCACCACTAGGTTGGCCTTGCCTGGAAGATACTCAATCATGCCACCGAATTGTTGGAAGATCTGGCTCTAGCGATGCTACCGATCACTCCATTGTGCACTTGGCATCGTCTAAAGCCAACACAAAGCCTGATGATCAATGAGAACCTCAAAATCGCACCCATATAGAAAATGTTTACAATGCTTCAAAGTCTAATCACGACAAGGAGCTCCCAATCATAGACCAAGTAATTTCTCTCTGCAAGAACCAGCTTATGAGACATGTAAGGAACTCGATGACCATTTTGTTGCAACATAGCTCCAATGGCAATGTTCCTTGCATCTGTGATTATTTGGAATGGGTCGTCCTACGAGGCAAGCACTACCTAAGGGTCTTGACACCCTTGGACAGATCTATGAGAGCTACCGAGAGCTCAAAGAACTTGTCGATGTGGGCAGAATATGCCTGGCAAATTCCCACAAACAGCCGTACATTGTATGTTGTTTTTGGAATATGTCTAGCAAATTTTCACAAATGATCGTACATTGTACGTTGTTTCTGGAATCTCCCAATTTAGGATTTCTACCACTCTCGCGAGATCTAATTGAATGTCTTCCGCACTTATTATGTATCCAAGGCTTCTTGCCACCATGTGGTACATTACTTCTTGTTGGACCTTCTCCAAAGCATGTATTGGCCAAGTACAGCGGTTGATCCGAAACTTCCTATGGGCCGACAGTGACGGGAGGCCATTTGTCTACCCTGCTCTCTCTTCATCTCTCTGCACACACTCCTGCCTAGCCCCCCTAAATTCTACCACAAATGGTATCAAAGCTGGAGCTATGCACCTTGTTCACTACCAGCTACATGTCTCTTCGTGGCCGGCCTGTTGACTTCGCCACCCGGACCGCCGCCACCTCTGCCGATTGCTCCACAGCTCTGCAACCAAATCTAGCGAACCTTGTAATAGCCTCGTGGCTCAACTGGTTTTTTTTTTTTGGGGGGGGGGGGGGGGGAGGGGGGGGGGACCGGCTGAGCCGCCTGACCACCGAGCAGGGCTCTGCCATCCCTTGGATTACCCACTAGCGTGTTTTTTTCTTTTGCCATGTTCGACATTGACACCACATTTTGCTGTTGCTTCTACACCCTAGCTGCCGTCCATTCTCTTGCTCCGCGTTCCAACTCGCGACCCCTTCTTCTTAGAGATCTACCCCAAGCTCTTGTTTGGCCGCTCAGTCTTCCTACAGCCGCCTCCATAGCCATTCGGTGAGTGACTCTTTCCTTGCATGTTCATGGCCCATTTACATCCGTCGCTCTGTCACAAACCCCTATATTCTAGGGACATGCGGATGCGTGTCAGGCCTATAAACATGCGGATGCATGTATGTATTATACCTAGGCATGTGTATGGATCATATGAGTGGATGCATATGAGTCCAAGGACATGGCAGGACATTTGTGGACTTTCGGGCGGTGCTCGTGTGGATTCCATGCACACATGGTGTGTTATGATGGCAGGCGGAATATTTTCAAGTACAAGAATGATGATAGGTGGTTCTCCAAGTTTACATGTGCACAATGCATAAATGATGCATGCCATAACTTTATTTTACTTTGTGTGACATTGTCTTGCTGCCTGGACAATGCTTGTTATTTTGGCTTGTGAAGCCCGAGGGACCGGGGTCGCCCGGGCACCTTGTGGACACGTGTGTGCACTCCTGTTTGGGCCTAAAACTGTGGGCTTATGGGTTTTGCAAGTGGTAAGTGCGTCCACACTCAATTTACATCTTACTTCATTTACTACTAAGGTTTATTGGTTTGCAGGTCCACACTCATTAATAAGTGGCCGGACAACTTATAATGCGTTCGCATTTGGTTGGACCAAAATTAATGAAGTCCGGACAGCTTATGGCCATTTCCCATTTGGTTGGACCTAAACTTATACAAACAGGACAAATGGAGCACTATGGGCTGGACACCTACCTGGACACCTTATGGGGACACATGTCAGCTAGTATGTGTACCCACCAGGCCCCTTAGGTGGCACTCGAAAAAGGCACCTCCCTCAAGAGGCCCTTTTGGGCTGTTTTATTCATTATTCAACATATTGGAGAGCTGGTTGGAGCTTTGGGAGTTGCTACAGGGCTAGTTGCTTGCTTCTCGGACTCACACAAGCTTGGACAACGATCCCCACACTCTTCTAAAGGGCTGGTTGGTAAATTTCAGACCTGGAATTTCTGGTTATTGCGAGTTTGGACTGGTTACAGGTGTCCAAAGTCAACTTGGACAGTACAGGACAGCTCTAGGGACCTCCACAGGGCTGTAGGACCCTTTCCAGGTGGATTTCTCACGACAGAAAGTTGCTGTTTTGGACTGGTTATTGCACAAAACAGGCCGGACAGCAATGGAATATGTGAGCATGGATGTGTCTCAAGGATTCCTGGTATAGCAGGTGCTTAGGGCAAGCATTGGGGACACTTGCTCGCGGAGAACACAGGTTTCTGGATCAGTTTCTCACGTGGAAACAGGGCCTAAAGATCCATTTACATCTTGTGCAGGGCGGAGTACCTGTGAGGATTGTGATACTCTTGTGCAGGGCGGATATACCTGTGAAGAGGCTTGTGCAGGGCAGATGTACCTGTGTGTAGGGCGGATGTACCTACAGATTCTCTTGTTTTGAAATGTATTCATTCATAATGTATTTGGAAGAACCAAGTGCAGGCTAGTGGTGAATCCCCAGGCACCCATAATCTTGTACTTTGCAGACTCTTTTGGTAATATAACCTAAAGGGGGGGGGTCAGCCTATCATCGGCCCCTTTATGTGGTGTACTGTCATTTTCAGCTTTGTGGTTGTAATGCTCAAGTGTTAAGTGCTCAGAATCTTGTTCACATTTATACGATTCCAATACAGCCTCCCGTTACATTGGTATCAGAGCTCAATTTTTCCCCTCATTGGAAAACGGTCTGAGGCTTGGAATCATAACTGGTGACCTGATTTGAGTGTCATGGACAGCCACATTTCTGACAGTGTGGAGAACACACAAGACCGTGAATTTCATGGTACAAGGGATGCAAGAGATGCTACAGACAATGATGTCTATGGAGATGCAGGTACTCATGACACTATGCATTCTGATTTGGAATCTTTGAGGCATCAAGTGCGACGCTATAGGGCTGAAACCGAAGAGCTTAGGTCATTGAAAAATGACCCGGATGTACAAAGGGTATTGGCTGCGAAGGCAAAGGCTTCGGTCCATGAAGTCACTTTTGAAGCAATTGCAAAGGAAATGGATGTTGAGAAACCCCGAGAGCTTGCACTTGCATACCTAATGGTTAAGGGTGATGTATACACTGAAGCAGATGGTAGTTTGGCTTTCAAGAAGCCACCCCTCATGGCTGCCCGTGGTGGTGCACATGATGCACAACAAGCAGGAAGAGCACAGCAAGTGCCAAATGCTGAAAGGACAAGAGTCCCTAGTGCTAGGCTTGATGCAGGTCAAGAGAAGAGTAAGGATGAGGGATCCTCTACTCATTCCCGCTTTGCTCCAAGAAGACATATCCGTTCTCGTGTTGAGCTTTCCACTCATTTGGAGAGTGTGGCTCAAGAGAGAACGAAGAGGGATCGTGAATCTTCATCACGGCATCATCATCATGCAGATGAACATGATGTACATAGGGATGCATATAGAAGGAAGAAGCCTCAAGAGTTCAAGTCCGGTGACAAGGATGTAAAGTTTGAAAACTTTCAGGGACGGATGGACTCTACCAAAGCACTTGCTTTCATTAGACAGTTTGAGATAGCTTTTTGCAATGAAGACTTTTCGGAAAAGTCTATGCTCAGGCATGTGGAAATGCATCTCAAGGATACGGCAAGTGATTGGTGGCTTGCAAAAATACTTGATGGAAGTGCTGCCCCAACTTGGTCTTCTTTCAAAATTCAGTTTTATGATTCTTACCTGTCCCAAGATGAGGGAGAGTCCGTTGCTTCATACATAGCAAAGTTTTGGAAAGTCCTTCTCAAGGTTATTCCCTTCATGAATATTGGAGAGGACAAGAAGAAGAGAGTTTGAATCGGGGCTCCATCACATCATTCAACAAAGCTTGGGAGTGTACCCAAATAAGACCATACAAGAGCTTATACACTCAGCCATGATTGCGGAGAACTTGCACATAAAAGCACCCACAAATAAGCCATTTGCAGGTCAAAACAAGAGTAAATTCAGGGCTGGTTATGACCAGAAAAAGGGTGGACAGCCACCTAAGAATGCTCCCAAAGATGGCCGAGATGCAAAGGATGACTCCGAAAAGAAGCCAGGGGGTAAACGCCATAATTTTGGGCTCTCAAAACAGCAATTGGAAGAGTACATGAAGGCTGGAAAATGCTTTAAGTGTGGCAGTAAAGATCATATATATCCTAAATGCCCACAGAATCCTAAGAATGCTGAGCCTAATGTGGAAAAGCCTCTTGTGAATGTTGTACCCGATGTGCAGGGTAATACAGGGCATGAGCCCAAGAGTAGAGTCATATGCAAGGCTTGGGGCAAATTGAAGGATCAGCCTGCTTTGTTTCTTTTTGATGATGCTTCCACACATAACTTTATATCCGTACATATGGCTGCCGCCATAGGTCTCAATGTGGAAGACATGGGAATGCAAATGAATGCAAATGCCGCCTTTGAGGGCAAACAGGTTGATGTAACTCCGGTCATTGGTAAGCTCCGTGTACATATACAGGACTACCTCGACCATGAGAGCTTTTTAGTGGCTCCTCTTACAGGTTGTGATGTTTTGTTGGGGATGCCCTGGCATCACCGTTTAGAGCCTATTAAGGCTTACAAAGAGAAGAAAATCAGCTTTGTACATAGAGACCGTGAGCACTCTATAGATGCTGGTACTACTGGAAGTACCATACCTCTTGTAAGCCATGTACAAATTAATAAGGCAATAAAGAAATCAGCTTGTTCTTACTTGGTTTTTGTACGTGATACCATTGAACATTCTAGTGTTGATGTTAGTACATTAGATCAAGACAAGCTTAACTTTTTGAATGAGTTCAAAGATTGTTTTGCGAATGCTTTGCCAGCAAGGTTGCCACCCGAGAGCCCGGAAGATCATTGCATAGATCTAATTCCCGGTAGCTCTCCACCTAATAGGCCACCATACAGGGTGAGTGCTAGTCAACAAGAAGAGATTATGGCACACGTGAATGAACTTTTGGAAAAGGGTTTGATTCGGCCTAGTTCCTCGCCATATTGCTCGCCGGTACTTCTTGTTCAAAAGAAGGATGGTACTTACAGGATGTGTGTTGATTACCGTGCCCTCAATAAGATAACCATCAAGAATCGGTTTCCCATTCCACGTATTGATGACATCTTGGACAAGCTTGAAGGTTCGGCATGTTTCAGCCGAATAGACCTCAAGAGTGGGTATCATCAAGTGAGAGTGGCACCTCAACATGTACACAAGACTGCATTTAGGACAGCCTTTGGTCTTTATGAGTTTTTGGTGGTGCCTTTTGGCCTTACAAATGCACCCGCTACCTTCAACAGGATGATGGACAGGGTGTTCAGAAAGCATAGAAAGTTCACGGGTATATTCTTTGATGACATTATTGTATTCTCAAAGAATCAAGCCCAACATCGTGAGCACCTGGCTATTGTGTTTAAAGAGCTTAAGGAAAATCAGCTCTACATAAATGCAAAAAAGAGTGAATTCTTCCTCCCAGAGATTCACTATCTTGGTCACGTTGTATCAAAGGATGGTGTGCGCATGGATCCCGCAAAGATACAAGCCATGCAAGAATGGCCAGAACTGAAATCAGTCCATGAAGTGAGGAGCTTCCTTGGTTTATGTGCTTACTACAGGAGGTTCGTCAAACATTTTGCTTTCATTGCCGCTCCGTTACATGAGTTAACGAAGAAGAAAGCAATCTTTAAATGGACACAAGAAGAGAGAGATGCCTTTCAAAAGTTGAAGAGTGCAATCATCTCGGGACCGGTACTCATTATTCCGGATTTGCACAAATCTTTTGTGGTGGAATGTGATGCATGTGGGGACTGCATAGGGGTTGTTTTGAACCAAGAAGGACATGCCATTGCTTATGAGAGCAGACGCTTGCAACATGCAGAGCTTCACTTACAGGTTTATGAGAAGGAATTGTTGGTTGTAATTCATGCCCTTACTATTTGGAAACACTATCTTTTAGGAGCTGATTTTATGGTCAAAACTGATCATCAAAGCTTGAGATACTTTTTGACTAAGTAAACTCTCAGAGAAGCATATGAGATGGGCAAATTTCCTCTCAATGTTTCATTTTCAGATTTTACACACTCCAGGGAAAAAGAATGTGGTGGCAGATGCCTTATCTAGACGACAGGTTCATGCTATTACAGTTGCATACCATGAGGACTTATCGGATATGCGTAATACTTATCATCTGGATGAGGATTTTGCGCATGTATGGGCTGATTTGCAAGAGGGTATTGCTGTCCCATCTTATGTCATAAGAGATGGATATCTCATGATGCAAAATCGTGTGTGTGTGGTAAAGAACCTTCGCCATAAGGTTATGGATGAGTGCCATGCTCCTCCATATGCAGGTCATAGAGGCATTTTGGCCACAGCACAAGCTTTGGAGAGGTATTTCTTTTGGCCAGATATTCGCAAGGATATTGAAACATATGTACGTGAATGTATGGTATGTCAAAAGGTCAAGTTTGATCGACATAAAGCACCTGGATTGCTTCAGCCTTTGCCTATACCAAATGAACCATGGGAAAGCATTGCTATGGATTTCATTATGGATTTGCCAAGGACGCCACAGGGAAATGATGCTATTTGGACCATCATTGACAGGTTTAGCAAGCAGGCACATTTCATTCCCGTGCGCAAAACAATAAAGCTAGATCATATGGCTAGGATGTTTTTGGCACAGATATTCAAACACCATGGCATGCCTAAATCTATTGTGGGGGATAGAGATCCTAGAACCACAAGCTTATTTTGGCGCGCATTGTTTGACAATATGGGTACAAAGCTGAACTTCTCATCAGCGTACCATCCACAGACAGATGGGCAAAGTGAAATAGCAAATTTAGCCGTCCTCGACTTGCTGAAATCTTATGTATCCGATCGCAAATCGGATTGGGAGAAGTATTTACCACTTGTGGAGTTTGCCTACAACAATACGGTACATACTTCTACGGGCAAGGCGCCCTTTGAGATTATCTATGGCAAGGTGGTACTACCACCCATCCTTCGTACAAAGGATGAGATTTTTGCACAGCAGATGAGTATGTCAGAGACTTGGATACTGCATTTGCACAGGTACGGACAGCCATAGAGAGGTCTCAAACCAAGAATAAAAAGATAGCTGATAAGCATAGAAGGGATGTACAATTCAATCAAGGTGATTGGGTCTTGCTGAAATTTGAAAAGGCACGCCTTCGGAAGAGGGAAAGTACCCTAAACTTTCCAACAGGTACTATGGACCTTTTCAGATCTTGGAGAAGATCAATGATGTTGCATTTCGGCTTGTACTCCCAGATCATTGGAACATGCATAATGCTTTTCATGTGAGCCTATTGAGGCCTTATGTGGGACCGACACCGTTTGAGCCGGTTTTGGAAGACCCACCCGAGGTGGATGAGCTAGAAGAGATTCTTCAACCTGAACAGATTGTTTTTCACAAGAAACGAAAGCTTGCGGGAGGCAAACTTGTTCGTAGGTACCTTGTGAAGTTCAAGAATTATTCAGCTTTGGATGCGAAATGGATGGATGAGGCCTACTTCGAGGATTACCCAAATCTTTTGAAGGCCTATCTGGAGGCTTTTCAGTTGCGGTCAACTGATTAGAAGCCGGGGGAATGTCACAAACCCCTATATTCTAGGGACATGCGGATGCGTGTCAGGCCTAGAAACATGCGCATGCATGTATGTATTATACTTGGGCATGTGTATGGATCATATGAGTGGATGCATATGAGTCCAAGGACATGGCAGGACATTTGTGGACTTTCGGGCGATGCCCGTGTGGATTCCGGCCATTGACACATGGTGTGTTATGATGGCAGGCGGAATATTTTCAAGTACAAGAATGATGATAGGTGGTTCTCCAAGTTTACATGTGCACAATGCATAAATGATGCATGCCATAACTTTATTTTACTTTGTGTGACATTGTCTTGCTGTCTGGACAATGCTTGTTATTTTGGCTTGTGAAGCCCGAGGGACCGGGGTCGCCCGGGCACCTTGTGGACACGTGTGTGCACTCCTGTTTGGGCCTAAAACTGTGGGCTTATGGGTTTTGCAGGTGGTAAGTGCGTCCACACTCAATTTACAGCTTACTTCATTTACTACTAAGGTTTATTGGTTTCCAGGTCCACACTCATTAATAAGTGGCCGGACAACTTATAATGCGTTCGCATTTGGTTGGACCAAAATTAATGAAGTCCGGACAGCTTATGGCCATTTCCCATTTGGTTGGACCTAAACTTATACAAACAGGACAAATGGAGCACTATGGACTGGACACCTACCTGGACACCTTATGGGGACACATGTCAGCCAGTATGTGTACCCACCAGGCCCCTTAGGTGGCACTCGAAAAAGGCGCCTCCCTCAAGAGGCCCTTTTGGGCTGTTTTATTCATTATTCAACATATTGGAGAGCTGGTTCGAGCTTTGGGAGTTGCTACAGGGCTGGTTGCTTGCTTCCCGGACTCACACAAGCTTGGACAGCGATCCCCACACTCTTCTAAAGGGCTGGTTGGTAAATTTCAGACCTGCAATTTCTGGTTATTGCGAGTTTGGGCTGGTTACAGGTGTCCAAAGTCAACTTGGACAGTACATGTAACATGACAGCTCTAGGGACCTCCACAGGGCTGTAGGACCCTTTACAGGTGGATTTCTCGCGACAGAAAGTTGCTGTTTTGGACTGGTTATTGCACAAAACAGGCCGGACAGCAATGGAATATGTGAGCATGGATGTGTCTCAAGGATTCCTGGTATAGCAGGTGCTTAGGGCAAGCATTGGGGACACTTGCTCGCGGAGAACACAGGTTTCTGGATCAGTTTCTCGCGTGGAAACAGGGCCTAAAGATCCATTTACATCTTGTGCAGGGCGGAGTACCTGTGAGGATTGTGATACTCTTGTGCAGGGCAGATGTACCTGTGAAGAGGCTTGTGCAGGGCAGATGTACCTGTGTGTAGGGCGGATATACCTACAGATTCTCTTGTTTTGAAATGTATTCATTCATAATGTGTTTGGAAGAATCAGGTGCAGGCTGGTGGTGAATCCCCAGGCACCCGTAATCTTGTACTTTGCAGACTCTTTTGGTAATATAACCTAAAGGGGCGGGGTGTCACCAGCCTGGACATTTCCCAGTCTGAAAGGGGTCTGGTGGACTCCAGGATGTTTAAATATTTGGAAAGTACAAGCTTTGGGAATGGGGGATTATCCTAGAATACAAAGGACCACACTCCTAAAATTTAGGAGAGTTGCTATTTTTGGCCTGACTCCGATGGAAATTCTGTTCGCGTCATTACATCTGGAATTGAGCAGATACCAAGAGTTGGCAAAGTGCCTATCACAGAATGTCTACTAGTTGTTATATTTTTAGAGCTAAAGATTATGGGAGAATCCATCTCTTAGATTGGGACATGTGGCAAGAAAGTGGATCAAAGTGAGACAAGTGGCCTGACACTTGTTAGAAAATGGATCAAAATGAGACAAGTGGCCTCACACTTGTCACTTCAGCTATTGTGTGGCTCTCCACTTGTCATTGTAGCCTTCTCTTGCCATTTTAGCTCATGGGAGGCCCAAATCTATAAATTGGAGCCCTCTCTCTTCATTAATAGAGGCTCTCTTGCTGCAGACTAGCCTCTACCACCGTTTAAGGCTTCCCTAATGATGGCTACTCTCTTTCTCTCTCACTTGAAGGCTGCCCATGAAGAATACCGGCTGTATGGGACTGTTTTGGAGGCTTCCATCGCGAAGAAAGACTGAAGGCAAGGGTATTCAATCATTTATTATGATTTCTAGCCATTGTATGTGTTGTACCAGCATTTGTACTTGCTGTACCTGCTGTACCAGCCACCGTACCGGCTGTACCAGCCACTATGCTTGCTGTACCAGCTTCTGTACTTGCTGTACCAGCTGTACTAGCCACCGTACCGGCTGTACCAGCTACTGTACCTGCTGTACCAGCCACTATACCGGCTGTACCAGCCATTGTACCTGCTGTACCGGCTGAATGGAGAGTTGTACTTGCTGTACCCTTTCTATTGCATGAAGACCCGTGGTTTTTGGGGAAGAATCAGTACCCGCACGGAGGTATATGGATTATATTGTTGGCTCGGCATTTCTACAGCCTATGTTCCGGCTCAGTTGCCTTGTGTTGGGCTGTGTTATGGCATTTGTATATGGATAATCCGGCATCTCCCGTGGGGAGAGTAAGGCCCTCAAAGCTTGTACATGATATTGTTCTCCTTGGGTAATAAAATACTCCAAGGGGGGGGGGGGGGGGGTCGGCCCATTCCGGCCTCTATGCGGTGTCACACGTGCAAGCTCCATTTTCAGCATTTGTGGATGTTTTGTCCAGCTTTATGTTTTATGCAAAGTGATGATGGATATGTGTTAAGGCTGTGGCCATGTTTAAATGTTTTAATATGCATTGATGGTATCAACAAGTGTGTCAAAGGCCCAAGTCCCCTAGGCACCCGCCGCGAGTTTCATTGGTATCAGAGCATAGGCTTTCTTGGAAGCGGAGGCTTCCTTCTATCAATAAGGAAGAGAAAAGATCTGGAGTGGGGACCACACTTACCATCATTGCTATTAAGCATGGCCAGCCACTTCAGAGCCTATGAAGCAAGAGCATGAACAATAGACAGCTTGATCTAAGGATTTATGAATTCACAAAATTTATCTTGGAAGTATGGAGTTGGCTTTATGTGCACACGTTTAGCACTCTTTCCATATGGATATTGTGGATTATATTATCAAGCTTACAGGCAAGCTATATGGAGATATATCTCAAGATATCTTAAGGATATGGTGACGAGATATTTCTTTTGGCTTCATGACCAACCTGGCAAAGAACAGCTAAGTATACTTTGAGTTTGCAAAGTTGGTGCTTTTGCTATTTACTATGAAGTGTTTTTGATGTTCACTAACCCTTGTATAGCTATGCAAGGAGAAAGGTGGTGTTGTTTGCCTTGAGATGGTTTCAGGGAAACATTGTTTATGGCTCCCTTTAATGGGATGAATTCTTTTCATGGCTCCCTTTATTGGGATGGAATATATCTATGGAGATTTCTTTCTTGGACGAGATTTATATAGATATTGGGCTTAACAGGCAATTTCTATGGACGAATCTGTTCGAGTTTATAGAGAAGAAATCTTTGGTTATCTCATGGATATGATGCTTTTATGGATTAAGTTCACCTCTACTCCAAGGTGTGTGGTTAGCACGGAGTATGTGGTAAGAGTTATGGTATACAAGGATTATGGTATACAGGTGTATGGATTCCTAGACTTCTTTTCTAGGAATTTGGATCCATCCTCAGGTTTATGGATTATGTTTATGGCTCCCTTTTACTGGGATGGATTATTCTTTTTGGGTCCCTTTATTTGGGATGCATTGAACTTATGGAACTCATGATTCACATACCCTGTGTAGTGTTCTCTTATCCTACGTGCTCTCTTGAAGATTATTTCTACCATGTGAGGGTGGAACAATAGAGAGCAGATGGAAGGGAACATGGGCACTTCAAAGGGTAGTGACAAGCACAACATACCCTGTGTAGTGTTCTCTTGTCCTACGTGCTCTCTTGAAGATTGTTTCTACCATGTGTGGGTGGAACAATAGAGAGCAGATGGAAGGGAACATGGGCACTTGAGAGGGTAGTGTGAGGTGGTGGCCGAAACGCCTATAAACTATGTGTAGCAGAAATGCGTATGGAACACCAAGTTATCTATGCCTGCGAGTGATTGTTTTCAGGACTCCTTGTTTAGCCGCCCTGTGTAGTATTTCTCTTGTCCTAAGTGCTCTTCAAGATGTTGCTACCTTGCTTGGTAGAACATAGAGCCAATGGTAGAGAATATGGGCACTGAAGTCGGGCCGGGCGTCAAGGCAGCTCCTTGGTGATCTACATCGACATAACATTGTTTTCTAAATGCTGAATTTCATATGCATCGGCATGGATTATGCTATCTGGACTTATGGGACTGTTTTGTCTCACCCATTTATCTTGGGACATGATTTTGATATTGGTATTATGGAGACTTATTTAGTCTCGCCCATTTCTTTGGGACATGGATTCTTCAGTTATATTGGATTTTTTGAGACTGTCTCGTCTCGCCCAATCAATGGGACATGATTATATCTTGAATATATGGCTTGAAGCTTAAAGTTGCGGACAACTTTTAAGAAGTTGGGGAGGATGTCACCAGCCTGGACATTTCCCAGTCTGAAAGGGGTCTGGTGGACTCCAGGATGTTTAAATATTTGGAAAGTACAAGCTTTGGGAATGGGGGATTATCCTAGAATACAAAGGACCACACTCCTAAAATTTAGGAGAGTTGCTATTTTTGGCCCGACTCCGATGGAAATTCTGTTCGCGTCATTACATCTGGAATTGAGCAGATACCAAGAGTTGGCAAAGTGCCTATCACAGAATGTCTACTAGTTGTTATATTTTTAGAGCTAAAGATTATGGGAGAATCCATCTCTTAGATTGGGACATGTGGCAAGAAAGTGGATCAAAGTGAGACAAGTGGCCTGACACTTGTTAGAAAATGGATCAAAATGAGACAAGTGGCCTCACACTTGTCACTTCAGCTATTGTGTGGCTCTCCACTTGTCATTGTAGCCTTCTCTTGCCATTTTAGCTCATGGGAGGCCCAAATCTATAAATTGGAGCCCTCTCTCTTCATTAATAGAGGCTCTCTTGCTGCAGACTAGCCTCTACCACCGTTTTACCAGCCACCGTACCGGCTATACCAGCCACTGTACTTGTACCAACTTTTGTACTTGCTGTACCTGCTGTACCAACCACCGTACCGGCTGTACCAGCCACTATGCTTGCTGTACCAGCTTTTATACTTGCCGTACCAGCTGTACCAACCACCGTACCGACTGTACCAGCTACTGTACCGGCTGTACCAGCCATTGTACCTACTGTACCAGCCATTGTACCTGCTGTACCGGTTGAATGGAGAGTTGTACTTGCTGTACCCTTTCTATTGCATGAAGACCCGTGGTTTTTGGGGAAGAATCAGTACCCGCACGGAGGTATATGGATTATATTGTTGGCTTGGCATTTCTACAGCCTATGTTCCGGCTCAGTTGCCTTGTGTTGGGCTGTGTTATGGCATTTGTATATGGATAATCCGGCATCTCCCGTGGGGAGAGTAAGGCCCTCAAAGCTTGTACATGATATTGTTCTCCTTGGGTAATAAAATACTCCAAGGGGGGGGGGGGGGGTCGGCCCATTCCGGCCTCTATGCGGTGTCACACGTGCAAGCTCCATTTTCAGCATTTGTGGATGTTTTGTCCAGCTTTATGTTTTATGCAAAGTGATGATGGATATGTGTTAAGGCTGTGGCCATGTTTAAATGTTTTAATATGCATTGATGGTATCAACAAGTGTGTCAAAGGCCCTAGTCCCCTGGGCACCCGCCGCGAGTTTCATTGGTATCAGAGCATAGGCTTTCTTGGAAGCGGAGGCTTCCTTCTATCAATAAGGAAGAGAAAAGATCTGGAGTGGGGACCACACTTACCATCATTGCTATTAAGCATGGCCAGCCACTTCAGAGCCTATGAAGCAAGAGCATGAACAATAGACAGCTTGATCTAAGGATTTATGAATTCACAAAATTTATCTTGGAAGTATGGAGTTGGCTTTATGTGCACACGTTTAGCACTCTTTCCATATGGATATTGTGGATTATATTATCAAGCTTACAGGCAAGCTATATGGAGATATATCTCAAGATATCTTAAGGATATGGTGACGAGATATTTCTTTTGGCTTCATGACCAACCTGGCAAAGAACAGCTAAGTATACTTTGAGTTTGCAAAGTTGGTGCTTTTGCTATTTACTATGAAGTGTTTTTGATGTTCACTAACCCTTGTATAGCTATGCAAGGAGAAAGGTGGTGTTGTTTGCCTTGAGATGGTTTCAGGAAAACATTGTTTATGGCTCCCTTTAATGGGATGAATTCTTTTCATGGCTCCCTTTATTGGGATGGAATATATCTATGGAGATTTCTTTCTTGGACGAGATTTATATAGATATTGGGCTTAACAGGCAATTTCTATGGACGAATCTGTTCGAGTTTATAGAGAAGAAATCTTTGGTTATCTCATGGATATGATGCTTTTATGGATTAAGTTCACCTCTACTCCAAGGTGTGTGGTTAGCACGGAGTATGTGGTAAGAGTTATGGTATACAAGGATTATGGTATACAGGTGTATGGATTCCTAGACTTCTTTTCTAGGAATTTGGATCCATCCTCAGGTTTATGGATTATGTTTATGGCTCCCTTTTACTGGGATGGATTATTCTTTTTGGGTCCCTTTATTTGGGATGCATTGAACTTATGGAACTCATGATTCACATACCCTGTGTAGTGTTCTCTTATCCTACGTGCTCTCTTGAAGATTATTTCTACCATGTGAGGGTGGAACAATAGAGAGCAGATGGAAGGGAACATGGGCACTTCAAAGGGTAGTGACAAGCACAACATACCCTGTGTAGTGTTCTCTTGTCCTACGTGCTCTCTTGAAGATTGTTTCTACCATGTGTGGGTGGAACAATAGAGAGCAGATGGAAGGGAACATGGGCACTTGAGAGGGTAGTGTGAGGTGGTGGCCGAAACGCCTATAAACTATGTGTAGCAGAAATGCGTATGGAACACCAAGTTATCTATGCCTGCGAGTGATTGTTTTCAGGACTCCTTGTTTAGCCGCCCTGTGTAGTATTTCTCTTGTCCTAAGTGCTCTTCAAGATGTTGCTACCTTGCTTGGTAGAACATAGAGCCAATGGTAGAGAATATGGGCACTGAAGTCGGGCCGGGCGTCAAGGCAGCTCCTTGGTGATCTACATCGACATAACATTGTTTTCTAAATGCTGAATTTCATATGCATCGGCATGGATTATGCTATCTGGACTTATGGGACTGTTTTGTCTCACCCATTTATCTTGGGACATGATTTTGATATTGGTATTATGGAGACTTATTTAGTCTCGCCCATTTCTTTGGGACATGGATTCTTCAGTTATATTGGATTTTTTGAGACTGTCTCGTCTCGCCCAATCAATGGGACATGATTATATCTTGAATATATGGCTTGAAGCTTAAAGTTGCGGACAACTTTTAAGAAGTTGGGGAGGATGTCACCAGCCTGGACATTTCCCAGTCTGAAAGGGGTCTGGTGGACTCCAGGATGTTTAAATATTTGGAAAGTACAAGCTTTGGGAATGGGGGATTATCCTAGAATACAAAGGACCACACTCCTAAAATTTAGGAGAGTTGCTATTTTTGGCCCGACTCCGATGGAAATTCTGTTCGCGTCATTACATCTGGAATTGAGCAGATACCAAGAGTTGGCAAAGTGCCTATCACAGAATGTCTACTAGTTGTTATATTTTTAGAGCTAAAGATTATGGGAGAATCCATCTCTTAGATTGGGACATGTGGCAAGAAAGTGGATCAAAGTGAGACAAGTGGCCTGACACTTGTTAGAAAATGGATCAAAATGAGACAAGTGGCCTCACACTTGTCACTTCAGCTATTGTGTGGCTCTCCACTTGTCATTGTAGCCTTCTCTTGCCATTTTAGCTCATGGGAGGCCCAAATCTATAAATTGGAGCCCTCTCTCTTCATTAATAGAGGCTCTCTTGCTGCAGACTAGCCTCTACCACCGTTTAAGGCTTCCCTAATGATGGCTACTCTCTTTCTCTCTCACTTGAAGGCTGCCCATGAAGAATACCGGCTGTATGGGACTGTTTTGGAGGCTTCCATCGCGAAGAAAGACTGAAGGCAAGGATATTCAATCATTTATTATGATTTCTAGCCATTGTATGTGTTGTACCAGCATTTGTACTTGCTGTACCTGCTGTACCAGCCACCGTACTGGTTGTACCAGCCACTGTACTTGTTGTACCAACTTTTGTACTTGCTGTACCTGCTGTACCAGCCACCGTACCGGCTGTACTAGCCACTGTACTTGCTGTACCAGCCACTGTACTTGCTGTACCAGCTTCTGTACTTGCTGTACCGGCTGTACCAGCCACCGTACCGGCTGTACCAGCTACTGTACCTGCTGTACCAGCCACTATACCGGCTGTACCAGCCATTGTACCTGCTGTACCGGCTGAATGGAGAGTTGTACTTGCTGTACCCTTTCTATTGCATGAAGACCCGTGGTTTTTGGGGAAGAATCAGTACCCGCACGGAGGTATATGGATTATATTGTTGGCTCGGCATTTCTACAGCCTATGTTCCGGCTCAGTTGCCTTGTGTTGGGCTGTGTTATGGCATTTGTATATGGATAATCCGGCATCTCCCGTGGGGAGAGTAAGGCCCTCAAAGCTTGTACATGATATTGTTCTCCTTGGGTAATAAAATACTCCAAGGGGGGGGGTCGGCCCATTCCGGCCTCTATGCGGTGTCACACGTGCAAGCTCCATTTTCAGCATTTGTGGATGTTTTGTCCAGCTTTATGTTTTATGCAAAGTGATGATGGATATGTGTTAAGGCTGTGGCCATGTTTAAATGTTTTAATATGCATTGATGGTATCAACAAGTGTGTCAAAGGCCCTAGTCCCCTGGGCACCCGCCGCGAGTTTCAGGGGGGGGGTCAGCCTATCATCGGCCCCTTTATGTGGTGTACTGCCATTTTCAGCTCTGTGGTTGTAATGCTTAAGTGTTAAGTGCTCAGAATCTTGTTCACATTTATACGATTCCAATACACGCGTCCACCTCCCGTTACACGCTCCACTTCTCAATTGTTGCTCGTCTTCACTAATCTAGTGAGAGAGCACCTTTGTGCCTCTGCAACCTGACTATTGTGAGCCTCTCCTGTGACATCACCATTGGCATCTCGTCTCTGCCTCTCCACTAAACCTACCTCTGCTTCAACGTCATGGCTCTCTTTCTCAGTGTGTAGCCATTGTTACTAACACTCAACTAATCTACATAGCCTTTGCTACACAGTTCTTAACATGGAACCACCCGCTTCATCCAGGACCTACAATATGGCCAAATTCATCGGCACCCGCTTCTCGACAGGGCAGACAAAGATGCAACTATTTCTTATGGGGAACGGGCTCTAGAATATCATCAAGGGAGTGGATAAGAAGCCCGGACTCCAGGAAGGTGCTGAAAAGATTCATCTCTAGGAGGACCGAAATGATCGGGTAACTGCTCTCATTGGGCTAAGCCTCGCCGCGATAGTATTATACATCATCTTGATCTAAAAAAAGTATGGAAAAAAATGGAAAGAGCCTATTTTGGAAATAAATTGTGAATTCAAAAGTATTCTTAAAGAAAAAATTCTTTAATTTAAAGATGAATGAAAGTGATGACCTCGGTGAACATTTAGGCAATATTTAGGTCTGTCACTCAACAACTCTCCAGTCTTGGGGTGGTGGTTGAAGTTGATAACAAAGTTGTCGTCCTTCTAAAGAGCATACAAAAGGTATCACGCTTTTCCCAAATCCTAACTATTCTCCGGTTAGCCAAACATACACCTTATTAAGACATAGTAGCAATGCTCGTTGAAGAAGACAGAAGGCTCAAAGAGCAAAGTGACAGCAACATTGATCTTGACACAGCTATGCTAAGCAAATGGAAAGACAAGAAAGGAAGCAAGATCAAGTGTCATTAGCGCGAAAGACTTGCGGCACAAGGAAGCTCAATGCTTCTTGAGTTCTATTTCCCATTTGTTTCGGGAGGGGATTCGTCACATGCACGCCCGTGCCATGGCTAATCTCCAACATGAACAATCTTAATCCCTGATGAATCATTAGATAGGACAGCACATAGGTCATCATCAAGTGTCATCATCAGCATCATCTGCATCAGAAGCATCATCAGCAGCAGTATCAACACCATCATCATCATCACAAGCATTAAGGAGGAGCATAAGTGACCAATCGCGACAGCCCCAACAATAGTCGGTTGCCAGCAAGGGACTTAGGCAACCAATCGGCCAAGCATAATGGAGGTGAGAGCAAACTTGGACCAATCAGGGAATAATCGCAGCATTTATTAAGGCTTTTTAGCATGGTACCTTGTCCAAGAGCTAGCCAACAACAATTCTGTTGGCCGACCAACATCCTCAACCAATATAACAGCATGAGTCCTCATTTCAGTTATTCATTCAGCAGTTCACTCATTCATCATTCTAGCAATTAGTAGAAGCTATGTAAGGGGCCAAAGGTCAAACCCTTTGGGGCTGACCAAGGGCCCAAGCATATACAAACAAGACAACCATGTCACCTTTTTGTACAATGTTAAATACTCTCTCTTTCTTCTCTCTCCTATATCTTAATCATGTTTAATCAGGATCTTGTTCTTAATCAAGCTTAGGGTTGTGGATTAGTACAGCAAGGCTTTAGCGCATGCAACATTGGTATCAAAGCATTCAGGCTCAGCCTACTAAGCATAGTCCCAAGGAAGGTGCACAGCTCCAGCAGAATAATGCAGCAAGGTAGCAAATGGAGTGGTTTGGAGGAAGCATTTCATGAGGGTATGTACGCATAACTAGTACATCATAAAGCTCTCAGATCAGTTCCAAAGGCCTAGCAACAAGCACAATCAGTTCCGGCAAGTGACCCACCGATGTGTTAAGGGTAAGGAAAAAGCAGGCATGGGAACTGTTGGAAACTCGCACACAAAACACTTCATCACCCATGGAAACCTAGAAAAAGGAAACAAACAGGGGGAGCTAGAGTGCTCCTGCAAATAATACAAGGACACCGATTGGCCCCAAAACGCAGTGGTGCCCCTTGCGGTATTTCTTTACTTGATCAAATATGAGTACAAAGTACATCTTGTCGAATCCTCAATAGGATCCCTTTTTGGCTTTTCACCCAGGATTTTCCAAATAAGAACTCTCACTATTACAGCAAAGCATTCCATAGAGAAGGCACACCTGTACAACACCTTCCTGCTAGAAAAGGTCTTCCCCATCTCTACCATGGATCCGACAACCCTTTCCCAAACAGCAGTAGTGTTGAACCAAA
Source organism: Cibotium barometz (assembly GCF_041138505.1). Classification (NCBI taxonomy): domain Eukaryota; kingdom Viridiplantae; phylum Streptophyta; class Polypodiopsida; order Cyatheales; family Cibotiaceae; genus Cibotium; species Cibotium barometz. Next base: position 43,749,235 of record NC_141094.1, read on the forward strand.
CCACATGTCCTTCCTATAGTCACAACTTGCATGTAACCTCGAGAAAAACTAGAACCTGTTCACATGAATCCAGAGGCATGCTTTCATCACGAAACCAAAGACCTGTATCTAATAAACCATAGACATGTTTCCATAAACCATAAGCCTGTATCCCCGATACCAAAGTCATGTTTCTTCTCAAAAGACCAATGTCCTGTTTCCATGACAAATAAATCCACATATGCACCATCCAATCACGGTGCCAAAAACCTAGAGAGAGAAAGATAGAGGACGTGTCAAGCCATCCCCGAATACACATAAGTCCAAGTCGAACAGCAACACACATCTCTTCCAAGAACATCATCCTGTGCATCTTAACTTGATCCTCTTCATTCAAATCTCGTAAACAGAATGCTTGCGAAGAGAGAGAGAGAGAGAGATATCCCTTGGCTGTTAGCCCCTCGGTGCCTCCTTCAGCTCACCTTCTTCCAAGAGATAGAGAGAGAGAGAGAGAGAGAGAGAGACCCACGTTGACTGCTTCCACACATGAAGTCACCTAGCGTAGAGAGCCTCCCATCTGATACTTGTCTGGCTGCCCAATTGTCTACAGAGAAACTCCTGCCTGACGCCTACCTAGCTGCCCATTGCTGGTTGCCCATAGATGTAGTCGCCTGGTTGCTTTTTACTTGCTAGTAACCCATGCTCAACGACCTAATCACCGGCCTGTTTGCCCATGTACAGCAGCACCCTGCTGTAGGCCATGTGCATCAGCACTTGTCAATGCCCAGCAGCAGTACTCGGCAGCAACCCATGCGTGCAAGTGCAGCAACACCTGTCAGTAAAACAGTACCTGACAACGACGACTGTACCTGGTGGCGGTGGCTGTACCTAGCGGCGGCTTTTGTACCTGGTGGCGACAGCAGCCCTGTACTTGACATAGGTGGCAGCAGGACCCAACGAAGGTGGCAGCAGCTGGTGGCGATAGCAGTACCTGGTGGCGGCAACCCTCGTGACAGCGGTAGCAGCTAGTGGCGGTAGCGGCTGCTCCTAGAGGCGACTGCAGCGGCAGTAACAATAGCACCAGTGGCGGCTGCAGCAGTCGTTGCTGGCGACTGCAGCACCCCTGGCGGACAACAGCTATGGTGGCAGCAACAGCAGCGCCACGTAACCCACCCAGCCACCCTTGAAGTTCCATACAGCGACCACCCATATGGCTTTCGAGTCCAAGTGGCCTCAACACCACATGGCCTCCCGAATCTCCGCCACCTTTGCTTTTATAAAGAAACGATGTGCTTTTCAAAAAAAAATGCCAAAAGCAATAGCAAAAACGCATGCCTTCAAGTAATATTATTTTTATCCTCAAAGGTTTTAAAAACCTTATGACTTGAAAAATCCTTTTTTTGTCCCCTTTCACACTTGGGCTGGCCACATATTGGTTTTCCTTTTCATACCCAAACTGGATGCTTGTCCACACTGTGTGTCCCGTGCCCGTGCCCGTGCCCGTGCCTGTGCCCACCTGCTCGTTGTCTAGAGGGAAAAACACAGGGTCGTAACAGCTACAGCAGGTGCCCACAACAAGTACACAGCAGGTACAGTAGGTGCCTACAGCAAGTGCACAGCAGGTACACACTGAAGCTAGTCGATTTTTAGTTAGAGAGCAAGGAAGGGATGCGCCAGCCACTAAATGTGTGATAACATGAGAGAGAAGAAAGAAAGAAAAAAAGAAAGCTGTATCAACGTCTCCTAGAGGCCGAAATCGACCTATGAGACAAATCAATGTACGACTGTCAATTCTTCTGGATGTCCAAAAAAAAAAAAGACAAAATGAACATGAAATAAACTATGAAAGTACTAAGCTAGTGGGGGGGTGTGATGGATGGAGCACTACTGCTAGAGGCTCAGTATGCAACCTATATGCGCAGGGTATACAAGAATGCAATGCAGATCTGTCTAGCTCCAACCAGTACCATAATGGGGGTGTAATATGTGATACATAGGTGATGGCGAGGCAAAAATACCTCAGAGCATGATCTCCGGGTGTGAGTGTAAGTGAGCTAGCCGCTCCTAGATATGGTGCTGATGTCGAGCCGTATCTCTGTGATCTCCCTCTGATGTAGTCTGGGAGTCTGGTAGCCTGGTGCTCTCGGTCTCCGTCTAGCTCGGAGGTCCGTAGCGCGCTGAGTGTAACCCCCTCCTTTGTCAGAATAGGCACTGGGATCATAGTCACAAGGGAACGGGAACGTTTTGGGGAACGGATGACTGTTTGGAACGGGAACGAAAAGCTTGAATAAAAGGGAACGGAATCGGGAACGCCACATCATTGCATAAATGTGTTTATAAATTTACTTTATATATCTGTAAATGCTTTGGAAAGAGGCATAGTAAAGAAAGAACCTCAAACCATCTCAGTAGTGGCCATGATAATGCATAGATGTGTTCTACATGATACATAGTTCACTTATATTTCTTACATGGTCTGCGGTGCCATTTTGGAACGGGAACGGGAACGGCTATCTCTATGGAACGCGTTCCCCCGTTCCAAGAGCTTGGAACGACGTTCCCTTGTGACTATGACTGGGATAGATCTTTGGAAGAAATCAATGAGCTGGAGCTGTCGCCCACCTCTCCCTGTGGTATGAGTCCGTAGCAGTCTCTCTGTGGCGCTGTGTCTCTACCAAGAACTAGCCAAATCTGAGAGAGAGAGAGAGAGAGCGTCTACTAAAGACCCAATGGGCCTATGAGACCAAAGTGGTACAATAATGTCCATGGCATATCTCATCATGGAATGGAAAATAAAACAGAACAAAAAACATAAATATAGCTATCTCATTGGGGTGATACAAAACTGTCCATGGAAACTCATCATAGAATACTAAGAACATAAAAACATGAGAGCAACATCAGCTCCGAGTAGATGGTATACCACTCTCCGAGAGAGAGAGAGAGAGAGAGAGAGAGAGAGAGAGAGAGAGTCATGAAGGAACGTTGGTGTAGAGGAGGTGTAAGGGGTCCAATCCCACAGTTCACAGGTGGGTGTCCCCTACCCGTGAACTCGGCACATCATTGCAAGCAATCGCACGAAAAACAAGTCACGTGAAATCAATTTCAAGCAAGCAGAGATGCATGCACGTGCATTATGCAATGGATATATCTCCCGTTCCTGGAACCTATAAATAGCAGGTCTTACCAAGCACGAAACTGGCTCAGTGGGAAGTCTAAACTAGGATCCCTGATAGTGGGTTCCACGTCTTGGCTACACTCCAAGGCTGACACGAGTCCCAGCATCAGTACAGGCGACACGAAGCTCCCTAGCCTCCCAACCTCAGCATGAAATAGGGGAAGACCACTTGGGCAGCCAAACGGTGACAACAACCCGGGTAGAGTGTGGCAAAGCGGAAGCCTTCATGCAGTTAATCACCGCCCTTAAGCACCCTGTAGGAACATTAACACAAAACGCATGAGAGAAAAGAGAGAGATCGACAAGTTTTTCAGTATAATGTATATGTACATAGAAAAAGCTTACAAAGGCCATAGGCCCCAAAAGGGCTGCTGACTACTTCTACTGCCTATACATGATCCAACTCCAAGATGGAGAGAGATGATCTATGAGCTAATATGCTATGTTCTTATATATGATGGATATGCTAGTCGGCCAACTTCAACTACTATCAGCCAGCTGATTTGTCCTGTAGTATGACATGTGACATAAAATGCCGAACTCTTCACACACAATGCTACCGACCTAATATGTGTGTTGAACTGTTGCCGACCTGATGCATGCTGATGAAGATGCTCCAAATGCATCTAATATTGTTGCCTAATGAGGGATATGATCAGGGTTTAGACATTGGCACTGCCTTGTGCACGTGACATCCCCTCCTGCTGAGCTTGATGACAAAAATCCAACTTTTTCTGTTTTTGACTTTGGATGACAGTCATCATCCCTTGATTGCTCTGGGATTCCAACTTTGTCATACTTCTTCCCTGGCAACTTAATTGAATCTCTTGTTTAGCCTCATTTCCACTACATGACTGTGCATCTCTTCCAATGTTGTCGCTTTGCACGCATACCCTTGTCCCTAAATGCACTAACTTATGATTGATGAGACTGAGGTTGATCAAGGGACCTAACTAAGGCTTCTCCTCCTGTTTCTAGGAAGCCCTTTGAGGACCTAACTTCCATGGGCTAAATGTTGAGTATTCACCTAATGCATGCCTAACCTTCCTGATGCTTCTTAACTGCTTGTGTTTACCTTGCTTGGACCTGTACACCCCTTCTGACCTTGGCCCTTGCCTCTCTCTCTCTTGCCTTGGCCTTTGAAGCTTGGCCCTTGCCTCTCTCTCTTGCCTATCTATATAAGAACAAAGGCTACAAGGCTACAAGCACACACACACACACCTTCAAGCAACTTTCGAGTTTCAAGTCTCTTGAGTCTTGAGTCTTGAGTCTTTGGCACTTTGCTCATTGCTCAAGCTTCAAGCGGCAAGCAACACTCTATGAGTGTATCTACTCTCTCTAGTAACTTCCAAGTTCCAAGCATCACACAAGGCTCTACTCTCTAGACTCTCTCACACCTCTCCCCCAAGCCTCTTGAGTCTTCCAACTTCCAAGCCTCTAGGCTCTCACACAAGCACTCTAGTCTCTAGTCTCTCTCCCTCAAGCCTCTCTCTCTCTCTCTCGGCGATGTATGATATCTTATATCCCTCTTATGGCACTGGATGGAGTTAGACATAGATCTGCATAGCATGCTTGTACTACCCCTTCAGCATATAGGGATGCATCTTGCCTTAGCACTCCATCCACATCCCCAACCCCCCTTATATTGTTTGTATATGGGCTCCACCGATCCATGATGATTCACAGTTGTATCCAAACACATGCACACTTTTTCTTTTGTTTCTTTTCTTCGGAAGACCGGAAGAACACAGTTGTTTTTTTTTTGTCTCATAGGCCGACTTTGGCCTCTCTTAGACGTTAATATCTCTCTCTCTCTCTCTGTCTCTCTCTCTCTCTCTCTCGATACTATGATATGATTGATAAGATCAAGGTAATGAAGCAGACTAAATCATTGCAAGGTACCTCGGTGTGGATTTCTGATGAGTTGACCCCACTACAACTAAAGAATAGAGCGGGGGAACTGGCCAAAGTCAGAGAAGCAAGGAAACAAGGGAAGTGGGCGGTCTATAGAGGAGGAAAAGCTATCATCAAAGATTTTAAAGGTCCACCCTCCTTTTGAAGGACATGAACTTGATACTTATACATATCTAATCACATTAAGCACATGGTGATTTTACCATTGTAACATGTAACTCTCATGAGTCATGAGAGCTTTGAAGTTAGTTTCTTTTTGATCCCACATGCACTTTTCTTTAACCGATACCCCGAAGTGGATTGTAACCAAAGATGTATTCTGATCTGTCCTATAGGTCAGCTTTGGCCTCGACAGGACGTTAATATATCTTTCTTTCTTTCTTTCTCTCTCCCTAGTTGCTGCTTCCTAATGCTCCCTACTGATGTATTGTAGGGCTAGATACTTACCTTCAGTTCTTTCTTTTCTTTTCCAGACACTGTATCAGATGTCACATGGTTGTAACTTTGGTCTCATAGGTCACTTTGGCCTTTTGAAGACGTTAATATAACATCTCATCTCTCTCTCTCTCTCTCTCTCTCTCTCTCTCTCTCTCAAGGCTCAAGCCGTCTTCAACCATGGCATCCTCCTCACCTGTTGGGGTTTCTCGTAGAAGGACAACGAGATGGACATGGTGGAAGAAGGTAACTACACCCCATCCGCTCATGGAGGCGGTTCTCGGCTATGGGCATGCAAGCTTTGCCTGTACCGGCGAACGGGTGGTGCCGACAAAGTGCAAGCCCAACTCTTGCATGAGAGTGGGCATGAGGTGCAGTTTTGCACGAATGTCACGACCGAAAAGAAACGGGAACTTCTTGACAAGCTTGCCGTCTACGAGGCGATCAAAGCGGCAAGAAGAACACCACGAGTGGCCGTGGATCCCGTGACGATGGGGAGAGGAACTCAAGCCTCTACAATGGAGTCATGTGGTGGATCGGGATCATACACGCCATCACCTTCACCGTCGAGTCGAAATATTGCTCCATCCATGACATCGGCAAACACAATCTTCATGGCCTCTCAACCCTTGCGTGGCCCACAGCGACAATCTACACTTGAGCAGAATTGGAACTCCCAAGTTGAAGGAGGAGGTGGATATGGCAGTGGCCAGCTGCTTCTTCCATGACCACATTGCCTTTCAAGCGGCTAGGTAAGTGCAATCGATCATTGCCAATTCATCATTCATGTTTTCATCATCCTAGTCCCCTTCTCATTAGTAAATTGCTTTCTTGAATAGGTCAGAATACTTCAAGGTCATGGTTAAGAAGATTAGGGAGTATTCCAAGTTGAAGGAGGAGGTGGATATGGCGGTGGCCAGCTGCTTCTTCCATGACCACATTGCCTTTCAAGCGGCTAGGTAAGTGCAATCGATCATTGCCAATTCATCATTCATGTTTTCATCATCCTAATCCCCTTCTCATTAGTAAATTGCTTTCTTGAATAGGTCAGAATACTTCAAGGTCATGGTTAAGAAGTTTGGGGACTATGGCTCAACCTACACGCCCCCCTCATCCGAGAGCTTGCGCACTACATTGCTCGAGAAAGAGAAGCACATTGTAGAGCAAGTGGTCGACGACACAAAGCGATAATGGGAGAGGAACGGAATCTCCTTTATTGTGGATGGATGGAGCGACACATGCAAGAGGAGTATTCATGGTGTGGTTGCATATTCCCGCGAGAGATGTACTTCATCTCATCTCATGATGCATCTGGTACCAGGAACAACGCGGATGTGCTTGCTGCGGAGTGGGTTACTATTATGGGCTTGGCTTTTTATATGGACCCTCCTTGTCCTGGCCAACTACATTCCCAAGCCATATAGGCTGCCACCTAATCTTATAGGGTGGCTAGGGATACTACGTACCCCTTGCAAGGCTTGCCCATGGTTAGGGGCTGCCTTAAGACTGGCCCCTACTACATTAAGTGCAATTAAATGCTTTAGATGCAGACTACTCCTATGGCTGACGTCTACATGCACCTACATTGTATCTGGCCCATTTATGAGGCCCTGCATTGCATATTTCATCTGCTATTTTTGCACCATTTTTAGGTGCCTTTTTAAGCTTTTTTCAACAATTTATGAATTTTTGTGAAGGTCAACCTATAGGACCTGGCCGACCAGCTCATGAGGACCTATATAAATAGATGCCTCATCCCCATATCATTTCATCTCTGATTTCAGCCTTGACTTGTACATACCAACGCTTACAAGCCTCCCACGTGCTATACCTTCATTCATATTCAAGTTCTTGATTATCTACAGCCTATTCTCTACACATATATGCTGTTTTATTCTCTGTTTTCGTATTTATAGTAGTAGCACAGATTTCTCACAAAGCCTTCCATGGTTGACCATGAGACACTACAGAATCCATCTTCTAAACTAATCTAGTGCCTGCACATCCCGCTGAAAGCCTAATAAATAAATATACCTAGATGAATCCAGGAACATGCCCAAATTCACCTTATAAGAAAGTGCAATTTATAACCTCATGGTAATCATCCAGAAGACAATAAACCATCAACTCCATCATACATAGTATGGACGAAATCCCCACTAAAGTCATACATAGTATGGACTAGATACTAGTAAATTTAGGAGAGTTGCTATTTTTCGCCTGACTCCAATGGAAATTCTGTTCGCGTCATTACGTCTGGAATTGAGCAAATACCAAGAGTTTCCAAAGTACTTGTGACAAATGGGCTACCAGTTGGAATATTTTTAGAGATAAAGTTTATGGAAGGACCCATCTCTTAGATTACGACACATGGCAAGGAAGTGGACCAAAGTGAGACAAGTGACCTGACACTTGTTAGAGAGTGGATCAAAGTGAGACAAGTGGTCTCACACTTGTCACTTCAGCTATTGTGTGGCTCTCCACTTGTCATCATAGCCTTCTCTTTCCATTTTCACTCATGGGAGACCCAAATCTATAAATTGGAGCCTTCTCTCTTTATTTGGAGGAGGCTCTCTTCCTGCACACTAGCCTCTACCACTGTTACAGGCTGCCCTAATGCTGGCTACTCTCTCTTGAAGGATGCCCATGAAGTACACCGGCTCTTAGGGACTGTTTTGGAGGCTTCCATCGTGAAAAAATACTGAAGGCAAGGGTATATTTAATCATTTTATTATGATTTCCAGCCCTTGTACTTGCTGTACCAACCCTTGTACTTGCTATACTAGCCCTTGTACCTACTGTACCAACCATTGTACTTGTACCGGCTGAATGGAGAGCTAAGCCTGTTATATCAACTTTATTGCATGAAGACCTATGGTTTTGGGAAAGAATTAGTACCCACATGGAGATATATGGATTATATTGTTGGCTTGGCATTTCTAGAGCCTGTGTACCAGTTGGGTTGCCTTGTGTTGGTTGATTGTGGCATTTGTATATGGATAATTCAGCATCTCCCATAGGGAGAGTAAGGCCCTCAAAGCTTGTACATGTTATATTTCTCCTTGGATAATGAAATACTCCAAGGGGGGAGTCAGCCCATACCGGCCTCTATGTGGTGTCACCTATGCACATCTCTCTTTACAGTTCTGTGGATTAAGTGGCATATGTTTAAGAATGTGGCCGATTTCAGTGTTTAATTGCATTAATGGTCAAGTGTTTTGCGAAACCCCGGGCTCTCCAGGAAGTTACATGCACACCTAACCATGACCCTCTGTTGACTTGTCCCAGACAAGGGCTCACAAAAGTCATGCACCTAATAAATGCCCGGTACACCTCTACATCATTCCAAAGGGTTCCAGATGTGCGAGACATGCACATCTAACCATGACCCTCTACAGTGGGTCCATGGCTGCTAACTTGTCCCGGACAAGGGCTGCAGGCTGTGAGGGCGGCACGGGGGGCGGGGGTGGTTTTTGGTTTGTTTTTTTTTTTTTTTTGGGAGGGGGGGGGGTTGCTCTATTTCTCAACTTTCTGTCTTTGTTGTCTACAATATTTCGTCGCATAAATTCCAGCAATTGCCAATGTGACTATATAGATACTAGTATATTGTTCTTATTTCCTACTGTTTCAGAGTCTTGTGGATACCCAGGTAGTGAAGAGGGGGAGGCTGGGGGGGTAGAGAGCATTTCAATTTACTGAAAAAAAAATCTTCAAAAAGCATGAACCACAGGCTATAAAATTTTGCAACCCCAAGCTTTAGTTTCAAAGCCCTTCCCAATCAGAAGGCTGATATAGCATGTTGGTGAGAAGCTCCATGTGGCTCCAAATGAAGAACACCATCCGGCTGAATACCATGTGGCTGACAGTACAAGGGACCACCACCTGCTTCCCACCCACAGCCGGAGACCCTCAGAGAGGCTACTTGTCCACATATTCCAGCATAACAGAGAGCACAACAGTACCCATGAAAAGGTACCGTATCAGGGTGCAATCCAGCAAGATAAGCAGGAGGGAACCACATGCACACGATTCTACTCTTATGCATGTGGCACTACTGTACTATAGCTATACTCTAGAGAAGATTGATAGAAGTCGTCTGCTCGGCCATAGCAGGTCTAGCCATTCATCGGATGCCGAGTTGGATGGACAAGTTTGCCTGTGCCTGACTTCTGGCAGGCGGTGAGACCAGCCTAAAGTTCAAAATGAGGAGTTTCAAAGTTCAGCATTGATATGAAGCTCTATGCTTCTAATTCCAGCAATTCAAAACAATGGTTAGGGTTTCAGCATAATCAGTGCTTCAAAAATGATGGTTTTAGCGTTTGGGATCAGATCAAAAAGCGGCATTTGAGGAATGAAGCTGAGACAGGGCTTCGAGGTGAGCGTTTTAAAGTTTCAGTGTTCTAGGGTTTTTAGCTATCACAGTGGCCAATGGCCATTAGCTCAGAGATGTGCACACACGCGCGCACGCACACAGGCAAGGGTTATTCTCAACAAAAAAAACAAACCAATAACAAAAAACAAAAAACAAAAACAGAAAAAAGTGTGTTCCGGATGTGTTGTTTCGTCACCATGTCGGAATGGGGTATGTTGGAGAATCGGCGAATGGGCGGCTGGGGGGGCCTGCCGAGCGCGGCCTCCGGTTTCTCGCTTTCCGTCGTTGGCAATGCGGCGTCTCCGTCAACGACAGGACTCCCGCCTCCGTCACCGCCCACCGTCGGAGAGCCCGCAGTAGCGGGATGGGTTAAGTCTGTGCCCACAGCCATTTCTTGACAGCAAAAGCATGGAAAAGCTCCTTCCGGCAAGACAGAGAAATGGCGATGCGCCCTTCTGTGTTAAGCTGCAATACAGCATACAGACAGACAATGAAAGAACAGCAAAATAAAAAGGCGGTGCGATCGAGATAGAAAGCACAAGGGTCTGAGAACAGAAAGAAAAAGCGCCTGTCATGCAGATGGGATAGAATTGCCATACCTGGTGGTGAGGAAAGCTCCACGCCTCGAGCGATCGGTATTCCGAGAGAGAGAGAGAGAGAGAGAGAGAGAGAAGGAGAGAGAGAGAACAGAGACCCTACCCTTTAAATTTTGAAGGAAAGTATACGATCGATTCTTTGATTTTTTTTTAGCCAAGAGGGCAACAAAAACCCAAATAAAATCAAATATATGGCACCAACATGTTTTTCGCAAGGGAACCAAAATAATTAGTTGTGTTTTTCTTTTTTGCCTTTGGGCTCACAAAAAAAGTAAATCTAGATTTCTTGCATGCAAATTGTACTCTTGTGACTTGTCAATCTGCATGCCACTATCAAACAAAGCTAGAAACCAAGGTCCCTATCTCTCATGGAAGCCCCAACAAGGTCCCTCTCTATTGGATAAGCTAGAACAAGCACTCTTTTTTCCTTCTTTCTCTCCATCCAAGTCAAAGAGTCCTTGTTAGTTAAGTTAAAGTAAAGATTATGTTCACACCATGGATAAAGATGGGCTTGAATTGTGTTGATACTTCCAACTGTTTTAAATCCTACATCAAATCTTGGAAGGTTTAGAGTAGGGTAAAGTTTAGGTGCTAGGGTTTCAAGCTCCATGGGTTTAGGTGGTAAAGGTTTATAGCAAAATGGCTCCTCTTCTTGTAAGAGCATTGTGAATGCACTCACTCGGTGTTGATTAGTCAATAGAGTCCTGAGAACTATTTATCCAAAAAGCCAAGTGATTTCGTCAAGGTCATTATAATAGTAACTATTAGAACTCCCATTATATATAAAATCCCTCAATGGGAATAGCGAAATAACCACCACATGTATTCCCCATTAGCATCTATCACATAAATGTTTCTAGGGGTGAGTGTGGATTTTTCCAAGGATACCCAAGTTTCCTCAGATATAATAATGTGGCTTGCTTTAGGATTAATCCACTGCTCTTGTTCAACATTCTTTCCCATAGGGGAGTCCAGCCAAACCACATGAACAATGGCACTGAAGGACCCCTTACTATGTTTATTGAGATTTGTTTAGAAGCTTGTGAAGACCTTGGAGGTTCACATGCATTATTAGAATACCCTTCTATGTAGGCTTTTAGATCCCTGAGTCTTCGATCATGTTGTCGATAAATTGCTTCTTTGTAACATTGATCAAAAGAATTTGGATTTGAGACTATGATAAAATTGTGTAAAGTGTTTTTCTTTAACCTCATGAGAAAACATTGCTTCCTTTGTGCATCATTGAGTTTCTCCTAGTCCTCACATTGTGAGTTCAAGATTTTTATGTGTAAGATGTAATCCCATACGGTTTCCTAAGGTCTCTGCCACTCTATCATATAAAGCTTTGTTGTCGCACTCCATTTTGGGCCTTGTCTCAAAAATCCATAGATAGAGGTAGTCTTTATAGTTTTGACAATTTTCTTAATAGCAGGCATCAACGTGATGAACCATCAACAATTTTCTTAATAGCAGGCATCAACGTGTGAACCATCTACTTGTCTTATCCACTAAGTATATATTGAGTGCATGTATCTTGGTAGAGGTAATCCGGATTTCTAGATGCTTTACATTGCTGCTCAAATGTTGCATGAATTGAACATGATTAATAAATCTATCATATTTACCCATGATTAATAAATCATGGGTAAATATGATTTCTAGAAATCATATTTACCCATGATTTCTAGATGCTTTACATTGCTGCTCAAATGTTGCATGAATTGAACATGATTAATAAATCTATCATATTTACCCATGAGCTTGGAAATTTTATATGGACACGACTCTAGATGACTCATTTAGGTCATATATAGGGTCTTTGGTTAAAGTACTATGTAATCCTCATGCAATCCCCCTTTGCAAGAAAGTTAGACCAATTGTTGTATTTGGCATATGAACAATCACTGTGGGAATTAGTGTCACCGAGTGTTAAAAACCTACTAGCATAGTTGGAGGCATAAGATTGGTCCAATGCATGGTGAATGTGATTGGGGTTGTACTTGAGGCATGGCCCTTAGGGGCTAGAAGGTTTCAACTCTTAGATTAAGTTTTGATATTGGCATGTTAACTCCCCATAGGTTAGCCCATTTGTGGTACTATTTTTATGTTTTTTTGGATGTTTTTTTTTGTAACCTTGTAGCTCGAAACAACCTTTGTATGCTTAATCTACCCCCTCTGTCTCAAACAAGGGTTTATTATTAGGGTTCATTTTTATGGGTTTCCTCTTAGGCGCTAGGATATGCAAATGCCTTCTAAGAAATATTTTTCTAAAAAGTGCACACGTCTCTAGTTTTCAAGAGGGTAGAGAAGATCTCAAAAATTCTTTACCATCACTATTAAATCATGTATTTTTTTTCCAAAAAAATATTAAAATGACTTTTGGTTTTTGCTACCCTTTTTCAAGTGTGTTATAAAACGAAGAATCTTGAAACAAGTTTTATGAGAGAGTTTTAGTAATTTTTGAGTACTACGACTTTGATCTACTATTAGTGTCAAAATTCTTGCATTTGGTAGCTCAAACAGTAGTCCAAAAATGGTCCACAAGCTTGTTTTTACTTATTTTAGCAAATTTTTCACCTTGATTTATGTGTTGACTTTACGACGATTGGATGGAGGCCAGAACGATAAAAATTAGTTTGGACCACTCAAGGAAAGATTTGAAGAGTCCAGAAAGATCATACGACGAGCACTAGAACACGCCCCATTGCCTCATGGTTTGGGAGATACAAGCCTGTGAACAAGGCTACTTTTATTTTAGTATTCACACGTGATTATGCACGGCCATGATTTTTTGGTGTGATTATATAATCACGGCCATGATTTTTTGGTGTGATTATATAATCATGGTCATGGTTTTTTTATGTGATTATGTAATCATAGTTGTCGTGATTTTTCGGCGTGATCACAATTTTCGGCCATGATCGGGTTTTTTGGTCGTGATCGGTTTTTTCGGCTATGGTTAAGATTTCCCAACCATGAGCGAGGTTTTTTTATCGTGATTGGATTTTTGGCTATAATCGAGATTTTCTAGCCACATAATTTCTTTTTCTTTTTTGGGTTTTTTTTTTGTTTTCCCAAGGGTGGATTTCAAACAAGTGTGGGTGAGAAAAGTCAACACTCCACTTACACCCTCTTTAAAGCGTATGTCACATTCCCCTTTTTTGGCCTTTACCCCTTATACATGCATTGAAGGCCTCTTACACCCTCCTACACATGCCTTGAATGCATTTCAAAAGAGGGAAGATTCAAACTAACTAATCCCACTTTAATTAACTCTAATGAATTATAAAAAAATATGTTTAATGCTAATTTTTTCTCATTGTGGCTAATCATTGGGCCCAAATTAATCTATATAACTATGAATTAATTAACATACAACATAATTAGATTGCTTGATTTCTAAACCATGTACATGATTTAAGGTGTAATCAATTCACTAATTTAAGATTAATGATGGTTTAATTTATTGCGCTTTCCTCTTGTGTGGTGAGGAAAAGAGGTCAAAATTCTCCAAATTGATGGAGTAATTGGTGTACTTGGATGTTTTGATGCATCCAAACAGACTTTAAACAATCAAAAACATCAATTTCGACTACACATAAAACATCAAAAACATCAATTTTGACTACACATAAAATGATTAAATTGGACATGAAAAATACATTATTCTATTTTTAATTCTTAAAAATCATCAATAATCCCCCTTAAAAAAAACCATTAGTAACGTCCTTATTAAAAAAACCAGTCCATTAAGGGAAAATAGTGAAAATCAATAGTCTTTTTGGTGTTTTTACATGGATTAAGCAACCTAAGATCTATGTTGACACTCTAAATCACTAACATATAACAAAATACTCATCTAAGGAGCCAAAATTAGTGAAAATCAAGAGTCTTTTTGGTGTTTTTACATGGATTAAGCAACCTAAGATCTATGTTGACACTCTAAATCACTAACATATAACAAAATACTCATCTAAGGAGCCAAAATTAAGTAAAATAGCTCTATGCTAAACTTTTAAAGAGAGGAAAAAACTAAAAACTAAACTACTTTGCAATTAAAACAATAAATCAAAACAACAAAACAAAACAAAAAATTAAGCTACCAAGCATTCTTTTATGTAGAAAAAGAGAACAAAAACACCAAAACTCATACAAATCTCTATCAAAACCACTTGTTTAATGTGAAATCCACTACTCAAGCGAATGGGCAATGGGTTATACATATATTTGAAGAAACAATGGAAAAAGCCAAAGGATTGTCCCCACCAACAACGGCACCACAAATGTTATTGCCTGCTTTAGCCTCTCCTAGAAATACATTCACAAGGAGATTGCCTTAGCAAGGTACAACTCTCATGGGGATTTATAACAAAGTGTTCTTAGGACGCACATGCACATGGGATGGGCCTAGGCACATGGGCTTAGGGTCATTTACATGTGGGGTTAGGGCACATAGGCCTTAGGACTATAAAAGGCATTTGCTCTAGGACTATGGTACCTTTGAGACTGTTATTACACTTTACTTTTCATTGTTCTTTTAGTGCTAATCTCTCAAGCTTTCCCTAATCTAGGCTAATCTAAGGCTAAGCTAGATGTCTTGATTTTATTGTATTTCTTTATATTCTTAAAAATCTTCTTGATTTTCTTAAATTTTAGAGAATTTTTGCATGAATTAGAATCTATTTTCATTAAATCTTCACACAAACTCGAGTTTCCTACCATCATTTATAAATTCCTTTGATGAGTTCTTTACATTTTGGGGATATTATTGGTTGTTGTGCAATTTTTGGTAAAAGATCCATCAAGAAAGGTGCTAGTTATCAAAGATATTGGAGACATACTACAAATGTTGCAAATCTTGGTGCAGTTTCAAGAAAGTGCATAAATTTGATTTCAGGAAAGTGTGTAGAATCTTGGTCACTACAGTTTCAAAAAGTTTGTAGAATATAGTTGCTGTGCAGATTCAAGTACAAAGCTAAGGATTATAATGTAGAGTACAATTCTATTTGTAGATCTACAGTGCATAATAGTGCAGTTTACATATTATGCAAAGTTTATTGTACTAAAATTAAATCTTGATGCAAACCAGCAACAGTTAGTTATTCTTAATCAAAATCCTTCTAATCTTGTCACTTGCAAAGCAGTTGGACAAAGATTACAAATCTATTGGAGTAGTACAAATCTACACAAATTAGTATAAATCTTGATGTATTGTAAGTTAAGACATCAAGAAAAGGGTTAAGAAGACATTGTTTGCAAGTACATTCTGGATTATAATATTTTACGTACATTTTCATTAAGAAATGTATAGCATGTTGTTCTATTATAGATCTAGGCCATCAGTGTTATTCAGAGAGCATGTTGATGAATAGTTGATCCAAAAAAGTACAAGCTTTACAATTTCAAGTGCAAGCTTTACAATTTCAAGTACAAGCTTTACAATTTCAAGTGCAAAATTTTAGAAAGTTAGTTGGCTAACACTTTGTTTACAAGTATGGTCCTCATGGGAATTGAACCAAGTCCACTCGTGTGAGCCAATGTGCCCCAGACACCATAGAGTTCTCCTAACTTACATACAAGACTTCTTGAGTGTGAAGATCTCTTGTAGATTATTATAGATCGTCAATCTACAAACTTGGTGTAAAAGCAATAGTGCAAAGATTCATTGAAAAGGCAAATAGTTGGCAGCTTGGATCTTGGCATCATAGAGCATTAAGTGGCCAACTCTGCAAAACATCATCATGCACAAGACTGAGCAGTTTACTCAGCACCAACATGCATCATTGAGCTAATTGAGCTCTCAATAGTAGCAGTAAAAAGTTCACACAGTTTCTTCATTGAGTTTTTGTGGCTCTCAAACTACAGCACCATTGCAGTGCAAAAAGGCAAAGCATCATAGCCTTGTGGGGCTTAGCAATGAAAACACTGATTGTGCAAGCACACACAATGGATGGTAATATCTTTGATACATTTGTTAATCCAATTATAGGATTAACAAGAGCTACCGCCATTATCTTACATCAAGGAGTCACGATAGATACACCAAAGGGTCATACATTCAAGATATGAAGCAATAGTATCCAAAGCTACAACTTGGACGGGAGCTTGTAATGGTGTTACGTAGTATTTATAGCGATTCCCACTTCAAGAGCGTGTGGCAACAAGATAGGATGAAGTCCGAAGTGATTTAATTCATGGATATATTATGAGAGTAGTCATTGTAATAGCATGAGGCCTCTTATAAGCCTAAAGTACCTGGTCGGCCACAATTTAAGTGAGTGTGAACACTTATGGCCATGTATGTAAGTGAATTTCTCTCATAATACAAGATACTCTCCCATTGTGCAATTGAGTCTTGCTCTTGCTAATCTCTCCCTAATGTATGCTAGTGAGTGTGTGTGAGTGAAGTGAGTTGAGAGGAGGGACGAGGAGGGACGAGGTGCAACGCGACGGTGTGACAACGCTCGTGGGAGATGTGATGGAATTGCTTCTTAAGGAGTTATAGAGATTGGAGATCTCAAGGGTTACGAGCTCGGCCATTGGAAATATCCTCATCAACATCCATACATCCATATCCTCATTCACATTCACATCCATACATTCCACATCCTCATTCACATTCACATTCACACATTTTTGTCGCCGCTGCTGCTGTTGTAAGGGAGCTATCCCTTGGCTTTTTCTATCGTTTTGTCTCTAATCTACACATAACCCATTACCCATTATCTTTATTAATGGTTTCCCATGAAAAAGATATGGATTTGAGGTGATTTGTGTGAGATTTAGTGCATAATAGCTCTCTTTTTTGTTTTTTGACAAGAATGTTTTTTGCTTAATTTTTAAATTAATTTGTTGTTTTTGTTGTTGTTGTTGTGGTTTTTCATGTTTTTAGGGCTTGCACATAGTTTGTATTAGGCTTAGTTTGCATCCATTGCATCAAATAATGCAATAGAATGCTTAGTTTGCATCCATTGCATCAAATAATGCAATAGAATGCAATTCTTAGTGAATGTTAGCTCTCTTTAGTGTAAACATAGAACTAAGATCATTAATTTTAGTTTAATTATGTATTTTTTGTTGAAATTGTTTGGATTAGAGTGTTAGCAAGCATTAGAGTGTTAGCAAACATTAGGAGTGTTAGCAAGCATTAGGAGTAGCTTAATCTTTCAAAAAAATTCTTAAAACTATAAAAAAATCCTTGAATTTGACTAATTTCTCTTAATGGACTAGTTTTTGTCATTAAGGGTGATTAATCTTGTTCAAAAGGCCAAAAATTTAGAAAATATGTTAATTGGGGTCTAAATGGATCATATGAGTAGTTGAAATTGGTATTTTTGAGTGTTTTGAGAGCATCTAAATGCATCAAAATGCCAAATCACATCAAATTTTTTATCAATTGGAGAAATTTGAATCTCTTTGCTTAACTTTGCCTTAAAAGAGGAGACCATAATTAAGAGTCTAATTAATCTTCTATTTTAGATTAATTTACACAATTGTTGATGCACAAAGATTAGCATTCCCTTGCTATATCCAATGATGTGCTCAATTGTGTGAATTAATTACAGATTAGTGGTTAATTAGAGTCCTTGATTAGTGTAAAAGAGAGAAAGATTAGTGAAAAGATTAATCTTAGATTAATTCTTAATCTTTTTTTATAAACATAACTCATTAAGGCTAATGAGTATTTAATGAGTAGATGCTCCATGAGTTGTCAAAATTGTCTATTTTGGGGGGTCATTTATGAATGGTGTAAGGGGTGTCCTTAAAAGGTTGACTTTTTTTATTCTCACTTACCTTTTTGGAAAAATGCCCTACCCCTTTTATTTTCAATTCAAAAAACATTCCCCCCTAAAAGGGAAATTCGTATTTTCCACTAGACTCCCAAAAAAATTTGGTCGTGAAAGAAATTCTGGCGACTGTGAAAGAAATTCCAGCGAAAAATTTCGACCGTGAAAGAAATTGCGACGAAAATTTCCAGTCGTGAAAGAAATTCCAACGAAAAATTCTGGTGAAAAAAATCCAACCGTGAAGGAAATTCCGACGAAAAAATCCAGTCGTGAAAGAAATGATGTGGCGAAAAAATCCGGCTGTGAAAGAAATTCCAGCAACAAATGTCAATCGTGAAAGAAATTTCGGTGAAAAACTTCCGGTTTGTGAAAGAAAATTCCGACCGTGAGAAAAAATTCAGCTGTGAAAGAAATTCCGGCCGTGAAAGAAAACTTCGAGTGAAAGAAATTTCGGTGAAAAAAATCTAATCATGAAAGAAAATTCGACCGTGAAAAAAAAAATTTCGACCAGTGAAAAATCAGGTGTCACAAAACAAAATCGAATTTTCCGTGAAGTCTAGTTTATGGTGTGAATTTAAAGTCACTGTGTGAAACTTTGGAGGCCGGTAACTCCTAAACCGTATATCCGATGAAGGTGCTCTAGGGCTCATCGAAAAGCTGACATCGAGCTCTTCGACTTAGGACATAGCCTATCCAAAGTCAAAATCGACCATTTTGGCCTCTGACCAATAGCCTCAAAATTTGACCTAGAAATCGAGGCAAAAAATAACCCAAAAAATTGAAACTTTGGAGGCCCATATCTCCTAAACCGTATATTTGATGAAGGCGCTCTAGGGCTCATCGAAAAGCTGACATCGAGCTCTTCGATGTTGGATCTAGTCGTCTGAAGTCAAAATTGACCATTTTGACCTTCGACTAGCAACCTCATTCGACTCGGAAATCGAGTCAAAAAACAGTCCAAAAACCATGAAAATTACAAAAATAGGGCGAAAACGACGACGAGCCATACTTGGGCTACTTTTTGAGGTTCTAAACGATAAAATTACGGACGACTCACGAAAACAAATTTGTAGAACTCCAAAAATACTACAACTCCCTCATACATAGTTTTTCAAAATTCTTTTTGGAACACCCGCAAAAACATGCTGCGAAACAGGGAAAAAATTCTCAGAATTTTTTTTGTCTTGAGATAGTGATGGAAAATAGGTTTTAGGACCTCCTCTTCCATCTAGGAAGTTCCTAATATACACTTTTTCCAAAAAAATATCTCTAAGAGGTCATTCACGTGTGTATAGCGCCTAAGCTAATTAAGAGAAACGGACACCCGTTTGATCCAACAAAGAGTACGCCAAGTCTCTTGAGGCTGTACGGATTGTGGGAAAGTATTAAAAAAAACAAAAACAAAAACAAAAACAAAAACAAACTATGATTGCTCATTAAGAAGCATTTAGGCACTCTAACATGGCCACGATATAGGGATCACACAAGGATTGAACCCAATGGCTGACATCTTCAAGCCATTGAGATCTATGTCACAAATTCACGTCCCAATGCCATTGGCCATGTCTATAATAAGTGTGTCATCAGGTTTTACACCCCCTATCACTTCCATCCCACCGGGCTTTAGCCCCTTTGCCTAACATTCCCGCAAATCCTATAAGTACTAACCCTTTCCTGGATGCCCACACCTTGGACATATTGACTAGTTTAGGAAGGGGGTGGCCCAAGGACTCATTGAGTCTCTTCCAACAAGAGTACTCACATATAACCTCAGTGACATAGAGAAATACGGCCGTACAAATTTCCAAAATTATGGGTAAATATAACGAAACAACAGACCTTGTTCAATTCATTCAAATGTTTGAACAGGGATGTGAAGCCTTTGGAAATCCCAATTGCCCCACTAAGGTACATGCGTTATGCTTAGAGAAAAAAGCTAGTCGATTCATCGCATTGATACCGGCGGCGATCAAGACCAACTTCAAAACCTTGAAATTAGCCTTTATACATGGCTTTTCTAGACAAGGTGATCAGTGGAGTGCAGTGACAGAACTCTATTCAATTGAGCGTCAACCAAATGAATCCATTAGAGATTTTATCCTTAGGATAAAACTCTTGGACTCACGTTATGAGTCATGAAAAAAATTAAACGATGTTCAATTGAAGAGATGTTTCATGATGGACTTAAAGAATAACATTTTACACAACTTGATCATTGTAACCAATCCGAAAACATTTGATCAATGTTATAAAGAAGCAATACGTTTAGATGACAACATGCTAGAAGATGATCATGCTAGAGGTGTTCTTCATCTAAACCAAGTGAAGCAATGGCAAAAGAAAGATCGATCTCGGAATTGACATTCCCAAAATTTTATGCAGCCTTGCTTAAAACCTTACAGCAAACATCTCTAAGAGAGGATGAAAGCCTTCAAAACCAGACATCCTTAATGCCTCTAAAAGTGAGGATGAAAGCCTTCAAAACCAGACATCCTTAATGCCTCTAAAAGTGAGGAACAAAATGCCTTGTGTCGAGTGCAATTACTACAACCATCCCAATCCTCATTGCATAAGGCACTTGTTCTTCTATACTGCATATATTGTAAAACCTTTGACCATGATACTAAAAAGTGTCCCGCTTCATCCACAATGGACTTATAACCTCCATCTCATGTGTACCAAATATAAACAGTCCAAAGGGTAGACATTGCTCAGGAAGTAGGTAATTGGACACTTTAGTGTTTCTATTATCGTGGACCTCACAAGGTGGCAGACTGTATAGTTTGGAATACTTCCATGCCCATAGTCACTGACACCTTGCGACCCATGTGTGAACGATGTGGCATTGATCACATGTTCTAAGATTGCCCAAGACGAGTTGCTTCAATGCAGCTTGTCTCACAAAATACAACTCTTAACATCTTAAGTGTACAAAATGGGCAACTGGCTACAGTACCCTTGAATGTGCTTACAAGCCAAGGCACGAGAAACCACAAAAGACAATACCTCAACATGGGTAGCAGAACATGCTTTAAAAAAGAACCCAAAAGAAGGAGCAAAATCTTCTAAAAATAAGAAAAACAAAGGACAACAAATTGTCGAAACCAAGGTCGAATTAAAAGATAAGGAAAAGGAGTATGTAGAGGATATAAACCCAAAAGAGGACATAAACACGAAAGAGCCAAAATCTATACAGGATGCAGAAGTATCCACATCAAAAGCCACAACACCAATCACAACACTCATATGTGCAACACATGATACAAAAACCCAAAAGAAAATTTGATCTCGTCGCATGGGTAAACATAATGAAAAACTGACAAACCAAAGAAAGTCCGAGAATGAAACAAGTTCTAGTACATCACTAAGTGAGGATGAAACAAGTTCTTACTCTTCACTAAGTGCACCACATAGACCAATCAAGAAACTAGAACCCACCCAACCACCCTAAATGGAGGTCACCGGTTGTGATTGAGCCTCATAATGCCAATCCTAAAACAGCAAACCAAGAGAAGTATCGCTTCCCCTTTCAAGAGAAAGACATACTCTCTACATAAGAGTCATTTGAAATAGATTATAAGAATTATACGCTTGAGAAAGCATGTCAAGAATTCGATAATTCTCTTATAATATTAAAACAGTATCTCAAAACCTCATTTGGAGGAATGCTCCTCTCATGATAAAGCCATCATCACATTAGCAGTTGCACCTTTAAGGGCTCAACCTGAATTATACCAAGAGATAAAGAACTCCATAAAACAGGACTATGAGGATTCACAAGTTTCCAAGCACACATCATTAAGAATTATCATCAGAGGGCCAAGTGTGCCAGTAGTGTACGCATTGGGTACTCTTGAAAAAGCTAAGACCCAAATAGAGGATGAAAGTGAGTGGGAGTATGAAACAGAAACAATATCTAAAGCCGAGTCAATAACCGAAACATCCATGGTTCCTTTGGAAGATTTTATCATGGTATGGTTAGATTTCCTACTATATATATACAGGCAATAATGTTAAGCGGCGCAAACACGCATTGATTAGCCCTGAGCTAGTCATAACATCATGACAATAGACACTTGGGTGTCATTGGGACAACTTAAACTCATTCCTACAAGCAATAGTTTTGCAAGAGGAGCCAATGGACAAAACATTGAAGTTCCAAGTTACTTTAGATACACTACTCAAATAATCGATGGTGATATGGAATTTACATTTCATGTTACCCTAGATTCCCTTGAGTACGATGTTATCCTTGGCGGAACTTGGATAGGTGAATCATTGTATTCATTGGATGAATCCATGCAAATAGTCGCCTTAAACACTCCTATGCGCAGGCAATGTACAATTGCTATTACGGGAGGAAGAGACCTTACAAGAGCTGGAACTTCCAATATATCTTACTGAAAAGATCCCTAGGATTTTGGTGGGATTGGAAATTTTAAATAAAATCACCATAGCTCAAGCACAGCTTTATCCAACACGAGAACACAATCTCATGACCCTCGAGATATGGGATTTGTTAGGTCAACCAACACTCAGAGCACATTATGAAAGGATTACCTTTACACAAGACTTGAACATGCGATGTTTGGGGTACTTTGAACATACAATATATATTGAAACTAACCCCCTTACTTGTAAGTTTTTTGTGGTTATGTGTTGGAAGCAGATTTGATCTTGGGGCATAAATGGACTATTGCTGGCCCAAGCACCATTGTGTTTTGCTAGCGATAGAGTCATCATAATGGTCAACGACAAAAAGTTGACAATACCATACTACAATGAAGAGGATCCAACTTTAATGGATATCTATGATGCTGAACCCAAAAGGACACACGCCTCTTCCACAAAAGTCCCTCTACGCAATGAAGAGGATCCAACTTTAATGGATAACTATGATGTTGAATGCAAAAGGATACACGCCTCTTCCACAAAAGCCTCTCTACACAATGACCTACTATCTGCGTCAATGACCGACTTTGATAAAGCATCTACTCCTTCAACCCCATCCTCACCTATGAAATTTGATGCTAAAACCTCGCAATAAAACGGCTATTCTAGAAGAAGTTCCCATAGCCAACCCATCCATCTCTAACAAGGAACTCAAAGGAAAGACCCTAGAACCTATGCATCTTCATCGATCAACCTCAGCAAAGGAGACAACCACATGCTCAAAGGCCTTATCATCGGCGAGACAGCCACTCCACAAGAGACTCTAATCTCATCATTCATCAACAATGCCCATGAGTCTCAAACTTGTAGCCTCAGCCAAGAAGGGCCCCAAACCTTCCACATCAACCCAAAAGAAAACTCCACCAAGACTACCACAATCACGATATCTTAATAATATCAAAATGTGGGTGGAGAAGTAGCTACTTGTAGCTCAAGGCTACTGTGAAGGTGCCAGTCAAATTTGGGTGCCGCGACATTCAAAGCCTCTTTCTCAACACAGCACTCTAAGGCCAAGAAAGAAGAATACTCCACAACATCGTCCACAAAAGCCTATGCAAGTTATCTCAAAGAACTCCACCATTGCAACAAGTATGGTTACCAAAAATACTACTGTAGGCACAAGGGTACTACCAAAGAAATACTAAAGCTTGGGTCCCCAAGCACATCACAAAGTCCCCTAAGCTTGCACAAAGAAGAAAGCCTCAACACCAAGCACATTGGCCACCAATTTACAGTGTTCATCAAAGATGGTGGGTACCTGTGCATGTACTTCAACAACAAGGATACTAGATGGTAATTCCATCATATGGTTGCCAAAATCGAACAATGTGAAGAAAACCTCACCACACCGAATTCAAACCCAACAACTTCACCTAAAGTTCGACAAGAATGGAGGCCCCAACTTCAACTACAAGCAAATCACTCAATAACTCTCGTGCATTCAGCACACCAATAACTTCACCTAAAGTTCGACAAGAATGGAGGCCCCAACTTCAACTACAAGCAAAGTTCGACAAGAATGGAGGCCCCAACTTCAACTACAAGCAAATCACTCAATAACTCTCGTGCATTCAGCACACCAACACAAAGTTCGACAAAAATGGAGGCCCCAACTTCACCTAAAGCTCGACAAGAATGGAGGCCCCAACTTCAACTACAAGCAAATCACTCAATAACTCTCGTGCATTCAGCACACCAACACAAGAGCTTGTGTGTTCAACCAAACAATCACCAGTCTTCCCTACTGCCTCCACAACATCTGAGCAACAAATTCTAGAATCAATACCCACATCTACAACGGAGACTTATGAGCACATCAAGGACAAAATAACAATGCTCTTGTCACCTCTCTAGATATGAGAAATAAGTGTATAAGAAGCAATTGCTTGCTTGTAAGTCATGACCTAGATGACAAAATAACAATAAAAATTATTGAGATTAAAATCTACAAATTCACGGAATTCCATCTCATGGAATTACAATTCACGGAGTTCCGTCTCACGGCTTAAGAACCTGCACTTTCACAATTTAAGCCTCATCACGGATTAAGCCATATCATGCATTAACACTTTCCCCAAGATCTTCAATAGCCATTATATATTTGTTAAGCTTATTGCTTACTATTCTTTTGGCTAAATTAATGTAGCAGCTGCTCCATGAGTACATATCCATACTCCATGAGTACATATCCATACTCATGCACTGGAGAACATTTGCACCAAAAGCCTCACCATCGACAACTTCCAAGTACATCCTTGGATACGGGGGCCATGGTGGGCGAAAGCCTGGTCAATGACAAAACCCATCGCCCGGAATTTTCCTTCAAATTACAAACCTCTACAAACGATGCTACCATCTTCACAAATCAATGATCTTCAATCCTTAGTGAAGATATCTATATTAGCCTCGCAAGTCGACGTAATTCTTTTAATCCTCACCAACAAGTGGCTACTTCAACACAGACCAATTCAATAAGAGTCTATATGACTCAATTCTTTTACTTCATGTAAATCTGCTTCATAAGAGCACTTAAATATACATAAAAACATAAAAAGCAGATGGGCAGAAGAAGACATGAATAGGTCCTTCTCAACAACATTTGACAAAAATCCTACCACACAAAGGGACATTATCAAAGGTCAAATTCTTCAAATGATGAATGCCACTTCAATGAATCAAATAAGGAACTTAGAATCACCATCTACGTTCCTCTGGATCCTTCTCTCTCTTCTCTCCCATTATTATCTCTTAGTGTCCCCACTAACAAAAATCAAATGTAACCTTACTGATGATTGCCAAAAACAAAGTGAGTTAAAAAAAAGAGACCCACACAAATATACAAATGCAATTATTTACAAAAAAACCCCACCCCCCGTTAGGAATTTCCAATACACCACTAACCTCTTCATTTATTAACTAGCTTTTCTTATTTTCTCTGAAGGAACAAAGACCATTGAACGTCATTCAACATCAAAGCTATGACAAAGCTTGTTCATTCTTCCCACACAAAGGTCTTCAAAACATGATCACGCGGACTCGATCGCCATTAGGAAGGGGAGATGTTAATCTAATTCTAGAATTAACAAGAGCTACCGCCATTATCTTACATCAAGGAGTCACGGTAGATACACGAAAGTGTCATACATTCAAGATATGAAGCAATAGTGTCTAAAGCTACAACTTGGACGGGCGCCCGTAATGGTGTCACGGAGTATTTATGGGGCGATTCTCGCTAGCATGTGGCAACAAGATAGGATGAAGTCCTAAGTGATGTACTTCATGGATATATTATGAGAGTAGTCATTGGAATAGCATTAGGCCTCTTATGAGCCTAAAGTGCTTGGCCAGCCCACAGTTTAAGTGAGTGTGAACACTTATGGCCATGTATATAAGTGAATTTCTCTCATAATACAAGATACTCTCCCATTGTGCAATTGAGTCTTACTCTTGCTAATCTCTCTCCCTAATGCATGCTAGTGAGTGTGTGTGAGTGAAGTGAGGTGAGAGGAGGGATGAGGACCCGTAGTGCAACGTGGCGGTGTGACAACGCTTGCGACGGGAGACACGGTGGAATTGCTTCTCAAGGAGTTGTAGAGACTCGAGACCTCAAGGGTTACGAGCTCGGCCATTGGAAAGATCCTCACGACAGTTGTGATTCACCAGGTAATCTCTTTTTGGATGTGTTTCAAGGAGGGTTAGGGTGAGCCATAACAGCATTTCATGAAGAAAATGTCTAGAATGCAGTTTTCTTATAATCCTATGCCAATAGTGCTATGCAAGGAACATTTTGCGGATGATTGCAAACTTAACGAGTTTGTGTGCAATACTTACTACTGTGAGAAGTACAAGGTGAAGTCAATAATGCAAACATACAAAGTCTGAAGAGAACAAGAGATTCTGGCATGCAATAACACACCATCATGATACATACATGCATGCAATGCTACTGTTTGACGTTTGAGAAACGGCCAACATTGATTTGCAGCAACAACAAAGCACTAGATCCCTCATTTCAGTGATAGAGCTTTAAAGTCTTTTCGATAGTGTGACCATCAATCTAGGAAACCATCACTGTGTTTCCTTTATATTATGTCCTATAAAGACTCGAGCAAGTATTCAGTGTTTGCACAATGCTTGTGCATTAAACTGGTGGAAAACAAAATGGAGAGGGGTTTAGATAGGTTGGATGGAATGCATCCAACATTGAGCTTAACTCAAATAGCTTGGGTAGAATGCATCCAACATTAAGTTTAAGCTCATCATATCATCATCATTAGTTAAGCCAACATTCACCACATCATCGTTGCAGTGGAGCCACACTAGGGAACTACCTTGGGTAAACAAGTAGTGGAGAACATTAGTAGCAAGCACATAAAAGGCTACACTAGAGAACCTCCTTGGGCAAACAAGCATTTCAGAGGATTATCAACGCATTAAGGAGTCCAGTCTTAAAGCAGAACCACAAGCATCTTTTGACCACGACGCAACCTCGTCATAGCATTGTCAAGAGCAGCATGGGTAGCACAACAACCTTCATCACCTTGTGGCTCGGCGCGCAGACCTCCAACACAATAGCTCGAAGCCATTGTTTGCATCACAAGTAGGGTTCAGCGTAGCTCAAGGCCATCGTTTGCATCACAAGCAGGGTTTAGCGATGGTCTTCTACATCACAAGCAGCTTGAGGCCATTGTTTGCTTCAGCTAAGGAGTGAACGAGAGCATTGACCATTACATACAATGCATGGAGACCATTGTGAGGAAGATGGGAGTAGCAGCCCCTAATGATGACACACAAAAGCGTCGTTTGATTGATGGTCTAAGGGATCCAGAGGCTCAGAAGTATGTTGGGCTTCGTCGGCTTGTTGATTTGAACGCGACAAGAAGTGCTAGTACTGTGGTTTTAGCATTCTATAGAGAGAGCAGCTAGCACTGTGGTTTTAGCATTCTGTAGAGAGAGCAGCTACTAGCACTGTGGTTTTAGCATTCTGTAGAGAGAGCAACTAGCACTGTGGTTTTAGCATTCTGTAGAGAGAGCAACTAGCACTGTGGTTTTGGCATTTTGTAGACAGACAACAGTGAGAGAGAAGCACAAAGTTCAACGACTTTCTCTTCTCTCTCTCTCTCCATTTTCTGCAATGCTTAGCCTCAACAAACATCATTTTAAAAAAAACATAGCAACGCTTTGATCAGCACTCCATTATGGTTCAATGTTCAAACAACGTAGCACAATGGTTTTTTTTATAGAGAAAAGATTTTTAAAAAAAGAAGAAAATAGTTTCACAGCCTTCTCAGAAGGTTTAGCCACTTGAAGCATAGAAGCATAGCTGGTCAGTGTGAGAGAGAAGGGAAAAATTAGCTCTCACCCGTTAGGGTGTGAAGGAAGGAGAAGCAAGAGGAAAAAAAAACAAAGAGGCCGCCAAAGAAGAAGAAGAAGGGAAGATGCCGTTTTGTTTTTTTTGTTGTTCATTTTAGACTTCAACTAGCTTAGGGTTTGGAACCCTTTTCACATTGTGACCTCCACACTTTTTTCGATTAATTGGCCATTCCCATTCTCTGTACTATTTCCCACAATCGATACATATTTTGACCATCTTACCTATTGTAATCTTCCACATTTTGGGCCACATTTCCTATCCTTGGCTACTTTTTATTTTTCTTTACGCTTTGACCAAAATTTCCATTCTATTTGTAGCGGGTGTCTTAGCTGTGTAGTGTATTTGTGATGTTCTCACATACAGTGGGTAGTCATTGTTCACCTACTTTGTGGTTTGGATTTGTATGATTTTGGGCACTTGTGTGGTGATTCCTACACAATTTTGGATCTTGTTTCACATTTGGGGATTTTTAGCCTTGGTTCACACACTTTGCACTTTGTGAGTGTGTTTACACTTATTATGTGCTTTGTGGGGAGTGTTCACACATAGCCATGATTTATTATAATTACCCCTCTACTATTCGTCATGGTCCTTTCTTTCTTCAACGATGACATCATCTTGTGACTCTTGATGATTGGGGACACATGTGTGATGCTAGATTCTTAGTTGGGATTCTTTGTACGCAAATGATGATGATGATGATGATGTATCCTGCACACATACACATGATGATATTGATGTATCGTACACACATACACATGATGATATTGATGTATCGTGTGTGCGCGTGTACACACACACACAGGATGATAGTGATACACGTGCACATGATGTTGATGTATGTGATAGTGATAGTGAGAGTGATGTGTGTGAGTTAGATCATGTGGGCATGATCTTGGTGGGAGGATGGTAGCGAGCATATCGAGCACTACATGTGATGATATTCTTATGCCTACCTATGTTCCTATAGATCATTGCGATGCATTAGATGATTTTGAGAGCATTCTAGAGGATAGACCTTAGTTTCTAGTGCTTGATGAGTTATTCACATGGATATCTATGATTCTATTTCTACTCCTAGTTCTCATAGCTCTCATAGCATACCTGGCAGCATTCACTTGGTTCTAGTGCATATATTTAGGTAGTGAAGCATTGCACATGAGCATAGCTCAATGATTTTGTTGAGGTGAGACTTCATAGGAGATAGAGGATTATGCATATGGATCTAGAGATCTTTTCATTTGATCTAGATATCTACTTAAATCCATTGTTATTAGAGATAGATTTATCTTGGGATCTAGATCATATAGGGGCATCATGGATGGGTATAGATCATTCCTTATAGGGGTGACCTTAGTGATCTTGGAGATTCCAAGAATTGTGACTCTACCTCTCATGTGTAGACACTCTATCCATCTCTAGTGAACGATGAGGTCTATAGTGATCCTATTGATCATATTTGTACCTTGATGGATCATGCGCACATAGAGGATTTTGCACTTGAGGATGCAGTGCATGGTTTGGATCGTGCTTCTATTCACATTGACATAGTGGATCATGCCTTCGATTATTCGAGTGGTGCTTTAGTGGACGACGGCATTGGTTCACACTTGGTCCTGCATGACGACATTGGTTCACATTTGGTCGTGCACGATGCCAACTTTGAGCTATGTTCTTTTGGCTTCCACGGGTGTTGACACGAGCCTATGTTCTTTGGGGCTGAGACATTTTTCTTATAGGTGCATTCTATGTCACTTTGGGCACATGGTTACTGACGATATGGCACATCATTTTGATGCACTTATGGAACATCACAATCTTGGCATACACGATTGTTCTTTTGTGCTACGACCATTCCACATTTCTGCTAGGAGTGTTAATTTCACTTGTTGGTGGATACCTTGGGTTTTGGATTCACATCGTGGTCGTGTGGGTGAGTTTATGAGTTTTCCCTTCGACCTTGGTGCTACCATGACATCGATATCGCGGATCCTTGATGTGTACCTTACTTATTTGTTTGATCCTAGAGAGTACACAACTAGCTTTGCCATTGAACAGGTTCCTTACCCTCTCCATTCACACCAGATCATCATAGGACTACTATCTTGGATTTAGAGTGCCTTGGATTTCCTTTTGATCCAGGTGGGAGCTTATCTAGCCTCATCGTCGATGAGAGTACACTGACCTTTCCATTCGATCCAGGCATCGTCATGGATCACCTTTTGACGGTGGAGCGACATTACTTTACGTTTGATCCAAGTGGCCCCACACTCATGGTGTTGAGGGGAGATACGACCTATCCTTTCAACCTAAGTGGCATGAGATCTCTTTTGGGGCGTACTCGAATGAAGACCATATCTGCTTCTTCGAATTTTCTATCTGTCCTCTTCTTATCTGCATACTGTTTCTGTCTATCCTGGGTAGCTTTTATATCTTTGCGAGATGACTGCATCTGCTGCTCCATGTCGTCAAGCATCTGTCTGGGGACATCTCGACCCTAATCAATGGGTCGGACCAAGTTAATGGAGTTAAGCAATTTTGTCCATACAGAGCTTTGAAAGGGCTCATCCCAATACTTCTGTGATAAGAAGCATTGTAGGCGAACTCGACTAGAAAAAGCTTCTGGGATTTAAAGAGATGAAAGACCGGACCCTTCTGCTTAAACCAATCCGTGTCCATTAAACATGTTTCGCGGAACGATTTAGCTGTCAGATGGGAAATCGGTTCATTATCAGACCCCATTCTACCTAACAGAAAGTGGCATAAGCGGGCTAGACTCCTCGGGGGTGTTGGAATGGTTGTTCGCCAAGGTGATATATTGCCCGGGCCAAGAGATGCCCTTGGGAGCGAGGAAGGTGCCCTTAAGCGGGTCGTTATACGAATCGTATGTGCGCGGAGATGCAAGGGACAGAACCGGTAGCTGAAAGTTCTCCAAAAGTATGAAAAGCTGGAGGGCTTTATACCATCCATTCGAATATGGTTGAATTCTAACTTAGCCACTTCTTGGGTTCCCTGCCCACAGCATGACCGAAGTATATCTTACTTGGTTTACCCTTTCTGTTTGACCGTCAGTCTCAGGGTGGTAAGCTGTGTTGAGATCCGAGAAGGTTCCTACTGCTTTGAAAAATGCAGACCAGAATCTTGACGTGAATTTGGAGTCTCGATCACTTACTATTCTTCTGGTGGGTAGGCCATGCAATCTGAAGATTTCCTTGAGGAACACTCTGGCCACATCCACTACAATGTGGGTTTCTTTTACTGGAATCAGATGGGCAACTTTGGTTAGTCTATCAACTATAAAAAAGATGGAGTTGTAACCTGATTGCACTGAAGGTAATCCAATAATAAAATCCATATTGATGCATTCCCACTTCATCTGGGGGATGTCTAATGGATGTAACTTCCCAGGCATTTTTACTCTATCGGCCTTGACTTTATGACATGTCAGTAGACATTGACATACATGATTAAGTACATCCTTTTTTAGTCCAGGCCAAAAGAAGCTTTTCTTCATAGACATGTAGGTTTTGATGAAACCTGGATGTCCTACAATAAGGCTGTCATGGGCTTCATTCAGAATTTGACCCTTAGTTTTCTCATCATTTGGGAATGCATAGCCTGTGATTATAATACATAATTCCATCATCCAGGCTGTACCCTTGAACTCGGTTCAACTCCTGTGGAGTTTTGCTTTCTTGCATAAGTAGGGTAGCAATAGGGCCAAAGAATCTATCCTGCATGATCTTCTCTCTTGCTTCAATAATCAAAGGATTTGACACTACAGTAATTGCAAGCAAGGAGGCTTTTCTGCTGAGGGCATCTGCTACATTTTCTTTCCCTAGGCAGTACTTGATTTCAAAATCAAATTCCTATAGGGTCTGCATCCACCTTCTTTGGCGCATGTTAAGATCCTTCTGAGTGAAGATCCACTTTAAGCTCTAATGATCTGTCATCAAAGTGAATCTTTGACACAGTAGGTAATGTCTCCATAACTTCAGGGCATATACTACTGAAAGTAGTTCCACGCCATGGACAGCATAATTCCTCTCATGCGTTCTGAGTTTTCGGGATTCATAGGCCACTGCATGACCTTCCTGCATGAGTGCACCTCCCAGGGCAAAACCACTGGCATCAGTTTACTACCTCAAAGGGTAGAGAGAAATCTAGCAACTTCAGAACGGGATTGGTTACCAAGGCGGTCTTCAGCTTATCAAAAGCACTCTGGCACCTGGTACGCCATTGAAACGGGGTATGCTTCTTGAGAAGATTAGTCAGGGGGAAGCTATGAGAGCATACTTTGGTATAAAAATTCTATACCAACTAGTCAATCCCAAGAATCCCCTAACTTCTTTCACTGTTTTTGGTTCAGGCCAATCTATGACTGCTTGGAGGAGAAATTCCATCTTTGGATACCAGAAAGCCCAAGTATTCAACATGGTCGGCAGAGAAAGTGCATTTGCTCTTTTTTGCAAAGAGTTGGTGCTTTCTTAGAATCTCAAGAACTTTTCTGGTATGAGCTTCATGGTCAGCTGCATTCTTTGAGTAAATTAGGATATCATCAAAGAAAACAAGAACAAAATCATCCAAGTATCCTCTCAAAATATTCTCTCAGAATGTCCTGCATTAGGCGATTGAATGTAGCTGGGGCATTTGTCAATCCAAAGGGCATGACAGTGAATTCATAATGCCCATATCTAGTATTGATGGTTGTCTTCAGGATATCTTGCTCATTAATCTTGATCTGATAATACCCTAATTTGAGATCTATCTTTGTGAAGATCGGGGCTCCACTTAGCCTGTCCAAAAGCTCATCAATTCTGGGGATAGGATACTTATTCTTAACTGTTAGTTGATTGAGACCTGTGTAGTCCACACAGAGTCTTAGCATTCCATCTTTCTTTTTCTGAAAGAGAACTGGCGCACCCCAAGGTGGAACACTGGGTCTTACTATCCCTTGTTCTAACAGCTATCTAAGCTGTTCCTTGAGTTTGATGGGATCTCACACATATGGGAGCTCAATGGTGAGCTCATGTGGCCATGTTGATGGCTACGGAGAAACCTCTACTTGGAGGTTCAAGGAGACAAAGGTCAAAAGCATGCAGTGTAGAACTCATGTGGAGAGCTCATAAGGGTCACATTAGCAATTGCAAGAAGCTTGGAGGCTCACCCTAACCCTCCTTGAAACACATCCAAAAAGAGACTACCTAGTGAACCGCAACTGTCGTGGTGAGGATCTTTCCAATGGCCGAGCTTGTAACCCTTTGAGGTCTCCAAGCTCTACAACTCCTTGGGAAGCAATTCCACCACGTCTCCCACGTGAGCGTTGTCACATCGCCGCATTGCACTACGGGTCCTCGTCCCTCCTCTCACCTCTTTTCAGTCACACACACTCACTAACATGCAATAGGGAGAGAGATTAGCAAGAGCAAGACTCAATTGCACAATGGGAGAGTATCTTGTATTATGAGAGAAATGCACTTATATACATGGCCATAAGTGTTCACACTCACTTAAACTATGCTGGCCAGGCACTTTAGACTCATAAGAGGCCTAATGCCATTAAAATGACTACTCTCATAATATATCCATGAAGTACATCACTTAGGACTTCATCCTAACTTGCTACCACACGCTCTTGAAGCGAGAATCGCCATAAATACTCCATCACACCATTATGAGCGCCCGTCCAAGTTATAGCTTTGGACACTATTGCTTCATATCTTGAATATACCTTTGGTGTATCTACCATGACTCTTTGATGTTAATGGCAATAGCTCTTGTTAATCCTAGAATCAGATTAACACTCCCCCCTTTCTAATGGCGATCGCATCCGCATGATCGCGTTGAAGACCTTTGTGTGGGGAGAATGAACAAGCTTGTCGATGGCTTTGATATTGAATGACGTTCAATGGTCTTTGATCCTCCGGAGGAAATAAGAAAAGCTAGTTAATGAATGAAGAGGTTAGTTGTGTATTGGGATTCCTAACGGGGTGGGGGGTTTTGCGAATGATTGCTTTTTTTTTGTGTGAGCCCCCTTTTTTGGCCCACTTTGTTTTTGGCAAACAATCATCAGCAAAGTTACATGTGATTTTTACTAGTGGTGGGGACACTAAGAGATGTTAATAATGGGATAGAAGAGAGAGAAGCGGAGAAACGTAGACTTAATCATCAGAAAGGAGATGGTGATTCTCAGTTCCTCATTTGATTCATTGAGCGACATTCATCATTTGAAGTAATTGGCTTGTGATGATGTCCCTTTGTGTGGCAAGATTCTTGTCAAATGTTGTTGAGTAGGACTTGATCCTGTTTTCTTCTACCCATGTGCTTTGTATGTTTTTATGTATATTTAAGTGCTCTTAGAAGCATATTTACATGAAGTACAAGAATTGAATCATATAGACTCTTATTGAACTGCTCTTTGTTGAAGTAGCCACTTGTTGGTGAGGATTGAAAGAATTACGTCGACTTGCGAGGCTAATATAGATATCTTCTCGAAGGATTGAAGATCATTAATTTGTGAAGATGGTGGCATCGTTTGGAGAGGTTTGTAATTTGAAGAAAAATTCCAGGCGATGGGTTGTACCATTGATTAGGCTTCCGCCCACCATGGCCCCCTCATCCAGAGATGTACCTAGAAGTTGTTGATGGTGAGGCTTTGGTGTGCAAATGTTCTCCAGTGCATGAGTATGGATATTTACTCATGGAGCAGCTGCTACATTAATTTAGCCAAAAGAATAGTAAGAAATAAGCTTAGTGGCTATTGTGCGATATGGTTAATCCGTGATGAGCTTCAATTGTAATTCCGTGAGATGGAATTCTATGAATGTGTAAATTTTGACCCTCTGTGTTTTTTTTTGTCTTCTAGGTCATGACTTGCAAGCAAGAGCTTCTTGTGCGCTCATTTCTTACTACCAAAGTGGTGACAAGAGCATTGTTATGCTGTTATTGATGTGCTCATACGTCTCCGTTATTGCTTCTTTAATTTGTTGGGAAAATGATGTGGAGGCAGTAGAGAAGACTGCTGATTGTTTGCGTGAACAGACAAGCTCTTTTGTTGTGCTAGACAAGCTCTTGTGTTGTGCTAGATGCACGAGAGTGGTTGAGTGCTTTGCTTGCTCTGTTGCTTGGGCCTTCATTTTTATCAAACTTTAGGTGAAGTTGTTGAGGTTGGTCGGTGGTGAGGTTTTCTTCACATTGTTTCGATTTTGGCAACCCACTGCATCCATCTTTGATGAACACTGTAATTTGGTGGCCGATGTGCTTGTTGTTGAGGCTTCCTTCTTTGTGCAAGCTTAGGGAAATTTGTGATGCACTTGGGGACCCAAGCTTTGGTATTTCTTTGGTAGTACCCTTGTGATTGGAAAGAGTGTTTTTGGTTACCCACACTTGTTGCATTGGTGGAGCTCTTTGAGGAACTCACATAGACTTTTGTGGACGGTATTGTGAAGTACTCTTCTTCTTCCTTGGCTTTCGAGTACTTCGTTGAGGAAGAGGTTATGACTATCAATCTTGGTTGCTATTTTAGGTTTGGCATTATGAGGCTCAATCACAACCAATGACCTTGTAAGACATTCAGCCAAGCTAAGCATGCTCTCTTGAGCTTGCTTTTTGCATTCCACATAAGTTATGTGATCATCATTATCCATTTGGGGTGGTTGGTAGTTCTAGTTTCTTGATTGGTCTATGTGGTGCATTGAGTGAAGAGCAAGAACTTGTCTCATCCTCACTTAGTGATGTACTAGAACTTGTTTCATTCTCTGACTTTCTTTGGTTTGTCAGTTTGTCACTATGTTTACCCATGCGACGAGATCAAAATTTCTTTTGGGATTTTATATCATGTGTCGTACATATGGGTGTTGAGGTTTGTGTGGTGGTCTTTGATGTGGATGCTTCTGCATAATGTATAGCTTTTGGCTCTTTTGTGTTTATGTCCACTTTTGGGTTTATGTCCTCTACAGACTCCTTTTGTGTTTATGTCCCCTTTTGGGTTTATGTCCTCTACAGACTCCTTTTCCTTGTCTTTTAACTCGACCTTGGTTTCGATAATTTTTTGACCCTTGTTTTTCTTGGGTTTAGAAGGTTTTGTTTTCTCTTTTATGTTCTGTTTTAAAACATGTTCTTCTACCCATGTTGAGGTATTGTCTTTTACGTTCTTTTTTATTGTTTGTTGTGCCTTGGCTTATAAACGTGTAAGCACATTCAATGGCATTGTGGCCAGTTGCCCATTTTGTACACTTAAGATGTTAAGAGTTGTATATTGTGAGACAAGTTGCATTGAAGCAACTCGTCTTGGGCAATCTTGGAACATGTGATCAATGCCACATCATTCACACATTGGTCGTAAGGTGTCTGAAAGATCCGTGCTCCCTCCGTGCAACAGATTCGGGGGTGCTAGCAGTGGAAGTAGCACTCCTTGTGCGGGGCAGGATCCCTCACTCGAGGCCTCATCCATGAATATCCAGACAAGAGACTAATCCCTTGGTTCTTCAAAAAACGAACCCGAAAAAACTTCCCTTGCCCAGAAAGCACGGGCGATTCCTCCAGGATATTTTTACTCTAACGTAGTCACGTCATTACTGACCAAACTGATCCAACCGAACCTGTGAGTCTCTTGGTTAGATCAAGGAAGAAACTTGCACTTAGATCATAGAAACCAACTCTTTTTTCCCCATCGAGAGGCACAGGCGTTGATTCTTTTTTCATAGAACAATTACTATCCGAGATTTACTTCATCTATCATACTATAACAGAATTGAGTCTTATTTTACGGATCCAACAGTCAATTACAGTCCCATGGATTAGCCAATCGTCCAACCACTATAGTGATGGGATCCAATTAGGAATTTGGTTAGGTTTTGTTCCGGGTACCAGGAAAAAGAGTTCCCAGGCCCCCTAACCAGATATTCATGCAAATTTAACGCTAGTCACACCACTTATACACCCAATATGAAATTGCCTTTTTTATAGATTCAGTTATCTTTAAAACAATCATTTAATGAAACCATAGTGTCACTGATCATAATCCTCCAAAATATCTGGTTGAATCCTAATTTCCAATCATTCCTTCATCGGTGTACCTATGGCATCATTGGCAACCAGAACGCTCACCACCACCTAATTTTAAATTAAGGTTCCTATGGACCAATAAGATTAATCCAAATGTAGGGAGGATGTAAATTAAAGAAATAAAGAAAATCCCCCCAAAAATGAGTAAACACTCACATAAGATGAAGAGTGGACTAAGGATCAAAGGAAATACTAAAAAAATAAATTTTTGACACCTCTCAGAGTGGGGATTCCCCCTCATGAAGTAGGCACCTTTTTTCCATCATTGCTTTTGAATTTTAAATCAATAAAATTAGATATTTTATCTCTCCTCTCTCCTAATTCAAAACTGGATCCAAAAAGTGAACTAAACTGATCCAAAAACGGTCAAAAATTGACCAAACTGATCTGAAAAATTCTAGAATCAGTTTATTTGGTTAGAAGCTCACTTTTTCCTATAAATAGAAGCCTTCCCCTTTGTGGAAGCTTAATAGTGTTTTATGCACTGTTACTCCACTCCTCCCCAGAGCCAAAAACAGTGAATTTATTGATAATTCGTTAGTTTTTGACCATTTCCTCTTCAAAAGAATTGGTGACCACTCTTGTTGCAAACAAGAGTAGATCCCTCAAACCATCAAGCCAAAGGAAAGCTCACAAAAATTCATGTAAGCTAGAAATCCTACTTTTTCTTTATTCCATTTAATGGTTTTCTAATTTTTGTTTTCTTTAAAATGAAAAATGATGTTATGCCTTGTTGGAAAGACTTTCCCCCTCTCTTCATTCTTGAATTCAGCCCTTCTTTATTCTAGATATGTAATCAAATTGTTAGAATTAAAGTTTTCATATTATTTCTCTTTAAAAAGTGAAATTTGATTAGTTTAGAATGCTTTAAACCATTTGGGATAATTTTTAAGTAACTTTAATCAAATTGTTAGAATTAAACTTTTCATATTATTTCTCTTTAAAAAGTGAAATTTGATTAGTTTAGAATGCTTTAAACCATTTGGGATAATTTTTAAGTAACTTGAGAATGAAAAAAAATTGAAAAATGGTTAGCCATACAAAGGAGGTTATGGCAAAATTTTCTTAAATTTTGTGATCAGGATGGAATCTTCATTGAAGATCAGCAAGATCAACCAACAGATCCATATAAAAGAGCCATGGACTCATCCGTTAAGGACCAGCAAGGTCAATCAACCAGATCCATGCCCGGTTTCAGAAAACAACTCTTACTTCTTGTTCCAATATCTTCCACGATGCACGTGTGGGTATCTTCGGTGACCCAAAGCCCGAGCACCGTATGGTCACCACCCTCTAGGATCCTTTGCAGGTCACCTAGCCCTTCACTCATAGGCTGCTTCCTTGGTCCCTCATCCATCGTACTGGAAGCTCACCATTTAAATCGAACCGAGGCTGGTCTCAAGACCTCGACCGACCTTGCTACGCGAGACGTCCTCCATTGACTCTCCTCAACAGTTGCAACTTTATCAATTAGGTCTCCACGACCTTAATCACAAGATGGTCAAAATGCTTCCCCAGCATTCTTGACATAAAACAGTCATTTACAAATAGGTCACAAATACAGTTTCTATATTGAACTCTAGTCTTTCCACATTATTCCACATCAATCCATATTACTTAATCCAATTCCAAATCATATGTGTATCCATTCTTGACCGGATACATCATTTTCCATCCCATCACATCAGATTCATTCACTTCACATAACATCCATTCCTATCTTTCTTAATTTACATTACGTCTCATCACATCCATTTCTCATTATATCTCATTCGTTCTTTAGATCTTATATTATTCACACATTCTGATTCACATGACATCTCATCTCATCCATTCGCTCATATCAACTTCATATCCATTCACATTCATATTTGCATTCATTATTCCACACACACACATCCACATTCGTACATCCACATTCACATCTACATCCATACATCCATTTTCACATCCACATTCATACATCCACATCCAAATCCACATTCATACATCCACATCCACATCTACATTCATACATCCACATTCACTTCACATCCATACATCCATACCCACATTCCACATTCATACATCCATATCCACATTCCACATTCATACATCCACATCCACATTCACATTCACATCCATACATCCATATCCACATTCCACATCCTCATTCACATTCACAACCATACATCCATATCCACATTCCACATCCTCATTCACATTCACATACATCTACATCCACATTCCATATCTACATCCATATCCCCATTCACACATCCGCATTCACATTCACATACATTCACATCCACATACATTCACATCCACATTCCATATCTACATCCATATCCCCATTCACACATCCACATTCACATTCACACATCCTCATTCACATTCACATACATCCACATCCACATTCCATATCTACATCCATATCCCCATTCACACATCCACATTCACATTCATATACATCCACATCCACATTCCATATCTACATCCATATCCCCATTCACACATCCACATTCACATTCATATACATCCACATCCACATTCCATATCTACATCCATATCCCCATTCACACATCCACATTCACATTCACATATCTATTTATAGAATACAAGAGAATTTTTATTTTTGATATAAGCTTTCTTTACGCATCTTCCTATGCATAAATTCATTTTAAATGAGAATGACACTTTTGAATTAAAAATCAATCTTTTATGCATCTTCCTATGCATAAATTCATTTTAAATGAGAATGACACTTTTGAATTAAAAATCAATCTTTTATGTATCTTCCTATGCATAAATTCATTTTAAATGAGAATGACACTTTTGAATTAAAAATCAATCTTTTATGCATCCTCCTATGCATAGAATCAAAATTGACGAAAATAACTCTTTTGAACTAAAAATAGATTTCTTTATGCATCTTTCTATGCATAAAATCAAAATTGATGAGAATAACTCTTTTGGGTTAAAATAAATTCTTTATGCATCTTTCCATGCATAAATCCAATTTAGTAGGAATTACACTTTTAGAATAAAAGAATTTTTCTTATGCATCCTATTTATGCATAAAATCATTTATGATGAAAATCACACTTTTAATATAAAAAAATATCTTTTATGCATTTGTTTGTGTATACAATCATTTATGATAAAAATCACTCTTTTAATATAAAAGAATTTCTTTTATGCATAAAATCATTTATGATAAAAGTAACACTTTTATAATAAAAAATAATCTTTTATGCATACTTTTATGCATGAAAATCAAATATGATGAAAGTAACACTTTTATAATTAAAAAAATAATCTTTATGCATACTTTTATGTATGAAAATCAAATATGATAAAAGTAACACTTTTATAATAAAAAAATAATCTTTTATGCATACTATTATGCATGAAAATCAAATATGATAAAAGTAACACTTTTATAATAAAAAATAATCTTTTATGCATACTTCTATGCATGAAAATCAAATATGATAAAAGTAATACTTTTATAATTAAAAAAATAATCTTGTATGCATACTTTTATGCATGAAAATCAAATATGATAAAAGTAACACTTTTATAATAATAAAAAATCTTTTATGCATACTTTTATGCATGAAAATCAAATATGATAAAAGTAACACTTTTATAATAAAAAATAATCTTTTATGCATAAAAGTCAATAATAATGAAAGTAATACTTTTATAATAAAACTAAATTTCTTTTATACAAATTATCAAGATGCATCTTCTATGCATGAAAATGACACTTTAGAATATAGAAATCACAAGGATTACTCTTTTAGAATAATGAAAGATAATACTTATTTCTAAATTTTTAAAAAATTTTGCCATCATAACCTCCTTTGTATTTTAAGTCTCTAAAATTAATTAGAAATGCATCAAGAGTATTTAAATCATTCTAAAGTAACATTTTTCTACTTATTTAAGAGAAACATTATGAAAAACTTGATTTTATTCATTAATCATTCACCTAGGATAAAGAATGGTTGGATTTACTAGAGAAGAGAGGGGAATGCCTTTTGCAATGAGGCATAACATCATTTGAAATGTAGATCTCGAAGACAAAAATCATAAAGAAAACCATAAAAACCATAAAATGAATGGAAAAGAGAAGAATCTCCAACTTACATAGATAATTTGAGAGCTTTCCTTTGGCTTGATGGTTTGAGGGTTCAACTCTTGTTTGAGACAAGAGTGGCCACCAATCTTTTGGAAGAGGGAAGGTAAAAAACTAATGAATTATGAGTAAAATTCACTGTTTTTGGCACTTGGGAGAGGTAGGGTAACAGTGCAAAAACACTATTGAGTTTCAAAAAAGGGGAGGGCTTCTATTTATAGGAAAAAGTGAGCCTCTAACCAAGCAAATTGATTCTAGAATTTTCCAGATCAGTTTGGTCAATTTTTGACCATTTTTAGGTCAGTTTTGCTCACTTTTTGGATCTAGTTGAAACAGGAGAGAGGAGAGATGAAAATATCTCATTATTTGGGAGTTTAAAACTCATTCAAGCATGTGAAATAGGTGCCTCCTTTATGAGGGGAGTTCCCCCATGCAGAGGTGTCAAAAATGCATCATTACTTCTAAATATCTCTCTTTTTTAACTATTAACCTTGTCCTTAGTCAACTCTTCATCTTATGTGAGTATTTACTCATTTTTGGGGAATTTCCTTTTATTTCTTCATTTATCTCCTCCCTACATTTGGATGAATCTTATTGGTCCATAGGAACCTTAATTTAAAATTTCAAAAAAATCTTCACCCCCAGGATAATGCCTCTTGAACAGATTATACTTAATTTCTAATGCACCTTCGGAAAATCTTTTTGAACTTCTGTTTCAGAGAAACTTATTTTAATAAGATGAGGTATTTTTCTATCCAAAAATATTCAAAATCTGAATATTCTCTTTCTAGAATATTTTCTCTCTCTAGGCCAAAACTGGTAGAAACAAGATCTTTTATATTTTTGAAGAGGGATTTGATTACAGGGGAAGATACTAAACATCCTGAGAGGCTGGGGGAGGAATCTTACAATATGCATGCCCTCCTTTGCATGCAATCAAGGGTGCTTTTTATTTGCTTCTCTATTCCAAGAAGCCTCCAAGGTGCAAAACACTTATGTGAAAGCGCTAGTTGCTTCCACCATCACTTTCCCATCTTCCATGAGCA
Organism: Cibotium barometz; assembly: GCF_041138505.1. Lineage (NCBI taxonomy): Eukaryota > Viridiplantae > Streptophyta > Polypodiopsida > Cyatheales > Cibotiaceae > Cibotium > Cibotium barometz. Next base: position 43,791,557 of record NC_141094.1, read on the forward strand.
ATTCCATGAGCCATGCTCTTACAACATGCTCCAACATGAGCTGCAAATTAGCCCATCACCACTTGTTGTGCCAAAGACGACAAGCACACGCACCGACCATGCACCTTCAATATGCTCCTTCCAAGCCATGGGATTCACAAATCCCACATATAGCAACAACCCTTCTCAAAATTGAGCATTCTTCCATGCTCAAACAATAAATCTAAGGCAAAATCATCAAAAACCAACCTTCAATAGTTGATTATCTTCTCGACGAGACGGAAACTCCATTGATTGACGGGACATTCCATGATGCAAGACCTTTGCTTGCATCCTTCATTGTTGGCAGCTCCATTGCAACCCCCTCATGTTATAAAAATCCTCTTGGCCTTGATAATGACAGCTCCTCCTAATCTCCATCTTCTAATGAAAATCTCTCTCAAATCCTCACAAATGCAAATTAAATGATAATATGAGTGTGCATAGTTTTTTTTCTTAATCAAAATGCTAATACATAACGAAATGCTTAATAAAATAAACACATAACCAAGAAATCTATACATAAATATTCACCATTACCAAGATCCCATCCTAGCTCTAATACCATGTTAACAATCCTAATATGGGATTGATAATGGTGATAGACACAAAATTAAGCATAAGATTAAGGTGGGTTATACCACACTAAAAACTCCATGAGAGAGAGAGAGAGAGAGAAATTGCACACTCGACACAAGTTCTCTATTGCATATCACAATGAACCATACAATGATATAAGCCTTCTAGCCTTATTCCACTTTACACATCATCATCCATGTGGCAACTTCTTTTCCACATTCTTTTACGTGGCTCTCACCATTCACACATCTTATGTGGCTCTCACCATTCACACATCTTATGTGGCATTCTTTTACGTGGCTCTCACCATTCACACAACTTATGTGGCATTCTTATCTTACCATAATATCTTGCACCTCTAGGGTGCTTTCCCACACAATCAAATAACCCATTGATTTTACATTGCACATTTCAACCGCCCTCCTCAATTTAAACTTGGGTCTGTGCATACAATCTCTCGATTTGATGAGCTCATATCTCACCCCCAACAATTTGGCATTGCTAATCTCAACAAGAATGTGAGTGGTAAGCAAGTGACTTCTCTATACCCTTTGCTCTTGGGTCCAAAGATCCGCACTTGTGGAGGAGGCCGAGCCTTCTGTTTGGTGCACTAGCAGCGTATTGAGGCCTTCCACCCTTTAGCTCTTAAATTAGCTCCTTGGATTTCTTTAAGATTGCATGTCCCTGCTGTAGCTGTTTTGAAATGAGTGTAGAGGGCTTCATGGATCCTTCAGTCGGAGGTACCCCTGCCTCTTGAGTGCCTTGGGGAATGGGAAGACTTGCTGCATGACTAAGTACTTTGGTGAGGAGATACAAATTACACACCTTGGATTGGTTTGACTTGAGGTAATTTTCCATCTCGTGGTGGATGTACCAGGCCAGTCCTCTTGCTTTTCCTCATGGACTTTTGCTATTCGGTTGAGAGGGACCCTGCTATACCTTTTCACTAGCTTGACTTGTATGAGCATTGACATAGCTCGGCAAGCCTTCTCATCTATTTCATCCTTGATGTTCTCATACTCCGCTCCATTGGAGTTATAAGAAACCCTTTTCAACATGTCCTCCATTGGCATCTACTCGACATGTGTCAGTATGGGTGGGGGTAGCTGTAGAGATTCTCTAATCAGTTTCTCTATGATGAGTACTTTCTCAGTAGACCCATCCTCCTTTGTTATTGTATCCTGCTTGGTGTTTCTATAATAAGTCTTCAGATACTTTGCACATAGTGTTGGGTTGATGGTGTAGGAAGGATCTTTGCCATTCTACCAAGGCCCACTTTCTCCATCTTGTTCTTGACATCTGTATCTTCTAAGATCTTCAAACACTCAGGGCTATGGTACTGGAACATAATTTTCTTGTGAGCTGTCTCACAGAATGTCGTCCTTATGGGGGATGACTATATCTTGGACTGTTTGTGCATACGGCCCAAGGCAGGTGAGCTTGGTGCCGTGTGGTGCTCTCTTCTACTTTTCAGTTGGTGACCTTGTGGTATTGACCTAAGTTATAGCCGGGGTCTCCTCAACCTCTGGTTCAAAAACAGTGGAGGAGGCCATCTGTAACATGTAAAAGAACATCAATCATTGTGACTACTAGGAGCTCGTGGTCCTTATGGATGACTATACCTTGGACTTTTTGTGCATATGGCCCAAGGTAGGTGAGCTTGGTGCCGTGTGGTGCTCTCTTCTGCTTTTCAGTTGGTGACCTTGTGGTACTGACCTAAGTTACAACCGGGGTCTCCTCAGCCTCTGGTTCAAAAGTAGTGGAGGAGGCCATCTGTAACATGTAAAAGAACATCAATCATTGTGATTGCTAGGAGCTCGTGGTCCTCTCTTTTTTTTTTGATGTGTGTGTTAGTGATTTGCAAGGATGTATGATGGGAAGAGTGTTAATATGGTGAGCAATGAATCAAGAAGGGTTGTGTGTGAATTAGTGTTTGTCAAGAATTAGTCTTTATACGTTAAGTAACAAGCCATGAGGGCTTGTTAATATGATGGGAAGAGTGTTAATATGGTGAGCAATGAATCAAGAAGGGATGTGTGTGAATTAGTGTTTGTCAAGAATTAGTCTTTATACGTTAAGTAACAAGCCATGAAATGGCCAAGCATGAGGGAGTTGTGCATGAAAGGTTAGTTTGTGAAGTGTTAGCATGTGAAGGACTTAAGTCGTGAAAGGCTTAACCCGTGAAAAGTCATGAAAGGCTTAACCCGTGAAGGAGCAGGTGTTAATTCGTGAAAGAGCAGTGTGTTAGATTACCAGTGTTGATGGGTAGCCTAGATGTAGGCAATGCAATCTTAGTCATCTTACTATATTTTTCCCAACCCGAGATTTGTATTTGGTTGGCAAGATTTGGTTAGTGACAAGATTTGGTTGGTTGGCAAGATTTGGTTAGTGACAAGATTTGGTTGGTGGCAAGATTAAAAAAACAAGGATGACTAGATGAATGAAAACAAGAAATACACAGACTCAGTCAAAGTGTGCAGTAGTGCACAGATGATTTAATGAAAATGACTTAAACCATGGTTTTCATTGATGTAATGAAAATGAATGAAATCATCCAAAGTGTGAAGAGATCCTACCTGGGAATCGATGATCGCAAGCAATCACAAGTGTAAGATTCCTCCCCAGCCTCTCACAATGTGTTTGTTTCCTCCATTTTCATCTACTCGACATGTGTCAGTAATGGTGGGGGTAGCTGTAGAGATTCTCTAATCAGTTTCTCTATGATGAGTACTTTCATCTACTCGACATGTGTCAGTAATGGTGGGGGTAGCTGTAGAGATTCTCTAATCAGTTTCTCTATGATGAGTACTTTCTCAGTAGACCCATCCTCCTTTGTTATTGTATCCTGCTTGGTGTTTCTAATAAGTCTTCAGATACTTTGCACATAGTGTTGGGTTGATGGTGTAGGAAGGATCTTTGCCATTCTACCAAGGCCCACTTTCTCCATCTTGTTCTTGACATTTGTATCTTCTAAGATCTTCAAACACTCAGGGCTATGGTACTGGAACATAATTTTCTTGTGAGCTGTCTCACAGAATGTCGTCCTTACTTGGACTGTTTGTGCATACAGCCCAAGGTAGGTGAGCTTGGTGCCGTGTGGTGCTCTCTTCTGCTTTTCAGTTGGTGACCTTGTGGTATTGACCTAAGTTATAGCCGGGGTATCGTCAACCTCTCGTTCAAAAACAGTGGAGGAGGCCATCTGTAACATGTAAAAGAACATCAATCATTGTGACTACTAGGAGCTCGTGGTCCTTATGGATGACTATACCTTGGACTTTTTGTGCATATGGCCCAAGGTAGGTGAGCTTGGTGCCGTGTGGTGCTCTCTTCTGCTTTTCAGTTGGTGACCTTGTGGTGCTGACCTAAGTTACAACCGGGGTCTCCTCAGCCTCTGGTTCAAAAGTAGTGGAGGAGGCCATCTGTAACATGTAAAAGAACATCAATCATTGTGATTGCTAGGAGCTCGTGGTCCTCTCTTTTTTTTTTTGATGTGTGTGTTAGTGATTTGTAAGGATGTATGATGGGAAGAGTGTTAATATGGTGAGCAATGAATCAAGAAGGGATGTGTGTGAATTAGTGTTTGTCAAGAATTAGTCTTTATACGTTAAGTAACAAGCCATGAGGGCTTGTTAATATGATGGGAAGAGTGTTAACATGGTGAGCAATGAATCAAGAAGGGATGTGTGTGAATTAGTGTTTGTCAAGAATTAGTCTTTATACGTTAAGTAACAAGCCATGAAATGGTCAAGCATGAGGGAGTTGTGCATGAAAGGTTAGTTTGTGAAGTGTTAGCATGTGAAGGACTTAAGTCGTGAAAGGCTTAACCCGTGAAAAGTCATGGAAGGCTTAACCCGTGAAGGAGCAGGTGTTAATTCGTGAAAGAGCAGTGTGTTAGATTACCGGTGTTGATGGGTAGCCTAGATGTAGGCAATGCAATCTTAGTCATCTTACTATATTTTTCCCAACCCGAGATTTGTATTTGGTTGGCAAGATTTGGTTAGTGACAAGATTTGGTTGGTTGGCAAGATTTGGTTAGTGACAAGATTTGGTTGGTGGCAAGATTAAAAAAACAAGGATGACTAGATGAATGAAAACAAGAAATACATAGACTTAGTCAAAGTGTGCAGCAGTGCAGAGATGATTTAATGAAAATGACTTAAACCATGGTTTTCATTGATGTAATGAAAATGAATGAAATCATCCAAAGTGTGAAGAGATCCTACCTGGGAATCGATGATCGCAAGCAATCACAAGTGTAAGATTCCTCCCCAGCCTCTCAAGAAGTCCAGTATCTTCCCTTGTAATCAAATCCCTCTTCAGAAATATAAAAGATCTTGTTTCTACCTGTTTTGGCCTAGAGAGAGAAAATCTTCTAGAGAGAGGTGATTCAGTTTTTAAATATTTTTGGATGGAAAAATATCTCATCTTATTAAAATAAATTCCCCCGAAATAGAAGTTCAAAAAGAATTCAGAAGGTGCATTAGAAATAAATTATAATCTGTTCAAAAGGCATTATCCTAAGGGTTCAGATTGTAGTATAATTCAAATGTTTTGATTACTTATATCAAAAGTGAAAATATAGGTAGAATTGATTTCTGCAAATCCCATTAATTCTTCTATTTTAAAAGAGGAATATTGAATATAATTCATTTGAGAAATTGAGAATGAATATGAAACTAATTGTCGAGAAAAAGAACCTTTAATTAGGCCAAGCAATTGGCAGAAACTTAGAAAAAGCCCCATTATCGGGATCAACCTAGAAAAAGCTATTAAATGGAAATAGCATGTGATAGGATGAAAATAGGATATGATAAGATGTGATGTAATGAGAATGGATGTGGATGTGTATGTATGAATGTGGATGTGTATGTGGAAGTATGAATGTGGATGTGTATGTGGAAGAATGGATGTGGATGTGTATGGATGTGGATGTGTATGGATGGATGTGGAAGAATGGATGTGGATGTGTATGCATGGATGTGGAAGATTGAATGTGGATGTGTATGTGGAAGAATGAATGTAGATGTGTATGTGGAAGAATGGATGTGGATGTGTATGTATGGATGTGGATGTGTATGTGGAAGAATGAACGTGGATGTGTATGTGGAAGTATGAACGTGGATGTGTATGTGGAAGAATGGATGTGGATATGTATGTGGAAGATCGAATGTGGATGTGTATGTGGAAGAATGGATGTGGATGTGTATGTGGAAGAATGGATGTGGATGTGTATGTGGAAGAATGAATGTGGATGTGTATGTTGAAGTATGAATGTGGATGTGTAGGTGGAACAAGGGTGTGGATGTGTATGTATGGATGTGCATGTGTATGTGGAAGTATGAATGTGCATGTGTATGTGGATGTGCATGTGTATGTGGATGTACATGTGTATGTGGAAGAATGGATATGGATGTGTATGTGGAAGTATGAATGTGGAAGAATGGATGTGGATGTGTATGTATGGATGTGGATGTGTATGTGGATTTGTATATGGAAGTATGTATGTATGTGGATTTGTATATGGAAGTATGAATGTGGATATATATGTGGAAGAATGGATGTGGAAGAATGGATGTGGATGTGTATGTATGGATGTGGATGTGTATGTGGAAGAATGGATATGGATATGGATGTGAAATAATGGATGTGGATGTGTATGTATGGATGTGGATGTGTATGTGGAAGAATGGATATGGATGTGTATGTGAAATAATGGATGTGGATGTGTATGTGAAAGGATGTGATATTGATGTGAGTGAATGAAAGAGATGTGATGTGATGTGAATCGGGATGTGAATGAATGAGATGTGATGTCATGCGAATCGGATGTAAATGTATGATATGGGATGTGAATGGATGAGATGTGATGTGATGTGAATCGGGATAAGAATGAATGAGATGAGATGTGACATGAATGAGATGAGATGTGATGTACAGATGTGAAATGAATGAGGTGTGATGAGATGTGAATATGGGTTGATGTGAGTGGATGAGATGTGATGAGAATAAATGAGGAAAGATGTGATGAGATGGAAAATGATGTGATTGGGTATACATATGAATTGGATATGGATGTGATGAGATGGAAAATGATGTGATTGGATAAGAATGGGTATACATATGAATTGGATATGGATTAAGTAATGTGGATGGATGTGAAACAATGTGAAAGACGAGAGTTCATTATAGGAATTGTATTTATGACTTGTTTTGTAAATGATTGTTTTATGTCAAAAATATTGGGAAAGCATTTTGATCGTCTTGTGAATGAGGTCGTGGGTGGTGACCTAACTGATAAAGTTACAATAGCTGATGGAGAGTCAACGGAGGACGTCTCAAGTAGCAAGGTCGGCCGAGGTCTTGACCAGCCTCGGTTCGATTTAAATGGTGAGCTTCCGGTACGGTGGATGAGGGACCAAGGAAGCCACCTATGAGTGAAGCGCTAGGTCACCTGCGAAGGATCCTACAGGCAGCTGACCATACGGTGCTTGGGCTCTGGGTCGTCACCGAAGATACCCACATGTGCGTTAGGGAAGATATTGGAACAAGGAGTAAGAGTTGTTTTTTGAAACCGGGCATGGATCTGGTTGATTGACCTTGTTGGTTCTCAACAGATGAGTCCATGGCTCTTTTATATGGAGCTGTTGGTTGATCTTGCTGATCAACGGAGATTCCATCTTGATTTTTATGTAAGTGATTATATTGTCGGGCACTATGAGCTAGGAACTATCGAATTAATTTCTTGGACCTCAAATACCATGGGAATTCCTCTTTTTGCATTTAATTAATTGCATTCCAATGTCATGGGTATTCCTCTTTTATTCATAAAGTAATTTCATCTAAAATAAAATACCCATAAATTCAATATGCTCGGAATTTCTCTTTTCCCATCTAAATGAGGGAATTCCAAATATCATAGAAAATCCTCTTTTAACATTTAAATATTTCTCATAGATAAAATAAATTTATCTAAATTTCATCTTTGAATTTAATTAAAATACTCATTAATTCCAATATGCTAGGAATTTCTCTTTTCCCATCTCAATGATGGAATTCCAAATGTCATAGGAATTTCTTTTTTAACATTTAAATACTTCTTATAGATAAAATAAATTTATCTAAATTTCATCTTTGAATTTAATTAAAATACTCATTAATTCCAATATGCTAGGAATTTCTCTTTCCCCATCTCAATGATGGAATTTCCAAATGTCACAAGAATTCCATCTCAATGATGGAATTTCCACATGTCACAAGAATTTCTCTTTTAACATTTAATTATTTCTTATAGATAAAATAAATTTATCTAAATTTTATCTTTAAATTTAATTAAAATACTCATTAATTCCAATATGCTAGGAATTTCTCTTTTCCCATCTATGATTAATCCTAGAATATAGTAGGAAGTCCTCTTTTCATAATATAAATGAAAATGATTTATGTGTTTATTTTTTAAAAATTTTACCATAGCTCCGCTGCTATTACTGATAATTCTTAAAAAATTTGAAAGAATAAAGTTTAGTATCATTCATGTGACTAGAATAACCACTAATTGGATCATTATCCAATTATGGATTGATTCTTAATTTTACCATAAATTAAATAGCATAAAAGTATTAAAAGCTATTATTTTGGCCTCTAATTAGACAAGCATAGAAATTACTTTTAGATTAGAGAAATGCTTCATGAGAAGCTTCATTTGAATTGAGAATAGGTCATAAGAATGACCATTCTTTGTGGGAGAGAGAGAAATGCTTAAACACCATTATAAATTAAGCATAAATGGAAATTTATGTATTTCTTCATTACAATATATTAAAGAACTTCAATAGTATTCAAAAGCCGTTAAATTAATGCTTCTCAAGCTTGACAGGGGTTGAGAAGAGAAACATTTGGAGATTTAAGAAAAAGAAGACAATAATCCACACTTTACCTTCTAAATTACTTGATTCTTTGATCACAGTAGAGGCCCCCAACCAATCAATTGGTTTGGTATGTTGTTGGAGTCACCAAGGAAGATTGAAGAGAGAGAGAAGCTCCAATCTCTTCAATTTGTTGAGGATTTTTAGAGGATAATAGAAAATCTCATTATTTCAGTATAATATTGGCATGGTATAGTTCTCATATATTTTTACAAAGGGCTAAGGATCTATTTATAGGTGAGAGAGGCCTCTAACCAAGTCCAACTAGTTTTTAGAATTTATTAGGTTCAGTTTGACTGAATTTGGACAAGATTTGGACCTAGTTTGGCTCCCTTTTGATTTGGCTTGATCTAGGAAGAGGAGAGATAAAAATATCACAATATTTTTGAGTTTAAAACTCCACCATACAAGTGAAATAGGCGCCTCCTTGAAGAGCTCCCTTCTCCTTACCAAGGTGTCAAAATTAAATCATTATACCCAAAATATCTCATTTTTTTAGTAATACTCATAGTTTTTTACTAATAAACCTTGTCCTTGTCAACTCTTCATCTTATGTGAGCATTTAGTCATTAAATTGGATTTATCTCCTCCCCATACTTGGATTGATCCTATTGGCCCATAGGAATCTTAATTGGACCATAATCCAAAAATTTCTGAAAATCTAGACCCTTAGGCGAAGGTCCTTTATACTTCTTTTCAATTAATTCCAAATGCACATTGGAAAGTTCTTTTTGAAATTCTATTTCAGGGAAAACTATTTTAGACACTAGAGGATTTTTATAATCCAAAAATATCTCAATTTTGGATTATCTCTCTCTAGACATTTTCTCTCTCTAAGCTAAAACAGGGTAAAACAAAATTTTTCTTTTATTTCAAAGAGGGGAATAATTACAAGATCAGAAGGGGAGGTTCTTACACCTGTATACCTCAAAAGCTAGAGAGAGGAATCTTACATCCTACCCCACTTAAAAAACGCGAGATGTTCTCATCTCGTAGGTGAAGTATAATCTCTTTCATCCTCTTCTTCTTCTTCAATCACTTCCAGCGTTATTGCCTTGGAAGTGGACGGCCGATTTGGAAACATCTTGACTTCCCCTGTTCTAAGGCGGAGGTCTTGCATTGCTTTGGATTAAAATTGCGGGTTGGTTAGATTGTCTACCTTTGGGATTTCTCTGATTTTGGCAGAAAGAAACCTGATTACTTTGGAAGGAAGGAGCTGGAGTCTCGAATCTTGATTCCTAATTTTCTCGCCCTGAAAACCTTGTTCCAAAAGATGTTGGGCAATCCATACTGCGATGTGCAAATCCTTGACAGTTATAGCATTTCACTCCCTTGTTCAAGGGTGGAACTTTTGAAGTTGAATTCGAAGGGATTGAGTTTCGGGAAAAGGACATTTCTTCCATTCTGGAACTTTCCATATCATGGGCTTGACCCTTATATCTCTTAGATGGTAGAAGGTTGGAATCACCTTCTGGAGCTAAAAACCTTTTGAAAGGTGATGGTGCTGCTTCGGCGGGACCTTGACATCAAAGGCCTTGGCGAAATCCTTCGCCATCCACATTGCTTCAGCCATGGAAATTGGCTTGGCATTCTTCACTAGGATATTCAAAGGTTCGTTCAGTCCCCAAATGAACCTGGCCATCAGGTGTTCTTCATCCAGCGGTGGCGAGTATTTGAGGAGGAGAGCGAACACTTGGTGATATACTTTAATAGTTCTGCTCCCCTAGGTTAACTCTAAGAATTCGTTCATCTTCCTTTCCAAAAAGCCGAGAGGATAGAATCTCTTCCTTAGGTAAATTTTGAAATCATTCCATGTTTGAGTGTTTCGATCCATACGATTTTTCTCGCAGTGGTTTCTCCATGCTACTATCGGTGTTTTTACTATCTTTAGTCTTACAAGAGCCATTTTACTCTTCTCATTGTACCCGGTGACATCGAAGTACTCTTCCATTGCTTCAATCCGCTTCTCCACAGTCTCGCCCAAGTTTTCCCCTTCACCCTTGAATGGTCCAGGCTGCAATCTATGTGAAGAGTTTTACGAACATCCAAGTCGAGCTCTTCCTCATCGAGTTGGGGGTTATCATTCCTACCACGACGACCTTGATCCATGATCCTATCAATACGAAAATTCTTGTTAAGTCCTTTTATTTATAATTCAAATCTGACTTTAGATCTAACTGGTCTGGGGTTCTTTAGATTGGTCAGCTCTCCATAGAATCATGGGATAAAGATCCCTTATATAGAACTCATTATCAGATAACAATTCATTCAGAACATGTCATTCATATTCTTAACACAATAATGGTCCATCAGACCAAAAATTCCTCCATGGAAGTTTCAGATCAACCACATTCGAATTTATCATCTGGATAGCATTTTTACTTATAATTTAAAGGTCTTAGATTTACTCATATATACCGCCTAAAGAGCTGCAATTATACCCTCGATATATACGGGTAGTCACGGTCCTTGGAATTATAAGGTAAATACCATCATGACAAGGCCTCAAGCAAGTCAGGGATTTCCATACAATTATGGTACTTCATCTGAAGACCCACTTTCCATTTTATGAATCTTCATTTTGAATATCAATTTGTATGAATTTTATCACACAATTACAACCTTTTACTGTTACTTCACAATTTTTTTTGTCATTTTTGGCTTTTCAATTGATCCACTTTAGTCAATTTGCTTTGATACCAACTGAAAGATCCTTGTCCCCTCCACGCAACGGATTCGGGGGTGCTAGCAGCGGAAGTAGCACTCCTTGTGCGAGGCAGGATTCCTCACTCGGGGCCTTGCCCACAGATATCCGAACAAGAGACTAATCCCTCGGTTCTTCAAAAACTGAACCCGGAAAAACTTCCCTCGCCCAGAAAGCACAGGCAATTCCTCCATGATATTTTTACTCTAACATAGTCAGGGTCATTACTGACCAAACTCATTCGACCAAACCTGTGAGTCTCTTCGTCAGATCAAGGAAGAAACTTACACTTGGATCATAGAAACCAACGCTTTTTTTCCCATTGAGAGGCACAACCGTTCATGCTTTTTCCACAGAACAATTACTATCCGGGATTTACTTCATCTATCGTACTATAACAGAATTGAGTCTTATTTTACTGATCCATCAGTCCAGCCTAACTCCATCCAGTCCCATGGGTTAATAATCAACCGCCCAACCACTGTAGTGATGGGATCTACTTAGGAATTTGGTTAGGTTTTGACCCGAGTACCAGGGAAAAGAGTTCCCAGGCCCCCTAGCCAGATATTCATGCAAATTTAATGCCAGTCACACCATACACCCAATATGAAATTACCTTTTTCACAGATTCAGTTATCTTTAAAACAATCATTTAATGAAACCATAGTGTCACTGATCATAATCCTCCAAAATATCTAGTTGAATCCTAATTTCCAGTCATTCCTTCATCGGTGTACCTATGGCATCATTGGCAACCAGAACGCTCACCACCTGTCCCTTAGGGGCCTTTTTGATAGTTCTTAGCTCATAGTACCCGATAAAATAATCACTTATAAAAATCAAGATGGAATCTCCGTTAAAGATCAGCAAAATCAACCAACAGCTCCATATAAAAGAGCCATGGACTCATCCGTTGAGGACCAGCAAGGTCAATCAACCAAATCCATGCCCGGTTTCAGAAAACAACTCTTACTCCTTGTTCCAATATCTTCCCTGACACACGTGTGGGTATCATCGGTGACCCAGAGCCTGAGCACTGTATGGTCAGCACCCTCTAGGATCCTTCGCAGGTGACCTAGCGCTTCACTCATAGGCCGCTTCCTTGGTCCCTCATCCCACCGTACCGGAAGCTCACCATTTAAATCGAACCGAGGCTGAACTTGCTATGCGAGACGTCCTCCGTTGACTCTTCGTCAGCTATTGAACTTTATCAGTTAGGTCACCACCCACGACCTCATTCACAAAACGGTCAAAATGCTTCCCTAGCATTTTTGACATAAAACAGTCATTTAAAAACAAGTCATAAATACAGTTTCTATAATGAACTCTCGTCTTTCACATTGTTTCACATCCATCCACATTACTTAATCCATCCACATTACTTAATCCATATCCAGTTCATATGTATACCCATTCTCATCCAATCACATAATTTTCCATCTTATCACATCTTTCCTCATTTATTCTCATCACATCTCATCCACTCGCATCAACCCACATTCACATCTCATCACACCTCATTCTATTCACATCTGTCTCAATTTACATCACATCTCATCCACTCGCATCAACCTATATTCACATCACATCTCATCCACTTGCATCAACCCATATTCACATCTCATCCACTCGCATCAACCCATATTCACATCTCAACACACCTCATTCATTTCACATCTATCTCAATTTACATCACATCTCATCTCATTCATTTCACATCTCATCTTATTCATTCTTATCCTGATTCATTTCACATCTATCTCAATTTACATCACATCTCATCTCATTCATTTCACATCTCATCTTATTCATTCTTATCCTGATTCTTATCACATCACATCTCATCTTATTCATTCTTATCCTGATTCTTATCACATCACATCTCATCCATTCACATCCCATATCATACATTTACATCCGATTCGCATGACATCACATCTCATTCATTCACATCCTGATTCACATCACATCACATCTCATTCATTCACTCACATCGATATCACATCCTTTCACATACACATCCACATCCATTCTTTCACATACACATCCATATCCATTCTTCCACATACACATCCACATCCATTCTTCCACATACATATCCACATTCATACTTCCACATACACATCCACATTCATTCTTCCACATACACATCCACATCCATACATACACATCCACATCCATTCTTCCACATACACATACACATCCACATTCATACTTCCACATACACATCCATATCCATTCTTCCACATACACATCCACATCCATACATACACATCCACATCCATACATACACATCCACACCCATTCTTCCACCTACACATCCACATTCATACTTCAACATACACATTCACATTTATTCTTCCACATATACATCCGCATTCATACATACACATCCACATCCATTCTTCCACATACACATCCACATTCATTCTTCCACATACACATCCACATTCGATCTTCCACATACACATCCACATCCATTCTTCCACATTCATACTTCCACATACACATCCACATTCATTCTTCCACATACACATCTACATCCATACATACACATCCACATCCATTCTTCCGCATACACATCTACATCCATACATACACATCCACATCCATTCTTCCGCATACACATCCACATTCAATCTTCCGCATACACATCCACATTCATTCTTCCACATACACATCCACATTCAATCTTCCACATCCATACATCCACATCCACATCCATTCTTCCACATACACATCCATTCTTCCACATACACATCCACATTCATACTTCCACATACACATCCACATTCATACATACACATCCACATCCATTCTCATTACATGACATCTTATCATATCCTATTTTCATCTTATCACATCCTATCACATGCTATTCCCATTTAATAGCTTTTTCTAGGTTGATCCTGATAATGGGACTTTTTCTTAATTTCTGCCAATTGCTTGGCCTAATTAAAGGTTCTTTTTCTCAACGATTAGTTCCATATTCATTCTCAATTTCTCAAATTAATTATATTCAATATTCCTCTTTTGGAATAGAAGAATTCATGGGATTTACAGAAATCAATTCTACCCATATTTTCACTTTTGATAAGTAATAAAAAAAATTAAATTATACTAAAATTTTCTCTTCTTCCCATTTAATTTCTTGGATCTCAAATACCATGGGAATTCCTCTTTTTGCATTTAATTAATTGCATTCCAATGTCATGGATATTCCTCTTTTATTCATAAAGTAATTTCATCTAAAATAAAATACCCATAAATTCAATATGCTCAAAAATTCTATTTTCCCATCTAAATGATGGAATTCCAAATGTCATAGGAATTCGTCTTTTAACATTTAAATATTTCTCATAGATAAAATAAATTTATCTAAATTTTATCTTTGAATTTAATTAAAATACTCATTAATTTCAATATTCTAAGAATTTCTCTTTTCCCATCTCAATGATGGAATTCCAAATGTCATAGGAATTTCTCTTTTAACATTTAAATATTTCTTATAGATAAAAAAAATTTATCTAAATTTTATATTTGAATTTAATTAAAATACTCATTAATTCCAATATGCTAGGAATTTCTCTTTTCCCATCTCAATGATGGAATTTCCAAATGTCATAGGAACTCCTCTTTTAACATTTAAATATTTCTTATAGATAAAATAAATTCATCTAAATTTCATCTTTGAATTTAATTAAAATACTCATTAATTCTAATATGCTAGGAATTTCTCTTTTTCCATCTCAATGATGGAGTTTCCAAATGTCATAGGAATTTCTCTTTTGACATTTAAATATTTCTTATAGATAAACTAAATTTATCTAAATTTTATCTTTGAATTTAATTAAAATACTCATTTATTCCAATATGCTAGGAATTTCTCTTTTCCCATCTCAATGATGGAATTTTCAAATGTCATAGGAATTCCTCTTTTAACATTAAAAATGAATTACTAGACATTTCTCTTTTGCTATAATTACTATTTATGCATAAACATAAAAATCAAAATTTTCATGATTATAATGAGAATCATTCAATTAATCTAGGATGATTAATCCTAGAATATGGTAGGAAGTCCTCTTTTCATAATATAAATGAAAATGATTTATGTGTTTATTTTTTAAAAATTTTACCATAGCTCCGCTGCTATTACTGATAATTCTCAATAAATTTGAAAGAATAAAGTTTAGTATTATTCATGTGACTAGAATAACCACTAATTATGGATTGATTCTTAATTTTATCATAAATTAAATAGCATAAAAGTATTAAAAGCTATTAATTTGGCCTCTAATTAGACAAGCGTAGAAATTAATTTTAGATTAGATAAATGCTTCATGAGAAGCTTCATTTGAATTGAGAATAGGTCATAGGAATGACCATTCTTTGGGGGAGAGAGAGAAATGCTTAAAAACCATTATAAATTAAGCATAAATGGAAATTTATGTATTTCTTTATTACAATACATTAAAGAACTTCAATAGTATTCAAAAGCCATTTAAATTAATGCTTCTCAAGCTTGAGAGGGGTTGAGAAGAGAAACATTTAGAGATTTAAGAAAAAGAAGACAATAATCCACACTTTATCTCCTAAATTACTTGATTCTTTGATCACTGTAGAGGCCCCCAACCAATCAATTGGTTTGGTATGTTGTTGGAGTCACCAAGGAAGATTGAAGAGAGAGAGAAGCTCTAATCTCTTCAATTTCTAGAGGATTTTTAGAGGATAATAGAAAATATCATTAGTTCAGTGTATAATACTGGCATGGTATAGTTCTTATATAATTTTACAAAGGGCTAAGGATCTATTTATAGGTGAGGGAGGCCAACTAGTTTCTAGAATTTTCCAGGTTTAGTTTGGCTGAATTTGGACAAGATTTAGACCTACTTTGGCTCCCTTTTGATTTGGTTTGATCTAGGAGAGAGGAGAGATAAAAATATCACAATATTTTTGAGTTTAAAACTCCACCACACAAGTGAAATAGGCGACTCCTTGAAGAGCTCCCTTCTCCTTGCCAAGGTGCCAAAATTGAATCATTATAGCTCAACTTTGGGCCCCGTGTGGGTCTGCTCTTTCTGCTCACTGGGGATCCCGTTGAATTGGCTTGTGTCACCATTGAGGTCTCTGTGGCTTTCGGGTCATATGTTGCTGAGGTTGACATTTGTAAATTGAGAAAAAGGTCAGTCCATAGACTGGTGAGGGCATGTGCCACGCCTTGTTGTTTTCTTTTCTTTTCTTTTTCTTTTTTTTTCTTTTTCTTTTTTTTCTTTTCTTTTTTTTTAAAAAAGTGGAGAAGTGTCCAAGTTAATTTTGATGGGAAGTGTGTTAGTGGTGTGAGCAATCAGAGGGCATGTGTTGTGACTTGACAGGGTCCAAATTCTCGTGAGAGTTGGTTAAACAACGTGAAAATGCAAGTGTTAAGGTCATGAAAGGGAATCCCGTGAAAGTGCAGGCCGTATAAAGGGTAATTTCGTGAAATAGCGTAAATTGGTCTAAGGTCGTGAAAGTTAGTTCCGTGAAATAGGGTAAACTCATGAAATGGAATTCCATGAAGGGTAATTCCATGAAATGGAATTCCATGAATTGGTCTAAGGCCATGAAAGTTAGTTCCGTGAAATGGGGTAAACCCGTGAAATGGAATTCCATGAATTTGCAAGTTTTGGCTTTGAGCCGTGAACTTACAGGTTTTTTACCTTGAATTAGTGAAGTTGTTTTTGTGTTTGATTAACTTGTGTTTGATTAACTTGTTTCTGTGTTTTTGTGTTTGATTAACTTGTTTTCATGAATGCATGATGTTATTGAACCGTAGAGCGCAAGGTTTGTGCAACGATGATAATGAATGATATTGTCGGACAAGGGGGCAATCAATGATTTTTAATCATGGAATTTTGTGCTTTACGAAGAAAAGATTTGAAAACATGAAAAGAAAGAAAATTAAAAAACAAGGCACAAGCTCCTACCTCAAACCCGTAAATGTTGATTTTGCACTCGATGAAGAAAGGAGGAAATCGATGAGAGAAGGGCTTGATGGTTGCGTTGCGCACACAATGAATGACGAAAAACGATAAAAAATGAAGGAATTTCAATTTTATGGCACAATCGTCGGATTGGGCGATTGCCTTAATGAAGAATGCCATGTGTCTTCTTACAATTGGTCAAGAAAAAGTAACCATTTCATAGCATGAACCCTTTTGGACCAGTTCATGATGGTGTGAACCTTTGAGGACCAGTTCATGGCATGAACAACTTAGAATGTTTCACGGTGTGAATTGTTTTGTACTAGTTCACGGCATGAATTGCTTTGTACTAGTTCACGGTGTGTGGACAAAATAGGAGTCGGTAATGTGTACATACGTGTACATGGCGTGTGTGAAGTTTTGCTTTTGAGAGCATTGCCAGGTGTACAGAGTAGATGGTATTGATGTGAGCATGTATAGGCCTGTCCGGTGAGAGGTTCGCTGGGGTTGATTTCAGCTGTTCGGTCGTCTTGAAGAGTGTGGGCGTCCAAGAAATACAATGGGCATTGGAAGTTGCATTTGAATGTGTGTGGAAAGCATAAAGGCAATTAATGTTAGTGCGTCTACGTCGTAATCGAGTCATGATCTTTGAGATGTCCATAGAAGCCACTGTCCTTGATCCAGAGCTTTCACGAAGTTGCCGTATGACAAGAATTTGGAGGTTTGGGAGGTAATTCGGATGTTTGAGGAAAGACGGGCTTCTATTACTTTAGAAATTTGAAAAATATCAAGCTTGGATCTATACATAATCGAAGCACGGGTCAGCCCGCTGCTGCTGGTGTATTGTAAGAGCTATTGCTTTTTCCACTGAAACACTGAACGTAGATAGTGCTCGAAACTATAGATATGGGAAGCACGGGTCAACCCACTAGTAGTGTATTGTAAGGGCTATTGCTTTAAAAAAAAAAAAATGAGGCAATGGTGAGGGTGAACGTAGTAGATAGTGCTCGTGTCAATGCAATGTGTTGGTGAGGTGTTCATGAACGGTCAGTTGAAGAGGTGCGCCCCTTGGGTGAAGAAGGGGGGGTCGAGGCACTGCACAGAAGTGTATTGCATTCTTTTTTTTGGTCGATCGGTTGGTTCCATGTGGCGGTACTAATAATGCCGTTCGGGCTGCTGCGCATTCGACTGAAGCACCGGTTTCTGAAGAGGCTCAAGCGGCACCCGCATCTGAAGAACAAGTTCCCGCCGCACATCCGCAACAACCCCCGCCGCATCCTACGACGCTGGACGCTCCAAAACTTCTGGAGTTTCTGGAACTGAATTCCCCAAAAAAAATAAACCAAATTTGAGTCTGGAGGCGGCGTCCGCACGTCAAGGAGGACAATCATCATTAATTATTCTAATCATCATTAAGTTATTCTTAGTGCTGTTTACGTTCAATCATCATTAATTACGAGCGCAACGCTAAGCGTAGACTGTACGCAAATATGAAGAGCCTTGTCCGCACACCCTGCCTAACTTGCTTCTGCTTTTGTAGAAGCCAACCACGTGAGAAGGTGGCCATGCAGAGGAGAAACACGCACGTGCAGCCGCCTTTTGAGTATCGCTTGAACTTCGAAGAGGGCGAGGACCAGCGCCTCCTCGACCGCTACTCCGCATTCTGTCCTCGACAACCGCATTCCTGAAGAAGAAGAAGAAGGCGGCTTGCGTGCAGATCAGAGTCCCCACAAGAATACTCCGCATTCTGTCCTCAACCGCATTCCTGAAGAAGAAGAAGGCGGCTTGCGTGCAGATCAGAGTCCCCACTTCTCTGGACCCTAATACTAATATGACCGTTGATGATATGCCCCAGTATGTCGATGGCGATCACATTAACACTGATATATATACCTCTTCACGCAAACGAAGAGCATCAAGCTCATCATGCTCCAACCATCCAATAGTATAAACCGCATTGGTGTTGTTGCCTGTAACAAAACCAGCAAGTGAAAGGGTAGCATCAATATACATCCGCGCTAACTACAATGTGCCTGACCTTCAACGGGGCTTCATTGGGGACAAGTTGCCATTATTATTTTCCTCAAGACCTTGCATTATTTGCGCCACTTGTCTATGAACACTTTTTACCCGCAGCAACGAAGTTTAACTTCGCTCGTGTAAACACTTAGATCCACCTTCAATTTGATCATGTTCAGTGACGTTGTTTTCCAGAGAAAGATAATTAAAAGGTTGCTTTGTCGATCGTATACATTGTTGGGTTTTGAGCCATATTTCCCTTGGACATAGGTTAATGATGTGAGAAACATTTTCATGGGCATACAAAGAGTGAAGCTCAAATGATGTGTTGTGGACACTTCATGTCTAAGTTTCTTCCAACATCTAAGTTTAAAGCTTGGTGTCACATAAGGTCATGTTTAAAGCCAATAATCTAGATACTCAAACATTGTAATTGAGCTTTGCAGCAAATACTCAACGTTCTTTTTTATGGATCTGAACATTTATTGAGGGCAATGTGACTCTCTTCTAGAAGCCACAAGCTCTTTTCCTAAGTAAGAAAAGCAAAGCACTAGAAAGGAATCGAAGTTGTGACTTTTTGTCTTCATCACCCAATCCCATGAATATGAAACTCCCCTTAAGTTACTAAAAATATCATAGATTTGTTGAGTCCAAGTACCACACTTGATAAAGTAGAGATACAATTCACTCGATCTACTATGATTTGCTAAGAGTGTAGATGCACATTAAACATTCGGTAACTCACGAATAGAATCAAAAAGAATTTAATCCTTTTGATATTGATGATGTAGCTAAAAGAGGGTTTTAGGTGAAAACAGGTTAAGAAAGCTGTGACACCACATGCTTACCACCACTAGACTCACTTCCGTGAGCTTCGTTTCAATACCAAATCAATCCATGTCAAATTTGGTACTATTCCAAAAGGAAGGGACATTTAAACAAAGATGGATAGCAAATATCACAAGTAAGTAGTAATAAGCACTCCATTAAGAGGACTAAATAATAAACCCCAGTTACTATAGGTTACAAAATTTGTTCAAAACATACTCATCCTTTTATATAGGTTGCAAACTTTGTTCAAAGCATGATCATGCTTTTGACCAGTGTATCAAAAGATTTAACAAAGAATGACCAACTATGTGTATCTTGATGTGGGTAATGTCTTTGTGAACACAAATCACTATGTACATCAAAAATTTATAGAAAGTATGCCCAACACTGATTCATTGAGCACTCTCCTTTCATACCTAAAACTAAAGGACAACGGAAAGTGCCCAGATGCTGCAGCTTGCAAGAGTGAGCGTATAGAGTGTCCTAGACATAGCACAATTTGATGCTAACCAAAAGTGATCAGCAAGAGTCCTGGAAGAAGGCCAATGGGTTTACTTGAAAGACTGTCAAGTAATGTGGAATGGAAAAGTCTATAAGTAGTCCTTGAGATATTCAAGACCTTATATGATATTAACAAAGGTTAATAGTTTGATGGACTATATGTGCATCATGTCTTTCATGTTAGTAGATTGAGAGAGGTACTAGGTACAAGAGATAGCTTAATTAATTCCAACCAAGAGCTTCCAAGACTTGAGCTTCTATTTGTTTATGTTCCCCATGACCCAAGACTGTAGTGGATCATAGGGAATGCACCCTTAATAGAAAAGGTCAATTTCTGAGTGGTTGATTAGATGGAAGGATCATGTTGATGAAGATAACACTTGGGAGAATGTTGCTTCACTTAGATGCCAATATCTAGATTTTATCTCCTAGTCTTCATCTCATTAGTAGAGGGAGAATGTTATGTCCTGAGTATATGCATGGTAAGGTGGACATAACAAGGCTAGTGATTAAAGATCAGCTAGACACAATTCTTATAGCACTGTCAATTGGCCATTGGGATATACCCCTTCTATGTTCATGCTAATATTTTTGTTCCTTTTGATGTTATGTGTACTCATCGTATGTTCCTTGTTGATGTTTGTGTGTTTGTGATTTGCAGTGCTTTAGACATGCTTCTCGGGATTTCGTTTGTGAGTGTATTAATCTTGGATGGACACACACGTAAGAGGATTATTTTTATGGGGTGTTTCAACCTTGGAGGGTTTTGGAAGTCAATGCTCGACTCTCGTCCATTATCACTATGCATAGGTAACAGATTGCTCTATTTAATAAGGCCCTCTATATGAGGAGTAGCCATTGTGTTTTGAGCACCCGAGTGCTAATAGTTTCTAGTTTAAACATTAAGTGTTGGCCATATGTAGTTGAATGGTTAGGTACCATGCTAATTAGGATGCACATAATTAGTGCTCAATTAGTGCGGGTTAACTAGCTACACTCTTGGGTAAAAGAAGATCTTATGGGACACCTAGTCCTCAAATTGCAGGTGGCCCAAAGAGTGTGCTCAGAGAAAATCTTCCAAGGATGGATTTGGAAGTTGCACTAAAATAATGAGTCTCTTATTTAGTCTAATATGGTTTCAACAACTGAGTGATATGGTTGGCTCGATCTATCGGTTCTGGTCAATGATGTGGTTGGTTCGGCCCATCTAGACCAATCATTGGGTGGATGACGTGGGCTGACCTATGATATGACCAACTTGGGTATATATAGATAAATTTGATAGCCTCCTTAGTCATATTGAGACTCTACGATTATGACTTTCTTCACAACATTATGCACCCTTGCTAGTGCATGGCATCCTCTATCCAACATCTACCTAGATCACCATCAAAGCTCCTTGTCAGAGTGTCCTTATCAAAGTGCATGAGTGGACAAACACCATCAATTTATAGCTTTGGTTTATAATAGAAATTCAGTATTCTCCATCACTTTGTAACTTTGGCTTGCAATAATAAGTCAATATTCTGCATATCTTTTGCATCAATTTCTTTATCTTGTGAACATTCTCTGTTGCATTTCCTTAGCCCAAATCCCTCCCATGAAAGAAAGCTCTAACCAAATATCACTAAACCTCCAAGAAAACCTAACCAAACTTAACCTAAAGAAACTGTTAGTATAAGATCAATGCCCACCTCTTAGCATGTATCTCACATTGATGTATGGTGCACATTTGTACGGTCCCCATTCTGAGGAGAAGCCATTGGTGTACATATCTTTAGTGGGAACCCCATCTTAGACATTAGGAAAGGTCTTATTATTATTGATGGGGGGTTAGGGTACAAATAGAGGTTTGTGTGTGAATCTACTCTTGTATAACATGTGATGACATCATCATGACATGAATACGATGTCATCACATGACCTAAGCATGATGTCACTCATGACATCATCATATGATGTCACCCATGACATCATCGCATGATGTCATCCCTGATGTAAGCATGAATATGTCACCCATGACATCATCATATGACATCATTGCATGATGTCACCCAATAGTGTGTGAAATCCAATGCTTGTGAGCATATATTCCCTACACTCTCAGTACATGCTCCATCCAGAGTCTGTCTAGATCACCATCTAAGCTCTAGACTAGAGTGCACGGGTGAACAACACCATCATATTGTACCTATCTCTTGTTTGGTATGATTAGAATTTCAAAATTCTCTCCATTCTCTCTATTGCATTGTCTAGTATACTTTCTCTTTCTGTATCTTTTTTCACTGTGCCATATTCTCACATGGAATCAAAGCTATAGGTTCTCTTAGCAACAATAGTACAAAAAGTCAAATCTTTCTTCGCATAGAAGTAGCTTGGAGTGATGTCTACTTCAGGGTCCGGTGCTACTACAACTATTCTAGTGCTGCTCATTCGTCCACCTATCTTTACTGAAGGCAAGTTAGATGGGACAAACTCCTTGGAAGTTCAAAATCAACGCCATCCTTGATTCTTATGAGCTACTGGAAACTGTTCTAGGAACGGACCAAGAACCGGTGAAAACCATTGACCCTAGCAATAACACACAAATGATTCCACCAGATGCTTCTCTTCTTTGGGCATGGAAGCGGCGCAATACAGATGCACTTTGCACCATTGTTACTAGTGTAAGTGATTCTATTCTTACTCTGATTCAACACACAACCAAGGCATCCGTGGCTTGGGCCATACTGAGAAATCAGTATGAGCCCTGTAATTAGACGAGGATTCAAAACATAGAGAATCACCTTTCTACTGAAAAGTTTGCTAAAGGAGAGGCTGCATAAGTGTTTATCTCTCAAATCAAAAACCTGCGGGACTATTGTGGGAATCATGAAGACCAGTGAGAGTTAGAGGCAGAGATGTATCCGCATTCAACCGTAGAAGTATGATGGCTTTGTTATGGCACTAAACACCCAGATTAGAGTACCACCTCTTTCTTTTGAAGAAGTTAGTGCTATATGTTATTTAAGGAGGAGATGCAGCTGAAGACCCGTGTTGGTGTGGTGACACCGCATTTATGGCCAATGTAAAAGGAAAAGGTGGGCCTACTTCCAAAGACAAGAAGAAGAAGTTTTTTGGTACATGCTACTACTGTCGACAAGAAGGATCATCCCATCAAAGACTGCAAAAAGAAGCAGGCTGATGAGAAGAACGACAACAAGAAGACTTCATATGGAAGGAAAAGGAGTCATCCAACAACGCCCAAGCTGAGCTGGAACTCTGGGTCATCATAGAAGAGGTATGCTCATCCGCTCTCAGGCTCCAGTTGGCTATTCATGGATTTTTGATAGTGGGGTGTCCCGACATATGTCTAGCAGCAAAAAGGACTGGTATAGTCGCTGGCAGCCTTTGCATGAATCCATCAATGTTATTATCAAGAATTCTCTATGTGTCTCAAATAAAGAGAAACCTACTCTTGTTGCAATAAAAGATCATGGCCTTGAAGTATGCTTGAAGAAAACAGGAGTAGAGATTCTAGATGATGACGGGAAGAGAGTTGGCAAAGCTGTGAGGAATAACAATTTATATGAGCTAAGTGCTATTAACAGCTATTGACAAGGGCACAAGCAAACTTTGGCATGAGCGATTTGGTCACATCAAATTTACTGTGTACTAAAGGAGATGCAGAAAATGGGGATGGTGGAAAATTTACTTGCATTTGCAGAATTGTGGGAACGATGTGAACTTGTATGATGGGAAAGCAATAAAGGAAGGCATTTCCACAAGAGAGCAGCAATCGCGCAAAGTCTCCTCTAGAGCTGGTACATGTTAATATTTATAGTAGGATGTATACTACATTACATTGGGGGGATCTTCTTACTTTATGCTGTTAGTCGATGATTATAGTAGGAAGATGCGGGTTTATTTCCTCTATGATAATGTTGGAATTAGGGTTGCAGGAATGCACACACAACTTCAAGAAGATAAGGAAGCTTGAGCACAACACAGTAGTGTATTATGAGTGCCAAAAATGAAAGATAACAAGCCCTAGAAGATAATAGGCGTATATACAATGCACGGGGGAAAAAACCTCCTAGTGAGGGAAAAAGTGCCCCGGCGGTCCTAAGTGTGTTCACACACATCACTACTATAATATGGTAACAAATCCCCCCTGGAGTGATGCGGTGAACAAGAGCTAGCACTCATGTATAGGGAAGTGTCTAGCTATGTGGACGAATCCACAAAAGGGAGTAAGCCCAAAAGCTTTGCGAAAAGCTTCGAACTTCTCACGAGGCAGAGCCTTTGTGAAAAGGTCTGCAAGGTTATCCTGTGTTGGCACATAAGCCAAACTGATCTCTCCTGCAGAGAGTCTCTCCCTGACATAATGGTAGTGCACCTCAATGTGCTTCGTACGAGCATGGAACACTGGGTTCCGCGCAACTGCCAATGCGCTCTGACTGTCAGTGAAGATGGTGGTGGCAGATGGCTGCCCAACACCCAAATCAGCCATAAGGCGTCTGAGCCACACACACTCAACCGTAGCTGTGAAAGCTGCCCTGTACTCAGCTTCACAACTAGAAGTGGCCACAGTAGGCTGCTTCTTGCTCAACCATGATATGCATGAGCTTCCAAGCATGAAGCAAAAACCACTCGTGGACACGCATGTGTCATAACAACCAGCCCAGTCAGAATCTGAAAAAACATGTAAATCTGGCGGCAATGATCCCCCCTTGGGATAAAACAACCCAAGATGCCGAGTACCACTCAAATAGCGAAAGATACGCTTCACTGCCTGCCAATGCTTAATGCCTGGGCTATGCATAAATCTGCTCACCTGTGAGACTGCAAACTGAATGTCTGGCCTCGTAATGCATACATAAATGAGGCAACCAACAGCTGTCTGATAGAGTGTGACATCAAAGTGATCTCCAGCATCATGAAGACTCAACTTCAAACCTGTCTCCATTGGAGTAGCAATAGGCTTGCAGTCTTCAAGGCCAAATCTCCGCAACAATGTTTCAATATACTTTGTCTGACACAAAGCAATACCTCCATCACACTGCTTAAATTGTATCCCCAAATAATGATGCAAATGCCCCAAATCTGACATCTCAAAAGAGGCATTCAAATCAGCCTTAAAATCAGCAATATGACTCTCATTTGGTCCTGTGAGCAGCATGTCATCGACATAGAGAGCAATGATTAGATGTACACCATCCACACGTTTAACATACAAAGTGCTTTCTGTTGGACTATTCTGAAACCCATGTGCAGTCAAATATGCATGTATTTTTTCATACCAAGCTCGTGGAGCTTGCTTTAAACCATATAAAGCCTTTTTTAACCTGCACACTTTGTTTTCCTGCCCTCTTTGAACAAAACCACGAGGCTGCGATACATACACCTCCTCATGCAAATCTCCATTTAAGAACGCAGTCTTTATGTCCAGCTGATGTACATTCCAACCATTATGAGCTGCTAATGCACAGATGCTACGAACAGTGGTCATACGACATGTGGGAGCAAAAGTCTCATCAAAATCACTGCCCTTCTCTTGAGCATAACCTTTTGCAACAAGCCTAGCCTTATGGCGATCCACTGTGCCATCAGGCTTACGCTTCAATTTGTATACCCACTTAGTGCCAATGGCCTTCTTGCCAGGGGGCAAGTCACATAAAGACCATGTACTATTCTTCATAATAGCATCGTATTCTGCTTGCATAGCAGCCATCCAATTTTCTGAACTTTGTGCCTCATCAAATGAAACAGGCTCACTTTCATCGCACATACTAGAAACAGCCAATGCATAACAATCTGACGCATAAGAGGCACCATGAGAGCCAGAACGAGTGCGACTAGACAAAGGGGCATCCAACTTGCTGTCACGCAAAGTCTGCACCAGCCATCTAGGCATATTCCTAGAGCCCTCAATCTCTTGTCTCTCATCCTCAAGTGCATCATGCACATCTGCATCAGATATAGGCTGATCTGTGCCATCATTTAAAACCTGCATAGGCTGAAAAACTGCCTCATGAGGTATTGCACTTGACTGTGCACCACTGAAAAGAGGCAACAATGTATCATAGACATCACGTGAGCTGATATCTGTCTCCTTAGTACATGAAACCAAGGGCTGAACTGCATCTTCCACAAATACCACATCACGGCTAACCAAAATGCGCTTTGTCTGTGGATGATACAAACGATAGCCTTTGCTCTCAGCACTATATCCAACAAAAATACATTTGACAGCTTTGTCATCCAATTTTCTGCGATGTTGCACAGGCACTAATGCATATGCCAGGCAACCAAAAACACGTAAATGGCCAACAGATGGCTTGCGGCTATGCCAAGCCTCATATGGAGTGACAACCTGTAATGCTTTGGTGGGACACCTGTTTAGTACATAAGTGGCACACATGACAGCCTCAAGCCAAAAACCATGTGGTAGACTTTGACTCTTAACCATACATCTTGCCATTTCCATGAGAGACCTGTTTTTTCTCTCAGCCACACCATTTTGCTGTGGTGTATACGGCACTGTACATTGGTGTTTTATCCCACGCTCAGCCAGAAATGCATTAAATTCTGAAGACATATACTCCCCCCCTCGATCTGAACGGAGGGTGCCCATCTTACTTTCTGACACATTTTCAGCCATAACCAAAAAACGTTTGAAGCACAAAAACACTTCGGACTTTGCCTTCAAAGGATATACCCATGCATGCCTGGTAAAATCATCAATGAAAGTCACGAAGTAAAGGTAGTTTCCAAATGATGGAGTTTGCATGGGACCACAAACATCACTGTGAACAAGCTGCAATCTGCGTTCAGCTCTCACTGATCCATCTTTGGGAAAGGAAGCACGCTGCATTTTACCCAATATGCAGCCCTCACAAACATGCTTGACAGGTGCCTCAAGCTTAGGCAAAGAAGACACCATTTCAGATTTCTGCAGGCGCAGCAAACTTGCAAAATTCAGATGACCAAAACGTGCATGCCACAGTTTTGCATTTGAAATAGCCTGCGTATCCATAATAGCACATGCTGAATCCTCTACACATTTGCCATCCATATTGAGCTTATACAGCCCTCGACATAGTGAACCAGATGCTACAATGATGTCACCACAAGAGAGATCATGAACAGTACATCTGTCATCCACAAATTTTACAACCAAACCTGTTTTGGCAAATGCGGAGACTGACAGCAGATTCTTTTTGATCCCTGGCACATACAATGCATCAAAAAGTGTAAAGGTGTTGCAATTTGCAACATTCAGCACAATCTGTCCAACTCCTTTAACGGGATAAGAGGAGTTATTGGCACAAGTGACAGTATTCCCTGTGGGAGCAGACTCAAGGAAAGTGAATAAACTGCGCTGCGAGGTGATATGCTTAGTGGCACCACTGTCAAAGTACCATACATCTGAATCTACTGCAGACATACATGTGTCATGCAAAGATGGGTCATAACTGCACTGTGCATTGAATGCCCATTCTGTATCTAGCACAACATTAGCAGATTCATTGTTAGAAGGAGAGGCATCTGCAACAGCCATACCAGCCTCTTTCTTCTTAGCCTCTTTCGCAGCCAGCTTAGGACACGCTTTGATGACATGATCATTTCCCTTACAGTACTTGCAAAATGTCTTCTGTTTGTCACCCTTCTTCTCATCTTTGTCTTCCTTCTTTGGTTGCGCAGCATTTGCAGATTTCTGCTTACTAGAAGAAAAGCCAGCTTTACCTTTCCCGCTTCTCTGACTAGCAACGAAAGCTTGATCTGCGACACGCATAATATTCCTGTTTTGCCTTGACTGGTCTTCTTGCAGCAAAACAGAAACTAACTCCTCAAATGATAAGGCATTGGGATTGCCTTTCATCATCAAGCGAAGAGTGGAAGCAAAACCCTGATAAGAATCTGGTAGACCATTCAAAACAGTCTGCACAAGTGAACTGTCTGACAGGATTTCATCTGCAGAAATGAGCTGCTCTTTGAAATCCTTGATCTTTGTCAAAAAGCTATCCATAGAATCACCTTCGTTCATATGCTCACTCTCCAACTGTTTTCGGAGGTAAGCAACACGAGCCTCATTTCTTGCCTGATACAATGTGGCAAGTACATCCCAAGCATCCTTAGAAGTCCTGCAGGAGCGAATATGTGGGATAATGGTACGTTTGACAGACAACGCAATCAAGGCATGAGCCTGCGCATCTCTACCATCCCAACGAATCTGCTCTGCTGAAAGTGGTGGTTCTCGAACAGCTGCTACAGCACTTGTGCCTGCACCATCATCAACAGTACCTGTTTCTGATGTGTTTGCAGCATTCCCAGCCATAATCGGACGTGCATCAATACCCTGCACAATGTTCCATAACCCCTTTGCTACCAATACATGTCGCATCATATATGCCCACAATGGATAGTTGGTGCCATCCAACTTATCCTCAGCAGCCAACATGCGGAATACATCATTGTTGTCAGCCATGGCCAATGACTGTACTACTAGATGTAAATGCTGTCTGTAAGAGGTAAACCTGTATAAAATCGACCTGTGCTATGTAGCACAGCCCAAAACAGACGAATGGGCACCTGTCCTGCAGATTTTAATCTTGACAGAAAATCTGCACAGTAGGACGATTTTGCCTGCGCAGTACTTGGAATGCAAAAACGGAGGGCGAAATGACTTCAGATCAAAATTCTGAAACGACCGAGCCCTACGGGCTTTCCCACGGCATATACTAACCTGCAGACGCTCGTGAAACCTCGTCGCAGTCGAAGGAGATGAAGCGGCAGGTGCCGGTGATGCTGCCCGGGAGGAGGAAGCCTGCTCTGATACCAATTGTTGGAATTAGGGTTGCAGGAATGCACACACAACTTCAAGAAGATAAGGAAGCTTGAGCACAACACAGTAGTGTATTATGAGTGCCAAAAATGAAAGATAACAAGCCCTAGAAGATAATAGGCGTATATACAATGCACGGGGGAAAAAACCTCCTAGTGAGGGAAAAAGTGCCCCGGCGGTCCTAAGTGTGTTCACACACATCACTACTATAATATGGTAACAGATAATACTAAAGCTTTTGGCAAGTTTAAATA
Source organism: Cibotium barometz (assembly GCF_041138505.1). Taxonomy (NCBI): domain Eukaryota; kingdom Viridiplantae; phylum Streptophyta; class Polypodiopsida; order Cyatheales; family Cibotiaceae; genus Cibotium; species Cibotium barometz. Next base: position 43,821,175 of record NC_141094.1, read on the forward strand.
GTGGCATAAATTTGCAAAGAATGAGACACAGGACAGAAGGTGAAGAAGTTCTGTGTACGGATCGAGGAGGAGAATTGAATTCGGGTGAAATTAGTGAATACTGCAGGAGAATGGCATCAAGCAGTTCTGTGTACGGATCGAGGAGGAGAATTGAATTCGGTTGAAATTAGTGAATACTGCAGGAGAATGGCACCAACTCACTGCTGCACATACGCCTCAACAAAATGGAGTTGTGGAACACTGCAACTCCATTGAAAGGGAAAGGGTTACTAGACTCTTTCTGGGTTGAAGCAGTCAACATTGAAGTTTACATCTCAACAAATCCTACACAAAAGAGCTCAAAGGAATCACACGATAGGAGGCCTATTTGGGTAACAAGCTTTCATGTTCTCATTTTCAAACATTCAGTTTTATGAATGTTACATGCATATACCAAATGCAAATAGAACTAAGCTTATTGCCAAAAGCCAAAAATGTATCTTCCTTGGATATAGTACAGAGTCGAAGGCATATCGACTATTTGATCTAGAGGCTAAGAAGATAATTGTTAGCCGAGATGTGTGTTTGTGGAACATCCACATTTAGTGGAGGACAAGGATCAATCCACTTTATCATCAAATGGAGAAATAATCCAGCATGTGCCCAACCCAAGCACTGGAAAACTGAAAGAGGAGGAGTTTTCAGATGATGAAGACTCTCAAAAATCACACTAGCCTGCCCTGCACCTAAAGGACATCCTATGTGGGTAAGGCAACCCTTTGATGTCCACAACACCCCACCTGATGTTGCAGAAACTTTAGCATATGGCTTACATAGATAAAAGAGAATCGAGGAGCAGAGAAGGTCTTCTGAACACATTGTCAATATGGACTTGATGGGCTGAGATAATGGATTTAGTGAAGGAGCCCATAAATGTAGAAGAAGCTTTGGTAGATCCAAAGTGGAACGCACAACGATGCAGTCAGAGTATGACATCATAAAAAACAACACTTGGGAGTTGGTTGATCGGCCACCAAAACGAAAGGTAATTAGTACCAAGTGGGTATGGAAAGCTAAGTATAAATCCAATGGTTCATTGGAGAAATACAAAGCTAGTTGTACAAGGTTTTTTGCAGGTGGAAGGTTTTGATGTCAGTGAAACCTTTTCTCCAATAGCTCGAATGACCACTATTTGCACAGTACTTGCCTTGGTTGTTAATAAGAAGTGGCCAATTTTTAAAATGGATGTAAAGTCAGCTTTTATGAATGGACATCTTGAGGAGGAAGTGTATGTTGCTTAGGCACCAGGGTTTGAGCTGCCCGGATTAGAAAATAAGGTTTGGAGGTTGAAGGAGGCTTTATACGAGCTAAAACAAGCCCCAAGGGCATGGTACCAACAAATATATATTTTTTTCAAAAATATTAGTCTTTCTAGAAGTGCATCTGATGATAACTTATATGTACTCAGAAAGGATGGAAAATATGTGATAGTTGTTCTCTACGTGGATGACTTGATTATCACAGCAGGCAACTATGAAGACTTGATTCAACAAACACGAGAAATGCTTGGCTGAGAGTTTGAGATGACAGACTTGCAAGCAGACTTGGGGCTCTTGCATTGTTGTTTGGGGATCAAGGTCTCGCAACAAGAGTTTGACAAGATCTTCATTTCTCAGCAGAACTATGCAATAGAGATATTGAATACATTTGGTACGAACAACTGCAAGACAATAAGTACACCAATGGAGGTAAACTCTAGGCTTTCTTTTGAGGACACTTCACCTTTGGTTGACATCAAGATGTATAGAAAGCTCATTTGGGAGTTTGATTTTCTTGTGCAATACTAGACCAAAAATTTGCTATGCAGTTGGTGTGTCGAGCAGGTTCTCCAACAAACTAAGGGAAAGTCATTGGAATGCAGCAATGCGTGTGCTCAGGTACATCAAAGGTACCATTGAGTATGGAATTACATACATGTCTGGTGACTCCTTAGTGGTATATTGTGACTCCAATTGGGCTGGAGATTGTGACACCATAAAGTCAGTTTCTAGATATTTCTTCTCACTTGGATCTTGTGTGTTCCTTTGGATTAGCAAGAAGAAACCCACAGTGGCACTTTCTTCAATTGAAGAAGAGTACAAGGCCGCTACATGGGAGTTCTAACGAGATCATCCCCCCACAACCTTACGATTTAAAAATCAGAGTTGCCATTGCAAAGAACCATGTGTTTCGTTATCACACGAAGGGTGGTTACAAGATAAGGGTACTCACTTTCATTCACTCTCTCTAAAATTGGGACATCGACGCACTCGGGAGGAGTACCTCGATCGTGATATCGCTATCAATTAAAACACGACACGTTTCTCCCAAGCCTAAAGCGACATATCTCGAACGAGATACCAACTAATGCCACGTTAGCAGGTCCAAGTTTCAAGTCACCATCCATGTCACTAGTACAGGTCACTGCCACCACACTATCTAGATCAAGATATTCATGCCACTCGGATCCACATCAATGCCATGGTGGATCCCCCTAGACATCCCGCTCAAATGTACATTCAGCATATTTAATTAGCCCATCTCCACCGTTCACATATCTCAAACGAGATATTGAAATATAATCTCAACCATTGAAATACCTCGTTCAAGGTATAGAGATGCAATCGCATCCATCCACATAGAATTCGACCACTATAGAACCAAAATCACACCTCTTATCTACTCTAATTGTTTATTGAAAACTCTCAAATTTTACAACACCACGACTTGAAGCGATAAAAAAACACTCCATGCATGCTCAAATTTGATAATTAAACCATATGATAGAGATTAAAAGACCCGAGGTTATCAAATTTGAGAAACCAACCCATACAATACTCATAGTCGTAGCACAATAGTCATTGTCTTAACACAACACCAAAAGCTCAATTCTTCACACCCTCTCTTCTCCACACTCATCATCTACAAAACAAAATCCCACTCTTCTCCCTTTATTTGTTTTTGTCTTGATTGTATCATAGGAGGCATCCTTGCTCATCTCCCTTGCAACTTTCTCCGCATAACATGGTAGTACACTACAATAAGAATTTTATAAACCACATTTCATTAACATTTCAAAGCACATGGCAAAAACTCACACACAAAAGCATATCATCCTAGAGTGCAAATAATTTCCTAAATAAGTCAATAGTAGTAACCTTGACAAACCATGACAAAACATAAGTCAATAGTAGTAACCATACTAATGAAAAGGGCAGCCATATGCATCATCCACTGGCTCACTCTCTGAAATCTCCTCGTCTGAGCTAGACTAATCTCTAGTACTTGCAAAAGGTCCCTCTACGAATGCGACCAACAATGTTAAGGTCACTATCAAAAGAATAACAGGGGTGGCCAAATGCAATGCATGCACGCATCAAAGGGGCTATACCACTACCCATCTCCAAAGCCAATCCTCCAGGAGGACAAAGAGCCTCTAGAAAGCATCGCACAAATCCGACACTCTGCTGCACACCTGATCTCAAATGTGCCTCCTCGCCAGCCTCCAATACCCTCGTAGTATCTGGCAAATAGTGACGAATGACATGCTGCGAGAACTGCACACCATGATCATGTCGTAATGTGGCACTCTCCTGAAGACGTAAAGAGGCCATGTAGCCTCGACGTCGTAGCATGTACAAGTAGAAGGCATCCATTTGTCGCACAATAATGACAAAAAATAGAGACATGTCACAAACTAATCAAGAACAACAAAGCACCAAGAAAACTAAGTGTACAATAACCATGTCAAATACCTCTACGGCAATACCCTCAATCGTAACCTCATCCATGAAGACTAAGTCCTCAACTATGAATCTACGCACAATCTCCAGCTCACCCGCGGGGCATATTTCTCCACCCACGAGGGAGAGTCCCCTGACAGAAAGAAATACATTTTAAACATTGATATGACAATTACCTAACAATCTTATTCACAAGTACCTAACAATCCTATTTACATATTTCTGACTGAAAGAATCACCTGAAATGGAGGCAAGACAAACAACCCATCCTAAGTCCACCAAACAAGCTGCTGCCACTCCAAGTCCATGCCAAATATGATCCTCCGACACCTTGTTCCACAATGGAACACCATCTCGTCCATGCGTAAAGTCCATGGGAAGATCCAAGAGCACAAAGTCAGCAACCCATGCCACCGTCTTTTTCTTTTTCTTATACTCCACCCCCAATTTATTATTTTCAGAAAAAAATGTATGGATCTTTTCATAATCCTCATTCCTAATAGAGGATGCAAAATCCTTACCCATAGAAATATAATCTCCACATCCAAATAAAAAGATAGAGTGATCCAAAGAAGCCCCCCCTTGTATGGACAAGAGTGCCACATATTCTTTTTGGGATGGTGGTCTAGGACGTGAGGATGGACCTAAATAATCACGGCACGTATAATGAATGAACAACAAGCATAACCTACAAAACAATCGACTTGCGTATATCCATAAAAAGAAGTATACCACTATGAAAGCTACCATGCATACCAACATCGAGTGGTGAATTATCATCGAGTGGTGGTGAATTATCATCAACAAAAATTTCACAATCTAAAACAAAACAAACAAAGAAACATAAATCTTTATTTTACAAGGAATGTATATAAAGTATCCACCAACATAGATAGCTAGCCTTCTCTAAGTTGCATGAGACATGAATATGCAAAGTGAAATAAGTAAAAGTCACATGTACTCTGTGTCTCACTAATGTGAGCTTGCTTGCCCTTTTGAGCTTGCAACATGCTCACCCCTTTGCGCTTCCTTGCCCCTTATTTGATCACCTTCAAAACCACTTCTTTGTTAGAAAAGTAAAGCTTAAGGAAAGAGAGGAGACAGTTGTGGAAGCCACTTTACCACCTTGACTCAGACAGCCACCACTTGCATCCTTTCCCTTTGATTTTTGCCATTCCTCACACTTAGCTTTATCACTTGGCAATACATAGGGCGAGGGCATGTCAATCCACCAAGGGCATGTCTCAATCTCAAAAGGTGAGAGAGCAATCATATTCTTCCCATACATAGTGGACTCTTTGTTAGTGATATCCACCCATGTTTTACAAGCCTTGGGCAAATCAACAAGCAGCTTGAGGTCTCTCAAGTGCAAAAAATACTTGGAATATTCAAAGATAATTTATCTAAGCCAACACAAACTACACACTGCAATGTCAAACAAAAGGCATTAAAATAGAAAATCAACCGATAGAGCAACCGACAAGCGGCTGCATCAAGATGGGACTGAATAGGTTGACCCTCTTTTTTTTTGGACTTTTCTTTAGCACCAGTTTTCTTAATGTTGCCAAAAATATATTTTCTACCCTCATATCGTATGGATGCAAAGTAAACATGAAGAGATGGCTCATTGGGCAAATTAATTGGATGCTCTGTGGTATAGCTGCTATTCTTATCTCTTGCTCCAAAGAATGAAGTGCATTCTTTTCTATCATGTCCAGCAACAACAGTTCCCTAGACAACCACCTACAATGATAGAAATAATGAAAGGCACAAAAACATGCAAAGTGAAGACAATTTTTTTCTATGAAGCATAGAGATACAGCAAGAAAAGTGAAAAACTCTTACGCTCTGAACTCTGTGTTTGTTGATGGCATACCATGGGTATTGCGAACAGATCTTGAACTCTCAAGCAATCTCAACCAAGTTATCTTTTTCTCTGCACTGACGGAAGAGATTGCTATCAAATTCAACTTTTCAATACCCACAATGGTGTGCATTCCATCAAATTGAAGAGAAAACAAAGTTTCTCTCCATTCCTTGCCAAGGGATGGATTAATAATATTCAAAACCTAATAAATATACCCAAACCATTTCATATTAGTAGGAGACAAACACCAACAATAATAATTTTAAACAAATCAAACATTGCAATACTTTTTGCATACGATCAGTGTACTTTCGTCGCAACTCAGTGGAGATCTCCTTTTCTTTTAAAGCCCTAGACCTTTTGTCACTTCAACTACTTTTGTCCTTACTTCCTTTTGAAACTCAACCTACAAAATTTTGGGGAAATCATTGCATACCATACTTTCTAGTCCTCTCATAACAAGAAAGAGCCCAAATATATATCTACCTGGTAAACAAGCTGGGCCAAATCCTCTCTAGCCAGCGGATACCATGGGGGTGAAGTCTTTGATTCAAGCTTCTTTTTGGCTTCCAAGGTTTTAGCCACATTAGCAAGTTGCTCTCGCAAATAAGATTTAATGTCACACTCACAAATATTTACAGCATTGACCAATGTATCCTTCAGATTTGTGACTATGACTGCATGCTCATTCAAGCTTCTAAAAAAACAAAAATTTAATACACATGCATTTGATGAGAAGGATCACATTTGCATTGTGTTTTGAGAGGAACTTACTCATTCATGCGAAGAAAGCCAGTAAGCAAGGAGACTTCACTGAGTCTAGTTGGATATACAACAGTGCTAAAGACCCTCAAATGCCATTCTTTATCATCTTTACATTTCTCTGTAATGAGCTCCATCCAAGCCACTGTGCGATGGTTCCCCTCCGACACATAGAAAATTTTATTGGAAAGAAAAGACAACCCCTTCTTGGTTTTCAACTCATTCTCAAACTCTTTATCTATAGCCTACCAATGGGCATCCCATGAAGCCCTCATCTCACTTGTCACCGGAATTGCAACACCCAAAGGGGAGACAACAGAGACAATGAAAATACCCTTCTCTGGACAGTAAGTTTCACACTCTAAGGCTATTTTGAGTAGCGAAGTGTCGCTTCTCAAACCTCGAACCCTAGGGTATAGAAACATCCTACAAAGGGGAATGGGTGGGCACCTTGAAACATCTAAAACCCTGCATTTAGCCAATACATCTCCACCTTTCATAATTTCCACCACCTCATTTTCCCCTTGCTCTTCTTTCTCACTACACATGGACTGCATAGTGCTGCTAGCGGGTTGATACAATACTTGTTCTTTATGTCTTCTTTTAGAAACCTAGGAAGACATTAATCAAACACAAAACAAACAACATTTGAAACATAGAACTTAGAAACTGGCAAACTCAATATAAGCAACATAAAATATTCCCTAGAAAAAGCATACAAACAAGAACCTGGATAGGAGAGAAATCATTGCCGCCACTCTCATCTGTTGTAGGACTAGATGCACACACTCCTTTCTCCTTGCTCGTTGGCTAAATTCTAAATCATTAGTTCACACAAAAATATTAATAAATCAAAGCTACAACAATTGAATGTAAAATCTGTGACTGTAAGAGACCCGAACTCCCTATGTTTTTTTGCTTGTTGTCTCTTTCGTGGAGGCATGATTATTCCCTAATATTTCAGAAAATTAAGATCATGGCCACAAAATGGCCATGAGGTAAACAAGATCATGGTCATTGTGGCAAGCATCCTAAACTCCTCTACTCACTCCTATTAAATTTACCTATCATAAGATTGGTGGCAAGGGGCTAAGGTCTCATTGTCTGTGGCCTTAGCAACTTGCCACCAAGGGCAAGAAAGCCCATACGCTGGCATATGGGTTTTCTTGCCCTTGGTGGCAATAAGGAAACCATGCCCTTAGTATTTTGTGCTTGGCCAATGCATAAATTTGCAAGTAAAATTGAAACTAGACATTGAATATCCGTGTGGTTTTTGTTGCTAGTAAATAGATGAGGCAACCCACAATGAGTATGAACATCAAACTCTTCACTTACATCAACAAGAGAGAGATGCAGGTGAGGCTCCATAAGGATAGCTATACATGATGCAGGTGAGGCTCCATAAGGATAGCTATACATGATGCAGGCGAGGCTCAAACAAAGCATAGGGTCTTAGCTCCTTCCCACCAAGGGCAAGAAAGCCCATACGCTGGCATATGGGCTTTCTTACCCTTGGTGGGAAGGAGCTAAGACCCACACATGCACTCACCCTTCCCACAAAAGCCACTGTGTGATCTGCTGGACACGCAAACAAACAGGCGCACTCGCAGCCCCTGTGTACTCGCACTCGTAGTTTGAAGGACCCCCACGCTACATACTCTAACAACCATAGCTCCTTGGTTAATTAATAACACCTTAGCCCCTTGCCACCAAAGGCAAGAAAGCCCATATGCCAACGTATGGGCTTTCTTGCCCTTGGTGGAAAGGGGCTAAGGGGAGTGCTAAGGGAAGGGGCCGCAGCTCACCTGGCAGTGTAGGATACCTTCACAGCAGTGCAGGAAACCTTCGCGGAAGAGGAAGCCGCTTTTGTCGAGCAAAACTGCAGCAAATGAAGACAAACGAAGACAAACGAAGACCCTCAAGAGCTGGAGGCTTGGCGGAGGCGAAAGAAGAAGAGCAGAGCTGGAGACGATAAATACATTTATAAATAATACATAATATATAAATAATACATAATATATAAATAGAGATTGGTATATATTATGTATTATTTATATATTATGTATTATTTATATATGTATTTATTTTTATTTATATATTATGCATTGAAATGCTATGAATTGATTGTACAAGCGTATATTAGTGGAGATATAGTCACATTAAATGCATCGTAATCATTCTTCAGTTATTTGAAAAAGACATATACTAGTGCAAATATTCGGTTTTAAATGCAATCATATTTGGAAAATATCAGTACTCATATCTCAAAAAGGGATAATGATGTTGGCCTTCTTGATATATTTTCAGACATTTGTCAATAGCTGCATCTCGCAAGCAGAATGGTGCACGTCATTGATATTCTTTGCTTTGGCGCTTTGAAAATTTTATCCGTCCGTTTTGATTCAGAAGATGTTTATTTGACAGAGAAAGAGCTTCAAGAGTACTTCTCCTTAGGTAATAATAACTTATCAATGGAGAATCAAAGCAGTGTAGTGCCTAGGATAAAGCTAGCTAATGGTGTTTATGCATTTAAACTTACTGCAACAATGCCAAGGGAATGCACTATGTCTAATTTATCTCTACATTCCAAGGATTTTGTACATGGTAGAGATGATGGTGGGCATATATTCTCATCAGTAAGAAATCCCTCTTTTCCATGTTTGGGAACTCCATCAATCCTTGAACCCTATCTATCTAGTTTAGGGACACCCATAGAAAATAAAGTTCTTAGTATTTTGTCTCTAATTAGACGATTGCCTGTTAATGACACTCTTCTCAATGCTTTAATGAATGCATTTGAAGTTAGGAAAGTTGATGAACTTCCATCACAGTACGATGGGGATATTGTTTTTGAGCTCCCTATTGCACCACAAGGTAAGCCAATGGCTGGGATGGAGCAAAGATATGATGGTCATGTGTGGGTGGAGTATAACACATGTACAAAGGAATGTTTTGATGGTGTTGTTAGGCGTAGTTCTTGTGGGGGGAATCTAAGATGTTGTAATGTGGAGTGCCCTTATTATGAGCAGACAAAGGGAAGCAATCAATCTCAATGGAAGGGAAAACTTAAACAGGTGCCCAGAATTGGGTTTTTAAGTTCTAAAACTGGCACTTTAGTTTGTCGACATTGCTCTACTTTACCGGAATGCTTGGCTGTGTGTGAGTCTTCTATTTATTATTGCTACCCTACAGATAGAACTACTACAACAAGATGTGTCATACATCAAGGTAGTCACAGGCATCCAGTGTGGCAGTTGGGGTGTCGAAAACAAATGAGACTTTTGTGCATACTTTGGTGCAAGATAGAGCTTCCCATGACCTTTATGCAAAGTGTAAAAAGGCTGAGATAGGTGTAGCTCAAGATATAATTATGGACATGCTCTTTGATGACACTGATATCACTCCTGATATGGGAGATTTGGGGGTCGAGCAACTTCTGGAAAGAGTTACACCACTTGTACAAAGAAAAAGGTTAGGTCTAAACTTTGTTTACATTTTTTTGAAACTCACATGTTGCAATGGTTGACTTTTGGTATTTGATTAGGATTCAGAGATCCATGGATATTGCCTGTCAAAATGTGAAGGGATCGGTTCTTAGGCTCGAAGCATTATTGGATCTTAAGGAGAAAACAAATAGGCGATACCCTTTCTTTCATAGCCTCTTATTTCCAAACCAGCTGGCAAGTAATGTGGAGCCTCATGTATTTAAGATGTCCTCTATGGGTCCTAGAAGTGGGATCAACTTGGTTAATCAAATGAGGCTAGGTGGACCATTAGAGAAACAATTTCTCCACTTTGATCATGTGCACAGGACAAGTGGTTGGACCACAATGAGTGCACATGTTTATCACCCTTTTGTCAGAGAATTGCTTACAATTTCAGTAGGTGAGTTCAAGGTGGAGAATACAAATGCACAGGTTTTATTTTGGGCTTTGATGAATGAAAGGTTGCAGCAATGTGGATTTGAGAGTGCAGAGTTTGCAGGTTTCATGGTGGCTGATGAGGCACAAGAAAATTGGCTTGCAGTGCGTACTCTTTTCAATAAAGGTAAAAGGAATGTGATGATGTTCAAGGAACTCTCGTGTTCTTTTCATTGGGAAAAGAGTATGTTGGAACATACACGAATTTGTATCAAACCACAATTTCAAGAAGAGCATAAGGATTTGTGTCGACGGTGGAGAGATGCACCAAGTGAAGTGTTAGCCGCATCAACAAAGGATAAACTTGTTACATTTTGGAGTTTGGGACATGCGCATGAGACAGAGCTACATTCATTAGAGACATGGTTATATTGGTGGGAGGTGCGGGGATTTCATTGGGCAAAATGGGTATTGACACAAGGGGGTGGAGGTCCATTTGTGCCTACGGTTAATCTCTCAGAGTCTAAGCATGCATCATGCGAGCAGCTTTGGGATACGCTTAACAAGTTAGCTTGTTCTCTGCTTCAGTTGTTCTGCTGCTGCAGACCTTGCCATGTTAGTCTTGCAAAGTGCCCATTATAAGGCCTACTTGACAGGAAGACATGAGGGGTCTGGGCCGGGTTCAAATCAAATTAAGAAAAGATTTATGTCCGGAGACGAAGGGGTTCGAGCAAAAAAAATCTTGTAGACCTTGCATCAACAGTGTTGGAGGAACAAGATATTGTTGCTCCAGATGTTCAGAGGACAGTCCTGAAAAGTGTGATGCGTAAGAGAAGAAAAATGGATGCAAAAATTATACTTGATATAGATAGTCATCGGCAAGAATATGAGAACGTTACTATTCATGCTCCAGGACCAAAAGGGGGTGCTTCATACATTCATGGGACCCCAAAAGAGAGTGAGGTTGATGTGAAAGAATGGGCTATCCCCGGAGAACACCACCCAAATGTCAATCTACATGCTAGGGTATTTTGGAAGGGAGAGCCAAACGCTGTGGAGCTTTCGTTCTTGACAAGAAGGAAGGGCCACTGAAGGGTATTCTTGCACCTTGCTTCAAAGGACGTCGACAGTATAAGGTTAAGGAGAGTTGGCAGATGTTCTACTTTTGTCCATTGAGTGTAATTCATTCAGCTAGAGTGGATGAGCAGATTCAGAAGTCTTGTGGGCCAGCTCCTCTTCTTTGGAAGGTTGCTAGAGGCACATGTTTGTCTACGGAAGAGACAACCAAACTCATCAACGCGGGTTTTATTTTGGAGGGTGTAAAACACAGTGTTTCCACTATTTAGACAACACCATGCAATGTTCGCCCAACAAGCAGAGGTGATGGCGGCATTGTAAGATGGAAGGAGAAGATAAGCAAGGTAAGCCAAGATTGCATCAACAGAGCACTTATAATGGAAGGAGAGGTAGTGCGTGAGACAGTTGTTAGTTAAGAAGAGTCACACATTTTTTGGATTTCAACACAACTGATTCAAAGAAATCTCGAATCTCCTTTGCGGTTAATGTATGCGAATTTCCAAGGTGCTCTTGTCTAGAGTTTGCTTTAAGGGATCTGAAAAAAGAGTTTTACGTGCCATGTGAGCATATATATTTTGTGTTCATTAGGGTGTTTGGTTTGCAACCTGCAATACATAAATTTATGCACCAAGCTACAATTACAAAGTTAGAGCTTAGACAAGCACTCTCGGGACACCGCAATATTCCTTCTACTAGTGTTATATAGAAGGAATATAGAAGAAATTTATAAGGGATGTTTGGCATTTGGTTGGATTTTTTGATCCATTGCGAAAATGCAAAAATTGCAGGGAAGCAAGAAATTATGTAAAGCAAGAAATTAGATTTGCATCATAGATAAGTCAGTAACTTTTGGGACATCTGTAATTTCTACTTCTAGTGTCTTATAGACGGTTATATGTTGTCATTCCTTTTTTGGTTCATTAAAACAGAGTCGCATTTTGAATTATGTTTGTGCTTTCTTGATTGAGACAATATAACTTTCTTTTGCTAATGTCAATAAGTTGTTGCTGTGTTGTTCTTGTGAGGGAGAATTCCATTACTAGGCTTGTGTATGCACTTTCTTTGAGAATATAAAACTTTAAGATATGACTACGAGTTCTGAATGACACTGTCAAAAGAGCTTGCTCGGTCTCTTGCCGCTCGGTTTGGGTCCTCGCTCGGTTTTTCTGTGCTCGGTTTTTGGTAATCCTCTCTCACTAACCCTAAAATCCGGAGCATACATCTTGCAAACCCTAAAGTGCATGATGCCACTGAACCTCGTTCGAGGTTATAAAATCGGATTTTTTTTTACCTCATTGGTCACAAGTCGTTTTCACTCTCCTTGCTCTCTTGATTTGGATTAGCATTAGTGGGCCCATTAGCATTGTTTTATAGCTTCATTAGTGCTACTTAGCACTAAGCATTGGACCTTTCACATTGGACCTTACACATTGCCCATTTGTGTTAGGCTTAGGTTTTAGCATGGAGTCACGCGAGGATGGCCACCACGAGGAGGGCCGCTCGTGTGGACCTCATCACAGAGATAGACCCGGCTATCCATAGGAGTGCTAGAGACACACTGTCTACATTACATATCATGGTAGACTTGGAGGCGATGCTATCGTTCCTTTGTAGCCTTCACGATATTGTTTATGTAGATGAGTGGATAGCCCACCATCGCACTGCTCCTATGTCACATGGCCTGACATATCATCAGGTCTGTGATCTTGGTCCGATTAGGGATAGAGCCTACTTAGATCTTTTCCTCGATAGCCGTGGGATGAGGCCTAGCGTGGGAAAGCCCCTTACTATTTCACAGTGTTTGCATCCTTGTATGGTGGCACATATCTATAGTCGATATGTTGCCGCATATGGGAGGATGCCGAACAACCGCCAGATTCCCATATACTTTGCAAAGCAATTATATGTAGAATTTGTCTTAGGGGAGGAGGTGGATTACACTAGCCATCGGCCTAGTGGTGGTGTTGGTCGACGAGGCCATCTCTAGGACCATGGTAGGCGGCCCTCACCAGCCCTTCATGTAGCTCCTATAGATCCGACATTTGTGCCTATGTCGACGGTCGAGGCTCTTGGCACCCAGGTTGGCATCGACGTACAGAGTACCACGGAGAGCATCCAACACGTGGTGTGCTTGTTCTCACGATCGATATCGACGACAAATGTCGAGGTATTTACACATTTATTACTTCTTAAGTTTTTTAGTCATTTATTTAGATGTTTATATGTACTTTTCTATATTTTTATGAGCGACATGGTTGATTGTGTCACATAGGGTCCCACACCTACCACTGAGAGACTCACTCAGGAGTTGGTAGAGGTGAGAGCAGAGATTTACATGTTTATATGTACTTTTCTATATTTTTACGAGTGGCATGGTTGATTGTGTCACGTAGGGTCCCACACCTACCAACTGAGAGACTCACTCAGGAGTTGGTAGAGGCGAGAGCAAAGATTGATTGCCTTAGAGCTGTATTGCAGTTGACAGAGGTAGCTACTGCAGAGGCACGACATGCGAGAGTCCGTAGGTAGGTTTCTCTTATACGTGTAAAAGAGTTATGATTAAGGTCCTAAGTTATAAATTTATTTAAGTAATACCTAATGAGAGAGATAATCAATTATTTTTATGCTTTACTTTTTGCATAGGCTCGGATTGAGGTAGAGAGTTCTAGAGCTGAGGCACACTAGCACATGATTATGGAGCGGATTACACAACATAGGGCAGAGATGTTGATGCTACATGTTCGGGAGTTCCGCAGATCCTCAGACGTAACAGTGCCTTACTTGCCTCTGTATCCACAACCTGTTTACAGAGGTTTTTCGACAACCTCTCCCTCAGGATGCACCACCATTCCTCCTTGATACCTGCTGCACTCTTTGTATCGAGGACATTGACAGTACTGGTGGATATGCGCTGGGATGTGGACATTTTTTTCATTTGTCTTGCATCACCAGGAGCTAGTACACTTCTCAGCATGTCCCTCTTGCCACGCATGCATCGACCTAGGGATATACATAGTTTTGGGCATTGACGATCTTCACCCAGGCTTTGCTCGAGTAGATGCTAGGACTGGCAGGGAGCTGGCAGGCCTCTTGATTTTACCTCAGCTACTTACTTGGGACTCGACGCCACTGATGAGATAGAGATCAAGAGCCCGAGGTGCCTCCAAAGATTAAGTGAAGTGCACACGAGTTTGAGAGTCCTTCACGAGAGCTAGATCACAACATACGAGCGTGTGGGTGGTGCTGGTCCTAGTGGCACCTCCAGTGATGGTGCTAGCCAGCAGTGCTGCTTCTCATGAGAAGCGTGTCCTTACACAGAGGAGCTTAGACGCGCAGAGTGGCAGGCACGTACCATTGCTGATTATAGATTTTGGGTTTACAGACAGAGACGTCTTGCAGTAGCACAACGTAGAGAGAGGGAGAGGGCCATAGCAGCTTATGGGACTTATGAGCTCTCGAGTACACCGGCACCAGCTCATGATTCTGCCTTTGAGGCAGACCTCCCCACAGATATTTGATGACTCTCATAGCTGGCACAGCCTCCTCGAAGCGCATGTCAACCAGTAGTCAGAGATGACAATTTTGATTGGGTTGCTATTGATAGTGACTAAACTCAGACTAGCTGGGTTAGCTCACTTACATTGTACTTAGATGTATGGGCAGTGACTAACCTCAGACTAGCTGGGATAGCTCATTTTCATTATGCCTTGATCTTTTGAGTTAGTGGCTAAATCCAGAGTAGCTGGGTTAGCTCACATTCTGATGTACTTATTTGATGTTTATATCATTATGAGTTTTTTCATTATTGAGTATCATTACATTTTAGTTGATGTTCATGGTTTTATTTATTTTTATTTATTTTTTTAACACTTTGGCTATCATATTGTTTGTTGAAACCCCCCACGCCATCGTACCCACATGCTCCGATGGGGACCAAACTTTGCAAGCATGTGGGGGGACCCACATGCTTGCAAAGTTTGGTCATGATCGGAGCATGTTTGGGTTAGTAATTAGCGCCCAGTGTGTGGAGTTTTCAAGTCTCTTGTTGCTTAAGAGGCCATGGAAAATCCGAGTCTTCCCCATACCATCGTACCCAAACATGCTGGGGACCAAACTTTGCAAGCATGTGGGGGGGCCCACCCCCACACATGCTTGCAAAGTTTGGTCAGGATCGGAGCAGGTTTGGGTTAGTAATTAGCGCCCGGTGCGAAATTTTCAAGTCTCTTGGCGCTTAACACTACAAGGGATCGGGCTCATACCCGCGCTCCTAGCCGCTAAAAATGACGTGAAAAAAAGTAGCGGGCCCGTGTATCAGCGCATATATCATCGCGGCCAGAGACATGCGTGTAAAAGCGCGTGTATAGGACTGCTCAGACGCGCTCATACACGGGTGTATACACGCATTCTGTCAATTCAGATGCATTTAGACGCGTTGATACAAGCGTCTATACACGCGTTTTGTTACTTTAGATGCGCTTATACACGCGTATTTTCTTAGGTTTGACGTGTTTATACACGCGTGTTTTACAGATTATCCGCGTATATACATGCGGCTTTTAGAAATTTTGACGCGTTTATACCTGCGAACAGAGAGCAAAAAAAATCCAGAGAGTGCTATTTGGTGCCTGAATGCTGTTTAAGCATTCCAGCATCCAATAACACTCTCTGGATTTTTTTTTTGGTGCATTAGACCATCCACGAAGAACATATCCACGAGAAAGATTAAGACAAGAACGACATGAATGCATACATTGTCAATACACGATTCAAGACAGACATGAATGTAATACTATCGATTCACGATTCAATATTACTATCAAAATTTCACACATATATACAAGGGAGTCCATATCTCGAAGTAGCCCATGGCTTCAGTTTACAAAAAAATATATACAACCACATCCTCAATATGGAATGTGACACTATAAGTCTGAGTACTACTCAGACCCAGATGATGACTCGGTGCTCCCTCCATGCTCAGATGAGCTCACATCGATCGGAATGTCCGATGAGTAGTGCTCACGTCCACCCTCTGCAGTGGTGAGACGGGTGGATCATCAGCAGCTTGTGCCTGTTCAAGTAATATATAGTATATAAGTATATATATATGTAATTCAATAAACCAAAATCATTCGTTTAGAATTTTCAAGTACTTGTCGACCGTATGGTCTCATGGCCATCTTAAACTGCGCATCCGTAATACGTCCCTCAGCTGTGAAGATGGCCCACATGTCACGTCTGCTATGCCGACAAGCATACACAGTATCGTGGGTTGTGGGCTTTCTCCTTGTAACCCATCGCTGTATCATAATCAACACAATTTGTAACATTAAAACAGTCATAGAATCAATGAATTAAGTAAACAATCAAATAAAGTGAAAAGATACTTACGAACTCTGCCTCCCATGACTCGACGCCGCCAGATCCGAAATGCGAAGATCCAATGGTCTCCATCTGGATCCGTCGTGCCTCCCCATGTTGCCTGCTCTTCATGCCACCCTCCGCTCGTTTCTTTGCCTCCTTCCACTCGCGTTTGTGCGCAGTCGCTCGCAGGTTTCTCGGCAGGATAGCCACCCACAGCTACATTTAGCCGGTCATCGTACGCGAGTTTTTTAAGGTGAGATCTTTTATTACTTAAGATCTCCCTTATTCGCGTCCTTCCCCATACATCCGAGAATGTAGCATGTGGGTGGGGATTGGGGTACCGACTATGTACAGCCTCTATCATCTCCCCAACTAATCGGCTATTTTGATCTTTAAATTTAATAAAACAATTTGTATACAAGTTTGATACTATCCCACGCATGTACTCCATTACCTCCCTCCCCCTCGCATCCATCATTATCCCGCCCCTATCCATCACATCATAGCAAATCACTCTCTCCACCTCTCTCCACCTCTCTCATCTCCTCCTCTTCCGAACTGTCTCCTCTAAATCTTCTCCCTCTATCTCCTCTCTCACCGCGTGCCCTACTACCTCCCCCACCTCCCCCACCACCAAAGCACCCGCCGCATCCTCCACTCCCACTCTTCCTACTGCTGCGGGTGGAGTCACGACTGGGGGATTGTCTACGTGACGGTGGCTGTGAACCTTGACGTGACGGTGGAGCACGTGATGGTGGCTGTGAGGGTGTGCGTGAGTGTGTCTGGGAGGACGAGGTATGTCTCCTCAGTGGACGTGGAAGAGGAGAAGCTGCATGCTGTCTCGTCGGACTCGTAGGCATAGACGGCACTGGAGTGCCCTGGATACTCGCGGTAGGAGTATAGACACCAGGCATGGAAGGAGGGGGATGGGCATACATGTACTCTGTAAGCTCAACTGGACCAGGATGGCGCCCAAAATGATTTAGCATCTCCATCAACCAATTGCTGTACGCAAATGGATCGGATGAAGAACCTGGAATATCCATAAAGAACCTGTAAAAATAATCCTCATGTACATCATGGGCTGTCTCTTGACTCACACAAATATCATCATTCAAGTCACCTATCAGCCTGCAAATCATAGAAACAGGAAAGGCAGTCTCGTGTATGCACCCGTCCAGAAACGCGTGTATACACCCGTCAAAAAACGCGTGTATACATCCATCTAAAAATGCGTGTATATCCGCGTGAACAGACTGTGCAGACAGGATACACGCGCTTTTACAAACGTTTCTACACGTGACCTGCGTAAAATTTTTTTTGAAAGGGACCGACCTCCGACAATGTGTCCTTTTATAAAAGGTCCACTGTGGCCCCTGTCAGAATCGTTCACCCAAAATCGTGTGCACAGAAGCAAAAGGACGGAGACAAACCCAAAAAGCAAAGAGAAAATAGCATAAACAAATATGAGGAAGGAGACAAGGCAAAGGACAAACTGACTCACCTCTGAAAAAGTGAGTCTTCTTTCTTGGTCGGCTTCCTCCTGTGTGCGCTCCTTCTCTGCTCTCTCCTTGCACTTAGGTTTCGTTTCTGTTGGAAGAGGCGAAAACAAATGACAACAGATATGTTAGTTCAAAATCTTTATTTGGGGAAGGCGGGCTATTTTTAGTTTAAACAGATCGTCGCGTTTATAAACACGGGTATGTTCGCGTGTATGATAATTTAGCTGCGTTTATACACGCGTTTTGCAGGAATTACCCGCGTTAGTACACACGATTTTTAGGAAATAGCCGCGTTAATACACACAATTTTTAGGAAATAGTCGCGCAAATACACGCGATTTTTATACTTTCATTAAAAACATATTATGATTTTGTGTTTTCTGGTTTGTACATAGGATGTCATCAACCTCCTCAAGCAGTTCTGGGGAAGATGAGACAATGCGTCATCGTAATTGCGATGTGTGGTTGGGACAACGGATCGAATGTATGTGTAATCGATGTCAAGGATGCATTGTACGAGCACGTCGAATTACCTTGAATCACATCTCCATGTATGGAGAATGGAATCAAACAGGTTTAGAGGTGAGTAGATGTAAATTGATGGTATTTAAATGACTCATGGTATCCGAATTAAATTAATAGAGTTGTAATATATAAACTCTAATTGAAGCAAGATGCAGTACCACACCCTAACATGGTGCCCTACGTGCGACGAGAGCACGCAAAGCGTCGACGAGATGATGCTGGAGCTTTGGGATCTATTGTCAGAGATGAGTGGGAAAGGGATGACAATAGCCGTGCACCCCACGAAGTTGTGGAAGAGGAAGTGTTTGATGATATGGTGCGGAATCTTTTTAAGGATGATCCCAAAGATATGGACGACGATGATATGGAACAAGAGCATCTTTACAAGGCTTCATCAACACCGGTTTTTGAAGGGTGCACATTCTCTATTTTATGTGCTTCACTTGAACTACTCAATATACAAATAGTTTATGGATGGAGCAATGCAAGTCTTGACGCATTATTGAAGTAAGCATTCTAACTTACAAATTTGAATTAGTGGTTTAAGGTTTAGGATTTTAGACTAATTATAATTGATGATATTGGATGCAGGCTATTATCAAACATGCTTCCAAAGGGAAATAGACTACCCACCTCAAGAGACATAGGAGGCGCTATGTGACATCTCTTGGAGGATTGGATTATGATCGCATACATGCATGCGTCAATGATTGCATTCTCTTTCGTGGGACGCATAAGGAGGCTCGACATTGTCCCACTTGTGGTGAAGCAAGGTATAGAACAGATATGAAGAGTTTTGATGTACCTCGTAAAGTCTTGCGACACTTTCCTATAATTCCTCGCATCAAACACATGTTCAAGTGCAAATCCATAGCAAAGCTCATGTCATGGCATTCCTCACATCGATCGGATGATGGCATGTGGAGAATTCCCGCAGACACTCCTGCTTGGAAGCATATTGAAGATGAGTGGCCCAGCTTTAAAACAGAGCCTAGAAACTTGAGACTTGGCCTAGGTATGGATGGAGTGAATAGGTATGGATGGAGTGAATCCATTTGGTTTCAAAAGCACCGCATACAATGTGTGGCCAGTTGTGTTGGTGAATTACAACCTTTCACCATCAATGGCGATCAAGAAGGGACATCTTATGTTATCCCTTCTAATTCCAGGGAAACATAAAGTCAAGCATATGGATGTTGTTGAAATATACAAGTGAATAGGTTGTGTGTGGGAACAAGCTCTTGGATAGAGGCTGTAAAAGAGGAGATGTAATTGTGAAAGAACCTGTGAAAAGGTTAGAAGAATCTACTGGGAGAGAATAATGGGTAGCATGAGGGAATTTAGGAGTGTGGAGTTATTCTGGGAGATAATCAGGGAAAAGAGAAGAGGTGGAGAGAATCAGGCAAGAGGTGGAGAGAATCAGGCAAGAGGTGGAGATATTCTGGGAGTGAATCATGGAGAAATCAATGGGATTTGATGCTTGATGTAAACTCTATAAATTGAGGCATAGCCCTAATGAGAATTTGCTAGTTTTTGAGTATCCATGCCTACATTAATCTATGTGCTAATTATTCACTAATTACGTCTTAATCACTTGCTAATCACTTTGTTAATTATGTTGATTCTAGTGTTTGATCCATCATAGCTCATCATTTTGCTCAAATTTCAACATGGTATCAGAGCTATGCCTAGAATCAACCAGATTTATGAGCCCATTAGTGAATTAATCAGGATTAGTAGAAAAAATCAATTTTTTAGTGAGTTTTCACTTCTCCCCTTCACCCCCAGCCAGTGGAGGGTCTCTAGCACCTTGCACACATAAAATTAGGGCACAAGCTTTATACACAAGCTAGCTAACATCCCTAGCTTCAAGCCCATCTACTCCATGCAGCAAACCATCGGCGAAAGCAGCGAATTTTTGCTAATTAGCAGGCGCCGTTTTTGTGAAGAAAACTGCAGATCTTGAGCTCATCAGTTCAAATCTTTCTAATTCCTCTTAGCCCAAGGGGTAATCAAGCATGCTCTACAAGCTGGTGAAGACAGAAATCAATTTCATCAAGTCTACAGTGAGATCCAAGCTCTTCATCAAATCTGCAGAGCAGGTGACCTTGGTAAAACAGAGATTAAGCTTTCATTATTTGGTCAAATCTTGTGTTTCTTGGCTTAATCCTCTACTAGACTCATTGCTATTGATGCCTTTGAAAGCATTTGAGCTCATTTGAAGTGGAAGGCACCAGATCTGGGCTTCCCGCATACTCTGTTTTCTACACACAAACCAGAGCATTAATTTGCTAATCAATGATTAATCACTGCTAATCACTATATTTTGGTACAATTGAGGGTTTAAATTAACCATTAGGTATCTGATACAGATCCCTATAACTTCATATTTCAAATCGGAGTTGGTTTGATACTCCAACCATCTCGTACAAATTGGTTATCCTTAATTTAATGTAATTTCTGGTGATTTTATGCTGATAAAATTGTTGTAATTATCTATTAAACACCAGATTGAGTTGTAAAAGGGTAGACACTGCCCTTGAATCTTGAATTTGGATCAAGAGGTAAGACCCCCTTCACATCACCATGAATTCAGCACAGGAAATAGCCAAATTTAATGGGGAACAGTTTTATACATGGCAGACAAAAACCATGTATTTGCTGATGAGGAAAAATCTGTGGGGATTAGTTAAAGGGAGAGATGAATGCCCAGAGAGAGGAGAAAATGAGTGGAAGAGTAGGAATGAAAAAGCATTGGGACTTATTGCACTCAGTTTAAATGATGAAATCATTCATCATATCAGAGGGATACAGTGGGCAAAAGATGCATGGGATGAACTCAATAAATTATTTGGTACACAAGCAAAAAATTCCAAGATAAATCTATTAATGCAATTCTACAAATTGGACATGAAGGAAAGTGAACCCTTAATCACACACTTGAACAAATATAAAAGCATTAAGCAACAGCTGGCAGCTATTGGCAAAAAGGTAGAAGATGATGAAGCATTAGCTGTACTTTTGAAGAGTGTGGACAAAGGAGATTATGAAAACATTGTAGCAACACTAAAGAATGTACCTGAACTGAAGATACACGAGATAGAATCAGCTCTACTGGAGCAAGAGAGCAGAGGCAAAGAGAAGAAAGAGCTCGACTCAACAGCAAGAGAGGAAAAAGCATTCTTCACCCGAGGAGGATTCTCTCGAGGACGAGGACGAGGAAGAGGCAGAGTAGGAGGGAGGACCTTCACTTGCCACAAATGTGGAAAGCCAGGACACATGGCGAGAGACTGCTACAGCAAACCCAGTGAAGAAAGAACGACATCGGCAAACTTCATGGAGGCTCCAAGGGAAATGGAGTCGGATCATCTTTTCTGAGAGAGAGAAAGAGAGAGAGAGACCCCACAACCCAATGTAACCTGCCCCAATAAAGTAAAACCACCTCTGAGCCACCGATGATGTAGGCCAAGTGGTAGATGTATGTGTGAGCACTTTAGTCAAGGTCGCGGGCACTTATAGTAGCCTTGGACACATAGAGAGAGAGTGTGTCAAGGACTATGGAGTTTAGGGACTTGAGGCACTGGTCGCGGGCTATCAAGTAAGAGGGAAACTTGATACAGGGTCCAGGTGTGTTAGGATTATTCACTTGAGGGGAGGTGTTGAAATATACAAGTGAATAGGGTGTGTGTGGGAACAAGCTCTTGGATAGAGGCTGTAAAAGAGGAGATGTAATTGTGAAAGAACCTGTGAAAAGGTTAGAAGAATCTACTGGGAGAGAATAATGGGTAGCATGAGGGAATTCAGGAGTGTGGAGTTATTCTGGGGGAGATAATCAGGG
The DNA here is from genome assembly GCF_041138505.1 of Cibotium barometz. NCBI lineage: Eukaryota > Viridiplantae > Streptophyta > Polypodiopsida > Cyatheales > Cibotiaceae > Cibotium > Cibotium barometz. The sequence goes on from NC_141094.1 coordinate 43,843,731, forward strand.
AAAAGAGAAGAGGTGGAGAGAATCAGGCAAGAGGTGGAGATATTCTGGGAGTGAATCATGGAGAAATCAATGGGATTTGATGCTTGATGTAAACTCTATAAATTGAGGCATAGCCCTAATGAGAATTTGCTGGTTTTTGAGTATCCATGCCTACATTAATCTATGTGCTAATTATTCACTAATTACATCTTAATCACTTGCTAATCACTTTGTTAATTATGTTGATTCTAGTGTTTGATCCACCATAGCTCATCATTTTGCTCAAATTTCAACAGATGTTTATCTTGAACCGTTGATTGATGAGTTGGAGGAACTATGGAGAGGTGTTGCGGTGGTGGACATTAGTAGGCCTCCCTCCTCTCGACACTTCGACTTAAAAGCAGTGTTGATGTGGACAATGCATGACTTTCCAGGATACAGCGATTGTTCTGGTAAGAATTCTAATTACCTTCCTACTCTAATACTATTGGCTATATATATACATATTGACTTTATTATTCTAACTTTTATTTATATTTTAACAGGTTTGAAAACATATTGACTTTATTATTCTAACTTTTATTTATATTTTAACAGGTTTGAAAACATCGGGTAAACATGCATGTCCTGTTTGTAAACATGCATGTCCTGTTTGTGGCCCTTCGTTAGTACATGAGTATGCTGACAGTTTTAAGACCATATTCGATAATCATCGATTTCTCCCCTCAGATCATCCTAAATATGTTGCTAGTAAGAGTAACATTCCTCCACAAACACTTCGTGCAAAAGATTGGAAGCGTATTTGGGAGTCTACAAATATTCTTCCTCTAGATGGCATGAACAGGTATAGTAATGTTTTTTCAATCTTGTTTTGTGTAGTCTCTAATTGGATTAAAGGTCACATAGAGCAATCCCTTGTGTAGGTACTCCATTTTTTTCGGCTACCATATCGGACCCATCTTAAGATCAACCATCTTCTTGATCCCATGCACATCTTCAAGAATGTGGGATCTGGTATTTGGGAACATATTATTGGTAAACGAGACAATGTTAGCGTACGTGAGGACTTGCGGGTCGCAGGACGTATACGTCAAGCTTGGCCACGAGAGGTGGGTGGGCACGTTCGTCTTCCGCCTGCACCATGGATTATATCAAAGAAAGAGGAGAAGCAAGTAAAGCAGGCCATCACCACTTTGCGTACTCCCACTGGATGCATGAGATCATTGAAGGGAGCCTTTACAACCACTAAGAAAAGAGGCGTTGAGCAACTATATGGGTTGAAGTCCCACGATTGGCACAAGATGCTTCAACTAAGTGTTTTCCAAGTCTTGTACGTTGAAATTAAATTTTGTAATGCCATAAACCATACATACATGTGCTCTGATGTGCGCAGTTCATACTACCTACTAGCATCGACCATTGTGCAAATAAGAGTTTGAAAAAATGTATTTATAAGATGGGCGAGCTTGTGAGGTATGTAAAACCCATGTCAGATCACCCTTCATTATACCTTGCAAAATGAATGTGCATGAGGTATAACGTACTATTTATTTATTTTTCAGATATGTTAGTTCCAAAGCAATTGATCCAGCCACGTTGGATGATGCACGTGTTATGGCAGTGGAGGTGGTTTGTTTGGTAGAGGAGACTTTTCCGCGAACCATTCTCACAAGTCAACTACATCTCATTGTGCATTTAGTGGACGAAATCGCTTTATGTGGTACTATCCATGCACGTTGGATGTTCTTTCTAGAGCGCTTCATGAAGACCTTAAAAGACTTTGTGAGGCAAAGTGCAAGGCCTGAAGGAAGCATGGCCGAGGGCTGGTTGATACAAGAGTCTCTTGTATATATTTCAGAATTTCTTGGTCAGGTGGATAGCTCTTTGCCAACGACTATGGAGCAATGAAAAGGACTTGAGGATGACCTCTATTGTGCCTCAAGGAAAAGGACAGAGTAAAGTAATTGATAGAACATTGATTGATGATCTCAATTTCACTTGCATCCTTAATAGTGATGTGATGAGTAGATGGGTTACAAGATATGAGGATGCAAAGACAAAAAGGCAAGCAGAAAGAGCTCTCTTTCGGAGGCAACATGGCTCTCGTAAGGCGTATCCTAAGTATCTAGCAACACTTCTGAATGATATCCATGTTGATTGGTTGCATGAGGAAATGGAGAGAGCAGAGAGCGACGAGGGGCTGCATATCACGGCAGAAGAATGGGAGTATGCACGAGGATGCATGTTAAAGGTACATAGAACTAATGTTTTGCATTAGTTGTAAGTGATTTGCTTTTAATATTTATTCACATTGCTTACACAAATATTGCTTCTATTTTGGTCCAGTGCACTATGTTCAATGCTATATGGTGTGAAGGCAAGCATTTTCGAACACAAAGAATTGATGAAAAGAGGAATACACAAGATTGCGGTGTCATTAGTAGCTTTGAGGGAGCTAATGGAAAAATGGATGATTATTGTGGCATAATCCAAGACATATTTAGGCTTGACTTTCGTCGCTTCTTTGTGTATGTTTTGGATGTCAAATGGCAAATGAACGTGGTGGGAAAAGGGCATGATGCAACGATAAAACGCCATGCAAGTGGCTATGTAACTATTGACTCTACAAAGTTTTGGCAAACAAAGAAAGATAGGCTCGTATTGCCACAACAATGTGAGCAGGTATGCATTTTTTTACTAATGTGTTTCATGTACATATATATCTAAGCTCGCGTACCCCTTGACTTTTGATATGCTAATTAATTACTGTAGTATGTGTATTTGAGTAGGTTATCTATCTACCAATGGTGCATGACATTAAATGGTGGTACGTCATCCCTATTGCACCACATTCCAAAGTGATATATAATACATTCACTGATATGGAGCATATGGAGGATGTAACAAGTCGCAATGAAGATGATGTCGAACATGCCAATGAAGATGTTGTGATCGATGATCAAGAAATAAGAGATGATCATGATAATGAGGATGAGCATGCCATTTCTCATGATCATGAGAATGACCCTACCATTGAGGATGATGGTGATGTTGATGAGGATGATCAGGACATCGATACCATTATCAATGGAGTACAGAATATCGATAGTGGAATAAATTTAATCATAGCCTTACAAATTGATCAAATGGATATTGATGTTGATCGTTTGGCAAGGATGGATCTTATTGAAGATGAGATCGAACCCTAACCAATCTGTCACTGTATCGTTCTAAATTGATGACATTTCTATTGTATGTGTTGTCTTTTAATTATCATCTCATATGCATGATTTATTTTTGAATATATTTCATTGTTGTAAATGCATGTAGTGGGATTGTGTAATGATATATACTGTAATGTACTATGAGATGGTTTAAAGAAAATAGTTCTTAATTTTGTAAAGGAATTCAGTTTTTCTTCAGTTTTTCTTTACCAAGCGTGTATTAATGTGTGTATGGTAGCGTGTATTGATGCGTGTATTATTGCGTGTATATAAACGCGCTTATACACGCGTTGATAAATACAAATATACACGCGAATGTAAATGCCAAAATACACGCGTCCGATTCTATTCAAATACATGCGCGACCATACACGCGCTCGTAATTTATCGCATGTATGAAACGCGTGTATGGCACCATTGTCTTGTAGTGTAAGAGGCCATGGAAAATCGGGGTCTTCCCCATACTATCATACCCAAATATGCTCCGATGGGGACCAAACTTTTTAAGCATGTGGGGGGGCCCACACCCCCACATGCTTGCAAAGTTTGTTTAGGATTGGAGCATGTTTGGGTTAGTAATTAGTGCTCAGTGCAGATTTTTTAAGTCTCTTGGTGGTTAAGAGGCCATGGAAAATCCCCATACCATTGTACCTAAACCTGCTCCGATGGGGACCAAACTTTGCAAGCATATGGGGGGGACCCACCCCCACACCATACCATTGTACCTAAACCTGCTCTAATGGGGACCAAACTTTGCAAGCATATGGGGGGGACCCACCCCCACATGCCTGGAAAGTTTGGTCCCCATCGGAGCATGTGTAGGTTCGTAATTAGCGCTCGGTGCAGATTTTTCAAGTCTCTTGTTGCTTAAGAGGCCTTGGAAAATTTGGGTCTTCCCCATACCATCGTACCCAAACATGCTGGGGACCAAACTTTGCAAGCATGTGGGGGGGGGCCCACCCCCACATGCTTGCAAAGTTTCGGAGCAGGTTTGGGTTAGTAATTAGCGCCCGCCCTGTGCTTAAAAGCAGGTGCTTAAGAGGCCATGGAAAATCTAGGTCTTTTCCATACCATCATACCCAAACATGCTTTGATGGGGACCAAAATTTACAAGAATGTGGGAGGGAGGCACCCCCATATGCTTGCAAAGTTTGGTCAGGATCGGAGCATGTTTGGGTTAGTACTTAGTCCCCAGTGCGGATTTTTCAAGTCTCCTGGTGCTTAAGAGGCCATGGAAAATCCGGGTCTTCCCCATACCATCGTACCCAACATGCTCCTATGGGGACCAAACTTTGCAAGCATGTGGAGGGGGCCCACCCCCACATGCTTGCAAAGTTTGGTCCCCATCGGAGCATGTTTGGGTTAGTAATTCGTGCACATGGTGTGTGGATTTTTCAAGTCTCTTAGTGCTTAAGAGGCCATGGAAAATTGGGGTCTTCCCCATACCATCGTACCCAAACATGCTCTGATGCGGACCAAAATTTGCAAGCATGTGGGGGGGCCCACCCCCACATTCTTGCAAAGTTTGGTCAAGATCAGAGGATGTTTGGGTTAGTAATTAGCACATGGTGTGAATTTTTCAAGTCTCTTGGTGCTTAAGAGGCCACGGAAAATCCGAGTCTTCCCCATACCATTTTACCCAAACATTCTCCAATGGTGGTGGGGACCAAACTTTGCAAGCATGTGGGGGCCCACCTCCACATGCTTGCAAAGTTTGGTTAGGATTGGAGCATGTTTAGGTTAGTAATTAACGCCCGGGTGCAGATTTTTCAAGTCTCTTGGTGCTTAAGAGACCATGGAAAATCCGGGTCTTCCCCATACCATCGTACCCAAACATGCTCTGACGGGGACTAAACTTTGCAAGAATGTGGGGGGGACCCAGACCCACATGCTTGCAAAGTTTGGTCACAATCGGAGCATGTTTAGATTAGTAATTAGCAAACAATATGATAGCCAAAGTGTTAAAAAATAAAAAAACCATGATCAACTAAAATGCAATGATTCTCAATAATGAGAAACTCATCAGATAGTAGTCTACTCCCTCGCTATTTCCCTCACTGGAAATAATAGCAAATACATCACCCTCCTGTAGCAAATCTATCAGCTCATCATAGCTGGCCATGAACGCAGGACCTGTGTGCTCATCGGACAACACATCCTCTCGAGACACAATGTGACCAATTGCCATCCATACATGCTCCATAGAAGCATGCGAACCGTCATGTGTAAATCGTGGGGGCTGCCATCATGCACGTGCTCCTACTCCCTCGCTATTGCCCTCTCACTGGCAATAACAGCAAATACATCACCCTCCTGTAGCAAATCTGTCAGCTCATCATAGCTGGCCATGAACGCAGGACCTGTGTGCTCATCGGACAACACATCCTGTCGAGGCACAATGTGACCAATCGCCATCCATACATGCTCCATAGAAGCATGCAAACCGTCATGTGTAAATCGTGGGGGCCGCCATGCACGTGCTCCTAATGGAATGTAAGCCCAAGGTGCTAGGTATTGTGTCACGCTCTACAGTCAATCATGCCACCATCCACATGCCAAAAAAACTCCTGATAATCCGAGCATCACGTTTGGGATACGATGATGCTGCACTCCCACACAAATGTTGGGAGCACCACTTGACTACGTGGCCTGCATCTTTGAACCGCTCAGCATCCTGCTGCAACAACTGGATGCCTCAGAGGGCACGTTTCACACACGCACCACTTGACTACGTGGCCTGTATCTCTGAACCACTCAGCATCCTGCTGCAACAACTGATGATGCCTCAGAGGGCACGTTTCACACACGCACCTGCACCATCATGCTCTCCCTTCCCGTGGACCAATCTTAAAGAATGACGAAATCACTGGGATACTAGACTGCACATGCCACCTATAAATCCATAAAACAAAGTCTTAGTTATTGTTTTCTTTAAGATGTTCTAGTGAATTTAGTTTAATTACGAATATAAGAGAACCATAAGTACTACATGTAGAGCCAATAGAATTGTCATGATGACTTGAACTGTGCGCCACAACCATCCGACCAAACCCATCGTCGCTGGCCACGTGTGATCCCACAATCTTGTAAAAAATCATCATGGAGACGAAAATAGTGTTGCACAAAATGTGCATCATGTGAACGATCATCATTGATATAGAAATGATACTCTCAAATAATGACATGGGCCTCGGGGGTACTCGCTATCCCATCTACATGATGGGCCTCTGCATGTCAATAGCTAATGTGGACCATAATAGCAACCTAGTGAGGTAATCAAGAGAGACGATTAGGACACAAAAAATCAAATAAGTAATATAGCTCAAACACGAAACAAATATTATGAAATAAAACCATTACCTGCTCTAAGAAGTAATACTCAGATTGTATCTTCTGAAGGTGTAGTTCTCTGCAAAATCAATCATAGAGATGACTGCACCAATAGAAACTCTGCTAAGCATGCTCAGAACTGACGATCCTGCCACTTGGCACAATGACTGTGCTGTATATAGGGGTAGATCTACTCCCTAAATGTGATTGTGAAGTGACAACGTGGTGTATGTTTGTTCATGAGCTGCAACTTCCTGGACTACCCACCACTCTGGAGCAGGTGTGTCACATACTCATAACATTGCCATGACACTACCTGTTGGTCACTTGCATCAAGATCTACCATCTGTAGATCTTGATGGTAGATCTTGAGCTGCAACTTCCTGGACTACCCACCACTCTGGAGCAGGTGTGTCACATACTCATAACATTGCCATGGCACTACCTCTTGGTCACTTGCATCAAGATCTACCATCTACCATCTGTAGATGTGCAAGTGAACCACATGTGCAATTGCTCTCCACACAAGGCATCCTATGGAACTGGGCATCCTCCGTGCGTGCACACAAAAGAGAGTGGATGAAATCACGAGGACTACACGAGGAAACTCTCTATGCCCACTAAGAGAACGGAACACATCATAAAAAATTTTGAAGGCTTACACCCCTCAAATGACCTTTGCCTAATTTTAAGCTCTGGATACGATGCCACAAACTGAGAATACAACTTTGTTTGGGTCATTTCAAGAAAGCAAGCACTGTGCTCAATGAACACTCCTCGTGCCACTCTCTTACGCAAAGCTTTCTTGAAAATTGGCGCTTGAAAACTAGCGAGGCACGACAATTCTCCTCCCAAAAAGTTTCTATCAAGGCTCTAGTGGTTTCATCTAGTAGGCGATCATGCCTAGCTACACGACCACTACTCGCCCACAAAGCACCAACCTCATTGGCATCTAAACTTTGCCGTCTAATAGACCCAACTCTACTTTGAGAACCCATTCTCAAGGAAGCTAAGAGAGTAAAAATTATGAAGGCTCAATGATGGGATAATACTAGAGATACATGTGGTGATAGTACTAGAGATGTGCCATTATATAGCAAAAATAGGTTATCCACTTCAAATCTCATTGGATTTCCTATCTAAGATTGATTGGATATTTAAGATAAACATAAAGATAATTAAAGATAAACTATTATCCACTTAAAAATTAATATTATTAATAAGTCTAAATATACCTTTTGTTTTATAATTATATAACTGTATTTTCTTTTATAATGTATTTTTTTTTCAATTTTTTTTCAAAGGTTTATCTTACACATAAATATTTTCAAGAAATATGAAATTAAAAAAATTTCTATTTTTAAATTAAATAACATGAACTTTAAAAATAATATTATATATCTAATTCTAAAATATAATCCTTTAAAATTAGTGATTTGAAATTCTTTTATATTGAAAAATTATATATATTTTATTATTTAAATTCTATATTTTATTTCTTTAAATTACTAAATTAACTTTTTCAAAAATATGTTTTTGAAAAAAAAAAGTGGAGGTGGAAAGAAGGTACCACGTGTCACATGCGTGCATGACAGTGGCATTTTCTTGACATGTGGCACTATTATAGTTGATTTGGCAATTCCATAATGTGGCATGCCATAGTGCGAGGTGGCATACAAAGGTGGCAAGAAGATGTGGCATTAATGATGACTAGGATGATGAGGTGGGGAGTCAACTAGGTTGACCATGTTGGGGAGTCAACTAGGATGATCAGGTGGGGAGTCAACTAGGTTGACCATGTTGACATGGAGGGTGGAGGTGGCAAGGTGAGGTGACAAGCTACTTGTGTGGATCCTCTCAAAGCTGATGTGGACATAAAGTGGCATGCATATATAAGATTTGTGCCTACCCAAGCCTCACACATGGAATGATATCTAGGCTTTGAAGTTTACCAAGCCTAGATTTCCAAACCTAACTAGGATTGGTTTTAGACTTGAAAAGGGGAGAGTGGACACAATATCGGAATTTTCACTTGGGAGGATTGAAAATGGACCTTCCTATACTCAAATTAAGCCAATTTTTTTAATAAATTCATGGCAACAAGTATATTGATCCCTAGAGTTTTTAGATTGAAAGATTCAATATTTTATTTTCTAGAATTAAATTACAATTGATTTAATGGGCCTCTAATAATCTTAATAAATTTTCTAAAGTAAATCTACAAAAATCCAACCGTTAGATTTGTAATTTTATCTTATACCCACATTCTACTAATCTTCCCTAATCTAATCATCACTAGATCCATACGAATTGAGTATTTTAAATGGTAGATGTGGTGGGAGGACAAAATAGTATGTTTTTTTAACAATTCTAATGCATTTTAAATGATATAGAAAATAGTAGAACACATTAAAAATTACTCGATAAATAAAGTTAAGCTCTATGTTATTTGAATTTGTGATATGGAAAGTGGGAACATCATATGAGTAATAATGTAAAAGTTATAGGCAATTTACCCACATTCATCAGTGTACTTGTCTAAACCTCCGTTAGGGCCTGTATACAATTTTGGTTCCCAAAGAAAAGGAGATTTGCAATTATTGGATATTCGATCATATTATAGTTTTAGGTGTTTAACTTTGCATATGATGTGTCATTAGAAGACCTTGAAGTGAAACTCCTTGGCTAATTAGGAGAGATTAGCTATTCTTCTTGAAAAAATGCATGTTTTCAGGCTAAAGCCAAGGGCACCCACTAAGTGAAACTAGATAACCTCATCTTGCAACCACCCCCAAGCACATAGAGATTTAGTATCATTTGTGCAGAAGTTGATGGAGGATGAGATTGTGAAGCTGGAGTACTGTCCAATTGAGTAGAACTTCATGCCGATGTCTTCACCAAAGCTCTTGGGAAGGATGATCTCACTCGATATCGTCATGGACTTGGCATTGGGCCAAGAAACTCTTAGTCCATATTTGGTGGGTGGACATTAAGGGGGGCTATTATTATATGATCAATGCCCACTGCTCAGCATGTATCTCACATTGATGTATGGTGCACATTTGTACGGCCCCATTATGAGGAGAAGCCATTGGTGCACATATCTTTAGTAGAAAACCTAGCTTAGATGCTAGAAGGAGTCTTATTGACTGTTGATGGTTAGGGTACAAATAGAGGGTTGTGTATGAAGCTATTCTAGTGTAAGGTGTAATGACATCACCATGACATAATCATGATGTCATCATGTGACCTAAGCATAATGTCAACATATGATGTAAGCATGATATCACCTATGACATCATCGTATGAAGTCACCCATGACAAGCATGATGTTATCCATGACGTAAGCATGATATCACCCATGACATCATCATATGACATCATTACATGATGACATCCATGACATCATCACATGGTGTCACCCATGACATTGCCTAGATGCTCTCTTTCACCTATAAAGGGAGCCTCTTTGTTGTAGCTTTGCAGTGTGTGGAATCCAATGTTTTTGAGCATATATTCCCTATACTCTCAGTACGCCCTCCATCCAGAGTTTGTCTAGATCACCATCTAAGCTCTACACTAGAGTACACGGGTGGAAACAACATCATATTGTAGCTCTTGTTTGTTATAATCAAAATTTCAAAATTCTCTCCGTTCTCTCTATTGCATTGTCTAGTGTATTTTCTCTTTGCTGTATCTTTTTCTACTGTGAACATATAACCGTTTCAAAATACAACAGGGCGTGAGGTGTAGTTTTGGTCCCTCCAAAAAAACACCTAAAATCACCTAAAAATGTGAAAAAAAACTAATAATTTATGTGGAAAAAAATTAGTAACCTTATTTTAGACAGTTTTAATGACATTTTTGTTTCAAATGGCTCAGACACTTTTTTAAGTTCCAAACTCCACTCAAAATTGGTCACTTTCATGACAAATATTAATTTTCATCTTAAAAAAGCTTACAAATTTGGTCTAAAACAATCATTTGTTATTACCAATCAATGGAGAGTTCAATTTAAATCAAAATTTTAGGAATTAAAATCATTGTTATTTTTTAAAAATTAAAAAACAAAGATGTTCACATCTTCTTAAGATATAAATACTACAAAAACATTGTTATAACAAAAAAATATCTTTCGATAATGTGGGACAGGGGGTGAACGTCATCAATTATACTTTTCACCATGTGTTTTTTTATTTATGACCGCTTTTGACAAGATCTATGATAAATTTATATTAGAGAAGAGATTTTCATCACAAAAACAATCGCGCTTTCCAAAAAGCAAAAAGTGCTTTTCAAAAAGCAAATGTGCTTTCTTTGCTTTTCTCTAAGAGGACGAGATCCTAATGAAGAATCTATTTTCAGATAAGAAATTTGACTTTGTTAAGTGATTGCTTTCCACAATTAAAGATTTGCATATTTTTTGGTTATTTATAGCATACCATGCCAAATTAAGCATGGTTGCTTTTCTGCATGTATGCTAAAAATAACTAAAAAGCATACAAATCACTAATTATGGAAAGCAAGCACTGAACACAGTGATATTTCTTATTTGATCTCATCCTCTTCGAGTAAATCATGAAAAGCACATTTACTTTTTGGAAAGATTAGTTGCTTTTGTGATGAATATATCTTTTGTAATATAAATTTATGAACTCATTAAAAATCAAAGTCTTGCCTGCTCCCCACCACACCAACCCCCCCTGCGCTCCCTCCGCCCACCCCACATCACCCCCACCGCCCTACCCCCTCCTCCCACAATCCACACTGCACCTCCTCTCCCCCTGCGCCCCCAACTGCTCCTTGTACCCCACATCACCCCCACCGCCCTACCCCCTACTCCCACAATCCACATTGCACCTCCTCTCCCTCTGCGCCCCCCCAACTGCTCCTTGTACCCCCCTCTGCTCCCGGCCTGCTCCCCTCTCACACGGCTCCCTCCCAGCACTACACTGCCTCCCCTCCCCTCCCCCCCACAAACTCGGCACCCCCGCATTCCCACCCTGCCCCGCCCCGCCCCGACCCTTCGCCCCCCCACTTGTCCCACCCTCTCCATTCCCCACCCCTCCCCCCCAACTTAACCCACCTCCCTCCCTCGCCCCCCCCCAAAAAAAGCTATGCAACCCCACCGTGCCCTGCCATCCCCCCCCCAACTTGCTCCACCCCCTCCATTCCCCGCCCCTTCCGCCCACACCCCCACCCCTCCCATTTATGGCCTGTACCTCCATCCCCCCTGCCCCCCCAACAAAAAAAAGCATCCCCACACCTCCTCCCCCCTCCCCCTCCCCTTTTCCCTCTGAAATGTGCCACCAACCACCCATTTCCTCTCAAATGTGCCACCAACCACCCATCTCCTCCCAAACGTGCCACCAACCACCCATCTCCTCCTTGCTCCTCCTCTAAATTTTAGGAGGTGCAGGGCAGAGTTGTATTCCAGAATACAGCCCTCCCCTAGAGCTCGAAAAAATGTAAGATTTGGAGTTACTATCTCATTTTGAGTTCCGGAAGCCGCCTCCTTCCTGTATTCTGGAATACGAGCTCTAGAGGGCTGTATTCTGGAATACAGGAAGGAGGCGGCTTCCGGAACTCAAAATGAGATAGTGACTCCAAATCTTGCATTTTTTCGAGCTCAAGGGGAGGGCTGTATTCTGGAATACAACTCTGCCCTGCACCTCCTAAAATTTAGAGGAGGAGCAAGGAGGAGATGGGTGGTTGGTGGCACGTTTGTTGGGAGGAGATGGGTGGTTGGTGGCACATTTGGGAGGAAATGGGTGGTTAATGGCACATTTTGGAGGGAAAAAGGGGGGGATGCAAGGCCGGGGGTTGGGCGAGGGGGGAGGGGCTCTATTCTGGAATACAACTCTTCCCTAGACCACCTCAATTTAGAGGAGGAGATGGGTGGTTGGTGACACATGTGGCACTTTTGGGAGGAAAGAGATGGTTAGTAACTTTTTTGGTAGGGGAAAAAGGGGTGCAAGGGGGGGACTATGATCATTTAATGATTGCTTTTGATGAGACACGTGATGAACTCTTTTTATAAAAGACATCTTCATCACAAAAGGAATCGCGCTTTTCAAAAAGCAAATGTGTTTTTTGTGCTTTTCTCAAAGAGGATGAGATCATAAAAGAAATCTCACTGCTTAAGTGCTTGTTTTTCACAATTAAAGATTTGTATTTTTTTGGTTATTTAAAGCATGTAAGAAAGCAACCATGCTTAATTTGGTCAAATTAAGCATGGTTGCTTTCCTTCATTCTTTAAATAACCAAAAAGCATGCAAATCACCAAATTGTGAAAAGCAAGCACTTAACAAAGTCAAATTTCTTATTTGAAAAATAGAATTGTGATCAGGATCTTGTCCTCTTTGAGAAAATTACAAAAACCACATTTAGTTTTCGGAAAGCATGGTTATTTGTGTGATGGAAATGTCTTTATTACTATAAATTCATCATAAATCTCATCAAAAGCAATCAAGAATCATAAAAAGGACATGGTGAAAAGTATAATTAATGACATTTAGTCCCCTCGCATTATTTTAAGAGATTTTTTTGTTATAATATTTTTTTTAGTATTCAATTCAAATTTAGAGAAGTTATCTTAAGAATTTGATTTAAAGATGTGAAAATCTTTGTTTTTAAAAAACAATCATTTTTATTTATGAAATTTTGATGTAAATTGAAGTCTCCATTGATTTGGTAGTAACAAATGATGGTTTTACAACAAATTTTTAAGATTTTTTAAGGTGAAATTTATTTTATGTCATGAAAGTGTAAAATTTTGAGTGGATTTTGGAACTTGAAAAATGCGTCAGAGCAATTTGAAATAAAAATATTAGCAGCATTTCTTTGGCATGTGCATCACTGAGGTATCGAAGAAGAGAGAATAATCTCTAGAATTAATTGAAGAGCTAGAGAGACTTATGTATGGAGAGACTCAAGAAGCTTATATTGGTGTAAGAAAAACAAGCAAATGACTCCAATAAGAGAACAAAATGTGGAAAGAAAATGTTAATCAACTCACAATGGGGATTATAATTATTGTCTTAGCAGAAAATGATGAGAGTGGATATCCCTTTTGATTCACAAAGATCATCAAAATTCAAGAAGAGAATCAAAGGGTATAGTCAATTGATGTGCACTAGTTCAAAACAAGCGGAGATGATGCACTAGAAAGAAAGTATACCTAGAGATAATTAAGGCAAGCCCAAAGGGATAACCTTGAAGGTTGACATTGAAGGTCATCCTTTTTTTTCATTGGTCAGAAAAAAAGTTATTTTTGACCTTGCTTGGAAGTAGTGCTCGAAAACAACTATTTACTCAAAAATTGGAAAACCTTCATATATAAAATTTAAAAATTATCAATGAAGAGTTTTTTTTTAAATTTTTGAAGGTATAATTTGTACTATATTCCCTCAAATTTTGCAAGCGTGGGCACCTTCAAGCTATAAATTTGTAGGTATTTTTTAAAATTTGAAGGTTATATTACACTAAACCAGTTTTTTTTTCGAGAGGATGCTCTTAAATGCAAACGAATCAAACTACCCTACAACGAGCTTATGAAGTGAATGTTATCCATCTTGGACTAGAGTCATCCTCTTTATGATGCTAGATAGTAGGTTTGCTTTGTTTAGGTTATGAATGCCCTCATGTTTTTATGGTAAGTACCCACTTGCTCGTTTCCCCTTCTCTTGCATGGATTTTGTTCACCTACCTTGCTATAAGCTCTCTTTATCCCTATCATCAACAATTAACTTTTCACTCCCCCTTGTAGTGTTTAGTATTGGTTACAATGGAGATGATGGTGTATCACAAATGTGGAATGACGCCTGAATTGGCTTTTTCATATAGCCCTCTTTATCTGCTCGGTACTAATATATAAATATAATATAAATCATTATGCAATCGGATTTGGCCTAGTACCTAGGCGATCACAAAGGTATGGAATCACAAAACTGGTGTGAGAGGCACTGCTACCTACTCACGAGAAGAGAAGCTGCTGCTTATTAGGCGCCAGAAGGCAGAAGTCTCTCGATGTCTCTGCCTGCATGGAGAAGTCATTGTGTTATGATACCTTTCCTATAGGATTGCAAGTGATAATCAGAGTCCTTGCCCTGATCCTGGTGTTGGTGGGCACCCAAGGCGGGGCTGATTACACATGCCGCTGCCTGCCCGAGTCTGCTTGCTGGCCTACCCTAGATTCGTGGCGTGATCTCAACTCCTCGCTTGGTGGGCGGCTGCTAAGGCCTGTTCCTCCTGCATCGCCCTGCTATGCGCCCAACCTAAACTCCACGGCTTGCCAAATAGCTGTGTATAACTGGAGGAACCCGTTCTGGCGTGCCGATCAGGTCGGCGCCATGCAGTTTACCAACCGTGAGGCACACGGCAATGAGAGCTGCTTGCTCGCCTCGACTCCCAGCAACAGTTCGTGCCGCCAAGGCGCCATCCCTGCCTACGCTGTGGAGGCTTTAGAGCCCTCTCACGTGCAGACAGCCGTGAGGTATGCGGCGCAGCATAACCTTAGGGCTACCATCAAAGCCACGGGCCACGATATCATTGGGCGGAGCACGGCGCCAGGATCGCTCAATGTATGGATGCACAGGCTCAAACAGATAACTTTCCATGACGCATTCATCCCCGAAGGGTGCGCCGGAAACGCTAGTGCTGTGTACGCAGTCACAGCGGGGTCTGGAACGCAGTGGCAGGAGCTTTACAAGGCTGCAGACGCCATGAATGTGGTGGTAGTCGGGGCAATGAGCAGCTCTGTTAGCACTGGAGGAGGGTATCTGCAAGGGGGAGGCCACAGCCCTCTTTCTCCGTTGCTGGGCATGGCGGCGGACAACGTGGTAGAGCTCAAGGTGGTTACTGCAGACGGGAGGCTCAGAACGGCCAATTCATGCCAAAACCGAGACCTATTCTGGGCGCTGAGAGGCGGCGGCGGGGGGACCTTCGGCGCCGTGGTCTCCTCCACTCACAGGACTTTCCCAGCTTTGAGCAACGTGGTAGGGGTTTTCTTCTCAGCCGCATCCAGCAACGCCACCCGCTTTGAGGACCTCCTCGTCCGATTTGTTCAGCTCCAATCTTCCCTGGCGGAGGCGGATTGGGCCGGCTACTCCTACGTCACATCGAACCCATTCTCATTACTGATGAATTACCTACTTCCCAACTCCGACACCTCCATAGCCCAAGCGGCCTTCCAGCCTCTCATCACCTTCACTAACCAGCATCCCAATGAGATTGCCGTCAATGTAACCATCCACGCTTTCCCCTCTTTCCTCCAGTGGCAGAACACTGTGCTTTGCTCCGCGAACCCCGGCGTGTGCTCAGATTCCAGCGGCTCCAACGCCGCTGTCGCTTCCAGACTGCTGCCGCAGGAACCACTGCAAGAGCGTGCCCCGGATGTAGCTCGAGCTTTCATGGAGATTCTCTCCGTAGATATAAGCATGATCGTCGGGCACCTTCTGGGCGGACGAGCTGTCGCTGACCCACGCGCCGCCGCCAACGTCTCCTCTTCTGTCAATCCCGCGTGGAGGAAAGGTCTCTGGCATGTTGTGCTCGTCACCACGTGGCAAGACCAAGAAAGCCATGCCCAGAGGACAAGGAACCAACTTGCTTTGACTCAGATGAATGGGTTGCTGAGAGATTTGAGTCCGAGTTCGGGCGCCTATCTGAACGAGGCTGATGTGAACGAGCCCAATTGGCAGCAAGCTTTCTTCGGCGACAATTACAGGAGGCTGAAGAGAATCAAGCAACGCGTGGATCCTGACGGCTTGTTCATTTGCAGGAACTGCGTAGGAAGCGAGGATTGGACCAAAGACCAGAACTGCCGCCTCACTTAGTTCTTTTAGTAGGATGCAAGAAATTAAGGTCTAGTGCAAGACCAAGAAACTTAGCCTAGAACTTCTCAATTTTCAAAAAAATCCTTCTCGAATTGATGGGAGAAGGAATTGAATATAAATTATATGAATGTGAATCGAGTAGTTATATGAAAAAGTGCTTTTACATATATGCCAGCATTTGTCAACCTTTGTATCATCGCCACTTCTCTATCACTACTAGGGTATCTTCTCTATCACTACCAGGGTATCGCCATGTACCCCCTAACTCTCTCTCTCTCTCTCTCTCTCTCTCTCTCTCTCTCTCTCAATCTCGCTTACTCTCTCTTACTCTCTTTGTTTCTCTTGAACTAGCCAACTCTCTATCTAACTCTCTCTAACACACTCTCTCTCTCAGTATGACCTCTCCATCTAATCAATCACTCACGAATAATCTCTAGGATCCACAATGGCCACTGGTTTGTACATAGGAAACATAGATAGATAAACCCTTAAGTCTCGAGCTCGTATGATTCTGGTTAAAAACTAAGTTATCTCTTGCACCCATCACCTCTTTTAGTCTACTAACATGAAAGACAAGATGCATGTGTACTTCATCTAGGATACACAACCTGTACGCAACATCATTAATCTTTTTCAAGATCATAAAAGGTCCAATAAATCTCGGAGACAATGTATAGACTTTTCCAATCATCATTACCTCTAAGAGTCTTTTACGATTCTCATGTAAACTCATTGACCTTCTTTCTAGGGTTCTAGCTGATCACTTTTGGTTGGCATAAAATTCCACTCTATCCTAGGGTTCTAGCTGATCGCTTTTGGTTGGCATAAAATTCCACTCTATCCTATGCACTCTTTATGCTCTCTCTTGCATCTCTTAATGTTGTTTCAAGAAATGAACCGCATCACCAACTCGGACTTTCTCTATGCCAATCATCCATGGAGATCGAGAATGAAAGCCATACATCAATATAAAAGGGTTCATCTTAGTAGTAGAATACTTAGCACTATTATAAGCAAACTCTACTAACAGAAGGTAACACAACAACAGAAGGGAGCATAGAGCTACGTAAGATAGCCGCGTGAAGAGGAGAGAGAGTAGTGAGAGGGGACTCGATGCAGCTACACAAGCATAGAGCTACGCAGGATAGCCGCGTGAAGAGGAGAGAGAGTAGTGAGAGGGGACTCGATGCAGCTACACAAGCATAGAGCTACGTAAGATAGCCGCGTGAAGAGGAGAGAGAGTAGTGAGAGGGGACTCGATGCAGCTACACAAGCATAGAGCTACGCAGGATAGCCGCATGAAGAGGAGAGAGAGTAGTGAGAGGGGACTCGATGTAGCTACACAAGTATTGTGTACATGTAGTGTGCGACCATGCACGTGGCTATAGCCATGCAAGGCTATGTGAGGCTATATGCAAGGCTATAGCCGCATATTGTGAAAAAATTAAAAAAATAGGATACCCCCTTCCCGCATGGTGCGCCGCTTGTTCTTCCTGGGAGCTTGAATCTTACATACAAAACCCTACTATATGGCATACTCTTGTACCTTTCCCTAATCTCTCTCTTGCCCTTGCCTACAAGACCCTACTATATGGCATACTCTTGTACCTTGCCCTAATCTCTCTCTTGCCCTTGCTATCAAGCTCTTCTCCATAAGCCCTTTTCCCTCACAAGCCCTCACCTCTTCTCCCTCATCTCCCCTCACAAGCAAACCCTCTTCTCTCTCATCTCCTCTCTCTCCACAAGCATTAAGGTAATCCTAGGCTCTTGTATTTTTTGTTTTCTTCAAGCTTTTTAATTGAAAATAAACTAATTAATAATATGTTTTGTGTAGAGTCTACAAAGCTAGCTCTCATCTCCTTCATAAATGAGCTCTCTTTTCCCTTCACAAATAGGCTTGTGCATTTGTGCATTTTATGCATAAGCTCTATGTATGCATGTATGCATAAAGCTTATGCATAGAGCTTGTACATTATGCTTATGAATAAGTTTGTGCATCAAGCTTATGCATAAGCTCTATGAATGCATGTATGCATAAAGCTTATGCATAGAGCTTGCACATTATGCTTATGCATAGGCTTAATGCATAAGATCTATGCATTAAGCCTATGCATAAGCTCTATGCATAGATAGAGCTTAATGTATAGATCTTAATGCATGAGCCTATGCATGAGCTTAATGATGCATAAGGTCTATACTTTAAGCTTATGCATAGGCTTAATGCATAGATCTTATTGCATGAGCCTATGCATGAGCTTAATGCATAAGGTCTATACTTTAAGCTTATGCATAGAGCTTATGTATGAGCTTAATTCAGAGAGCATATGCATAAGGTCCATACATAAAACTTATACATAGAGCTTAATGCATGAGCCTATGCATAGAGATTATGCATGATCTTAAGCTTATGCATGAGCTTAATGTGTAAGCCCTGACTTGAATCTTTGCTATTTTTGCACCTCTGAGTGCCGGGGATTTATTCTTTACTTGTGTTTTTTAACCTATGCACAAGCTTTATGCATACATGCTTTATGAAAGCATGCATATATTGTTAAAATTAGAGCAATGTGATGAGCTATGGTGGATCAAATGCTAGAATCAACATCATTAACAAAGTGATTAGATGATAATTGAGACGTGATTAGTGAGTAATTAACTAATAGCTTAATGTAGGCATGGATAATCAAAAACCAGCAAATTCTCATTAGGCCAATGCCTCAATTTATAAAGTTTACATCCAAGCATCTAATCCCAATGATCTCTCCTTGATTCACTCCACCTCTTTTGCTTGATTCTCTCCACCTCTCCCAGAATATCTCCACACTTCCTAAATCTTCTCATGCTACCCTTTATTCTCTCCCAGTAGATTCTTCTCACCTTTTCACAAGTTCTCTCACATTTACAGATTCTCTTTTACAGCCTCTAGCCAAGGGCTTGTTCCCGCACACACCCTATTCACTTGTGTATTTTAACACCTCCCCTCAAGTGAATACTCCTAGCACACCTGGACCCTATACCAAGTTTCCCTCTTACTTGATAGTCCACAACTAGTGCCTAGCACACCTCCCCTTAAGTGAACAATCTTAGCACACTTGGACCCTATACCAAGTTTCTCTCTTACTTGATAGTCCGCGACCAGTGCCTCAAGTCCCTAAACTCATAGTCCTTGACACACTCTCTCTCTATGTGTCCAAGGCTACTACAAGTGCCCATGATCTTGACTAAAGTGCTCACACATACATCTACCACGTGGCCTACATCATCGATTACATTGGGTTGTGGGGTCTCTCTCTCTCTCTCTCTCTCATAGAGATTTTCACATGGCTCCTCACTCTTTGGAGCCTCACATCTCTCTTGTCTTCAATCTTCTTGTCGTGGCAGCTTCTCTTCACGCATCCGTGTCTTCCTCTTCTTTCTTCTTGTTGTGGCAGCTTCTCTTCTTGTGTCCATGTCTCCCTTCAATGCTTCCTCTAGCTTTTCTTCTTGGTGTGGATCTTCCTCTTGAAAAGAGATGTTCTTCCTCTTTCATGGCTGGGGCCATGAGCTTGTCCGTCAGTTCTTGCTCCATCTTGTCCATCAGTTCTTGCTTCATCTTGTCCATCAGTTCTTGCTTCATCTTGTCCGTTGGTTCTTGCTCCATGTGAGCAACATGTTTAAATGTTTTGTTGATAGTTCTTTTGGGCTTTTGATGTTTATCTTGTGTCATTATGCAATGCAAACCCAAATCTATGTGGGAGGTCTTACCTCTTGCCTTATTCTGGACAAGGGCAGTGTCTGATCCCATTTTTACACTGAAGTAATGTGCCCAATACATAATGCATATGGCATTCATTCTTATGCACATTCCCAAATGCAACTCTGGCTGTGAATAAAGTGTGATTTGCAGGCATTAGCCAAGGGTTAAATGCAAAATGATGATTACCACAAATTTATCAGCATAATTTTACCAAAAATTACATTAAATCAAGGGTAACCAATTTGTACGGAATGGTTGGAGTTCAAACCAACTCCGAATTGCAATATGAAGTTATACGGATCTATATCAGATACCTAATGGTTAATTTGAACCCTCAATTGCATCAAAATATAGTGATTAGTAGTCACTGATTAGCAAATTAATCCTCTATTTTGTGTGCAGAAAACAGAGTATGCGAGGAGCCCAGATCTGAGGCCTTAGAGTTCAAATGAGCTCAAATCCTTTCAAGGCCATCAATAGCAATTAGTCCAGTAGAGGATCAAGCCAAGAAACACAAGATTTGATCAAACATTGAATGCTTAATCTCTGTTTTACCAAAGTCACCTGTAGATTTGATGAGGAGCTTGGATCTCACTGTAGACTTGATCAAATCAATTTTTGACTTCACCAGCTTGTAGAGCATGCTTGAAAACCCCTGGGGCTAAGAGGAATCAAACCCATTTGATTGGATGAAGTAGAAATATCAAATTCCCTTATGAAAAACGGTGCCTGCAAATCGTGTTGCCGTCGACGTTCTGCGCCGCTGAGTTGCTTCAATTCCTTTGGGCTGTGTGTAGGCCCTTGAGTCTAGAATGAGTACCTAAAAGGGCTTGGGCAATGGTTGAGCCTACAAGGAGAGGGAGATCCTCCACTGGCTGGAGGTATAGAAAGCTTCTTGAAAATAACTAAAAAATTGATTATTTTCTAATTATCTCTTAATCTTAATTAACTCGATAATGGGCTCATAAACTTGATGAATTCTAGGCTTGGCTCTAATACCATGTTAAAATTAGAGCAATGTGATGAGCTATGGTGGATCAAATGCTAGAACCAATATCATTAACAAAGTGACTAGATAATAATTAAGACGTGATTAGTGAGTAATTATCTAATAGGTTAATGTAGGCATGGATAATCAAAAACCAGCAAATTCTCATTAGGCCAATGCCTCAATTTATAGAGTTTACATCCAAGCATCTAATCCCACTGATTTCTCCTTGATTCACTCCACCTCTTTTGCTTGATTGTCTCCACCTCTCCCAGAATATCTCCACACTTCCTAAATCTTCTCATGCTACCCTTTATTCTCTCCCTGTAGATTCTTCTCACCTTTTCATAGGTTCTCTCACATTTACAGATTCTCTTTTACAGCCTCTAGCCAAGGGCTTATTCCCGCACACACCCTATTCACTTATGTATTTCAACATATATAAAGATTATGTATAGGCTTATGCACTAAGTTTATATATAAGCTCTATGTATGCATGTATGCATAGACCTTGTGCATAAGCTTTTGTATTATGCTTATGCATAACCTTATTATGCATAAGCCTATGAATAAGCATAAGCCTGTGCATAAGTGCACTGCATAGAGCTTATACATGAGCTTATGTTGCATAGAACATGTATATGCTCTATGCATAGAACATGTATATGCTCTATGCATAGAGCATAGAGCTTAATGCATAGATCTTATACATAAAGCTTAATGCATAGGCTTATACATAAAGCTCATGCATAAGCTCAATATAATGCATAGAGCTTAATGCAAAAGCTCTATGCATTATATTGAGCTTATGCATGAGCTTAATGTATAAGCCTATGCATTAAGCCTTATGCATAAGATCTATGCATTAAGCTCTATGCTCTATGCATAGAGCTTGTACATGAGCTTAATGCATTACTATGATACATATAGCTTAATGCATAAGCCTATGTATAAGCTTCATTCATAGAACTTATACATAAGCTTACATAGAGCTTCATTCATAGAGCTTATACATAAGCTTAATGCATAAACTCTGTGCATAGAGCCTATGTGTCAGCTTAATACATAACGCTATGCACCAGCTAATGTTTAAAGCTAATGCATGAGCTTATGAGCTTAATGCATAAGACTATGCATAGAGCTTGTGCATGAGTCTATGCATAAGGTCTATAAATTAAGCTTATGCATAGAGCTTATGCATAGAGCTTATGCATTAGCTTAATGCATAATGCTATGCACAAGCTTATGCATAGAGCCTATGCACAAACTTATGCGCATCAGCTTATGTAGCATAAGCTTAATGCATAGAGCATATGCATAAGCTCTATGCATTAAGATTATGCATAAAATCTATGCATAGAGCTTATGCATCAAATTAATGAATAATCCATCAGCAGATTAATGCATGATGCTATGCACAAGCTTATGCATTAGCTTAATGCGTAAGCCTATGCTTTAAGCTTATGCATAAGCTCTATGCATCGAGCTTATGCATGAGCTTAATGCATAATGCTATTCTTGGAGACCTCAAGGGCATGAGCTTGGCCATAGGAAAGATCCTCACGAAAGTTGCGGTTCGCTAGGTATTCTTCTTGTTGGATGTGTTCCAAGGGGGGTTTGGGTGAGAGGCTTCTATGCAAGATGCTCTCATGCTTACTCTAATCATGTCTCATAAGGCTTCTATGTATGTATTGTGTAGGAAATCATGGACCCTTCTCAAGACCCAGATGTCGTGAACCTGCTCGCCATCATTAATCAATGTTATGGGCAGCACGAGGCATGGACATAACTTTTGCATACACATTTACGTTTTTTCCACTGTATGTTTTATTTATATATATATGTTTATCCATTGATTAAGTCTCTTAATGCCTTGGAATATGTAAGCTGACATACCGTCATGCTAGTCTACTCCATATGGCATATCTACTCCATTGCATGGTGTAGGGCCCCAAGTGGTGCAGGCCCATCATGCTATGGATGTGATGAGCCTATACTGTAATCTAGTAGACCCATGATGATGAGACCTACCCCTGCTCTATCATATGGCCTATCTACTCCTCCATTGTATGGTGCAGGGGCCCACGTGCTGCATGCCCATCATGCTATATGGATGTGATGAGCCTACACTGTAATCTAGTAGACCCACGTCGATGAGACCCACCCCTGCTCTATCATGTCCATCTTCACCCTCGTCTTCACCTCATCAACATAGAGAGTCTGGGGGGTCTAGTAGACATAGTAGCAGTCGGGGGGGGGGATCAGGGTGCTTTTGCTTTGGGAGAAGCATCACTAAATCTCCCATAACATCTCCCTAACGCGAGAGAGGGGAGTTCATTATCCCACACTTGTGAGTCCCCGAGAGCGATGCCACCACTTGATCCATTCGAGTTGCCATGTGGCATATATGTGGATGGGTCGCTCGTCTCTGGGACATTAGAGGGAAGCAAGTCATGAATTGAATACATGTACTTATGATCCTAGAGTTCACAAACTCTTTTAAAAGATGGAAAGCATAAGATGAGTTATCAAAAAAATATGTTATTAATGTGCTTAGAATTCAGTTTTGCTTCTCGAACGACTAGATGAAGAAGAGGATAAAGCTTATGCTCTCAAATAAGAGAGCAAATATTATGAGAGAAGCCAAGTCTACTCAGAGAAGCCTAGTGTTTGCTCACTAGACGAGTGGAGGCAAGCATGGATATTTGTGAGCAAGCATCCAAGTACACATCAACAACAAGCATCAAGCATGGATATTTGTGAGCAAGCATCCTTGAAGTACACATCAACAAGTGCTTCAAGACTACGAAAGTGAGGAGATTCTCCCTTTGGGTCAGGAGGGAAATCCTACTTTATTACACGCTTTGTAAGTGTACATTTTACTCTTCTCTTTTATTTAATTACTCTTTACTTTAATCTAATTTGATCTTTTATGCTGCTATTTTTTTAGAGCGAGGTTGTTGGTGTTGGCACAACCCAAATTAAGAAGCATGTGATTATGGGTATAGAGCCTCCTGAAAACAATTGTGGGCCTAGATGCATGTGTGAGATGTTCCCTTGAACAAGTCTGTTTTGGGAACTAATGCAGACGAGTAAGTAATATATGTTCTCTTTTAATTTACAATTATCTTAGTCATGTGTGCATATATGTAGGATGAAGAAGAAGATAAAGTTTCAAACTATGCACAAGAGGAAGGAGAAGCAAGTGAAGATGAAGATAAAGATGAGCCAGGAGATTCTGATGAGGATGATGATTAGTCATCCTTTTTGCTTTATGATCTATTTGGTATATGGCCATATGGCCAAAGGTCTTACCATTGGCCTTTGTATAAATCTTTCAATTTTCCAATTAATAAAAACTATTTTGTATTCACTTCTTTCTTTTATGTTTTCAAGTTTTACTATGTTACTACCTCATATGTATTTAAAAAAAAAAGCCAGGATAGACTAAGGAGTCTTGTGTGATGACTCCCCAGTCTTCCTAGTCTTGTGTGATGACTCCCCAGTCTTCCCTAGTCTTGTGTGATGACTCCCCAATATTCCCTAGCTTAATTTTGTAGATTTCTATTAGTAAAATATTACTACCTACTAGCAGTGAAATACCACTGCCCCGAGTAGCACCAATAATGAAACACCACTGTTTCATAGCCGCAATAATTGTTGCTATAATTGTTACACATCAGCAATCCCATTGTAGCAAAAATAGCAAAATAGAGCTACCGCACACAACAGCAATATTTTATTATACATCAATGATCTTGTTATAGTAAAATTAGCAGTAATGGTCCTAAATTTTTTTTAGACGTGTCGTTAAAAAAATACATTGCTATTTTTACTCCTATGTTCTCATTCTATTGTAGTGCGAGATCCAAAAAAAGTCTAACACTTAACCCAATGCTAATGTAATTATGAAAAAAGCAAGGGCGATGTAGATGAATATGGGTGTGCACACATGTTTCCAACCGAATGTGCATCAAAACCCAAGCAAAAAATTCCCACCACATTTTACTCCCCCAAAGGTGTGCTTTGCAAGAGTGTCCTTTAGAGTGCCTTTATATTGATGATGATACATTGACATACCTAGAATAAAGAGTGCCATGATGCCATCCAAATCTTTTAGGAGATAAGAACCATTCAAAAACTTCTTGTGTACCATGAACAGTACTTCCCAAAACAAATAAGAAACTTTTTATCGTTGCGATTATCCAAATAGTTGTCATAACTCAAAGCCAAGTCACCTTAATTAATAGCCTTCTTCTTATATTTATCATCAAACAAGGTCTTTGATCGTGTGGCTTACTTCTCAAATTATTCCAAAGCATGGTCTTGATCATCTTCTAACATATGTAGTTATGAAGTCGTTGTGTCAATGTCTCTTGATCTCCCCATCTATGAGCAAGAGCTATTCGTAAAAGCTAGGCACTTGTAGCTCAATAGAATGAATAACATCCATAGCATAGATAAGACAGAAAAAAAGGAGTAAAACCCAAATCCACCTTATGCATTGTGAAATAAGCCCACAAAGCATGAAGAAGAGCTTCAGTCCAATGACAAGGCTTGTCCTTGACAACTTAGAAATAATTCCACACAAGATCCTACTAACACACCTCTTGAAAAAGTTTGGATTTCTTCCCATAACTCTATAAGGCTCTCAACAGGCCTAAACCTTGTATAGAAAAAGCTTGTATACCAATGCATCTCAATCCTAAAAAAACGAATGGCTTCTTTGACATCTCATACACATTTACTTTGTAAGAAACACATCCATAGACAAAGGACCATATCCATGTTGGAAAAAATATAGAGAAATCACCAAAAAGTGATACTAGTCTCGAGAGACGAGAGGCTTCCACGCTCACCCCACCAAAATACATGACGTTTTTTAGTATCTATGTGAATGCATCAATTTGTGTTCATGGAGCTCACAAAGCTAACCGCATCTTTGGCTCTTTCTCCTCGACAATCTAAATGGCATCTTGAAGATTGGTCAGCCTTTGCACACCTTGCTTTGTCACACAAGGGATGGTTCAAAGCATGAATAAAATAATTTAGCTTCACAAAAGTAACCTCAAGGCTAGGAGCAATAGGTTGGGTTGTGTTGCTTATTATGGGTGTGAGCCATTGCTTTCTTAAAATTTGAAAATTTGAGATTAAACTTTGCCACAAACTCTTGCACATATTCCATAGGAGCTTTTGCAAAATTTTAGATTTCTACCCATAACTCGGTACGATTCTCTACGGGCCCAAACCTTGAATGGAAAAAGCTTGTATACCAATGCATCCCAATCCTAACGAATGGTTTGGGACAAAGAAAAGAACCAATCTCCAGCATCGTCCTCAAGACAAATTCAAAGTTTTCTATGCATTCTTGAACACTCAATCTCTCTTTGACACCTCATACACATATAATTTGTAATAAACAAATCCATGGACAAAGGACCATATCCATGCTGGAAAAAAGATAGAGAAATCACCAAAAAGTGATATTAGTCTGGATGAGAGGCTTCCACGCTCACCCCACCAAAAAAGTGACTTGTTTTGAGGATCTATGTGAATGCATCAATTTGTGTTCATGGAAGTGTCAAGAAGGTATTTCCCCAACTAGTTTGCACGCACACCACCAATAATAGTTTCCTTTCCTTTGATAGTTTTCAAAAATTTGATGTCAAAAGCCCACACCCAAGAGCACCAAGTGTATTTCCCCGGCGACTAGTTTTTGCATGCACACCTTCAATAATAGTTTCTTGTCCTTTGATAGTTTGCAAAAAATTAATGTCGAAAAGCCTGCACCCAAGAGCAGCAAGTGTGTGTGACCACACACCAAGGAGAAAGGTCATCGTTGTGGACTCAGGAGCTCTTTTTCTTCTTGGAAAAAAAATACTCCCCTCATAGGAAGATTTGTGGAAGTCTAGATGATGGATGAAGCTTTCGATTGTTTGACCTCTTTGAAAAAAAAGAGTTTTTCCTATGATTCTTTTTAAAAATAAAACGGCTACATGGATGTCTTCTAGGGCCCGCCAAGTCCAAAAGATTTACAAAATCTTGGTTACACAAAAACTACCACCAAACAACTATCAATAGGAGTCCAAAAGAAAGCAACCAAAGAATATTCCAAATACATGGCTATGTCACTACAAGAGGTCAGCGTGATATTGTCATATATACCAAAGATTATACTTAGTTTTTTTTTGTATAAAATTGCTCGCAAGTGTTGGTATGACTATCGATACCGAATTATTGATAAAATTATCAATATAGTCGATTCACCGGCATCTTTACCAACCAATATACCAACACTATCTCTGAGACAAGAATGTCGGTATATACATTGGGCATCGACATAAATACTAACACAAATATCGACCTTTATACCAACACTGGTATAATTTTTTAAAAGCAGAAATGGGATTGATTGGGGTAGTTTTCCCCAACCTTCCCCATTCTGCCTAGAGTACCTTCCCCATTCTACCCAGAGTACCTGGCCAGGCACTTTAAAATATAAACACATTAAAGACAAAGATGCAAAAAAGATAATGGAACATATGCATAAAATTTGGAAAACTAAAAAGTGCACAAGTAACTCATTTGACATTAAGAAACTCACAAGAAATATAAAACTCCAAACAACGTATTTGAAGATTTGGGAAAATCTTGATACTTTGGGAATTTTGAAAGTTGTTTTATATAATTAAAAAAAAAGAGCGGAGCTAGCACTCTTACAAAAATTACGAACATAGCTCTTACAACAACAATATGAGCATGTATAAACAAAAGTGTATGTAAGATCTACTCATCGTGATCGTTCATCATCAATGCCTCGTCTCGTTTCTCGTGGTTCCTTTGGAGGTATTTGCATGAATAGAATCATAAGTTTTCTCATAATAATTTTAACATAAAAAAGACAATGATGCAAAAAAGATGAAAAAAATTATATAATTTATGCGTAAAACTTAGAAATTAAAAATTTGATATTTGAGAATTTATTATTTACTTACATAGTTGATGATGAGTGCCCAATTGTGCTCGTGTCCTTCCCGCTCCATCTTGTTGATAAACTCATTAATGAAATAGTAGAACTTAAGGAAATTTGATAAGATAATCATTGGATTGCATTAACACTACTACTTTGCAATTGAGCCACAAAAGTGACTTAACATTGGTTTGTGAATTTTGAAAAAATTAAAAAGCAAATCAACTTGGAATTCTTTGAAACTTCTTGAGAATGTTTAGTTAGCATACATCTACGTAAAGTTATTTCTAAAAAAAGTGTGTATCTAGTAAATTTATCCCCCTCTTCTCTCCCTCAAATGAGGCTTGCCCATGCAAGAAGACACTAGAGTGGGTGATCCCCCTCTCCTCTTCTGGAAAGGTGATCCTAAGCACCCGCCGTGACCATCAAGGATCGATTGTGTAGATCATATATTTTTATTGGAGACAAACCAAAGGATCAATTGAGTAGATTACGTATTTTTTATTGAGTGACTAATTTTAATTATGTCAACCCATCAGGTGAATGGTTGTAACATGTGTGTTCCTCGCTTAGGTCGTGGGATCCGATCACTCGACATATAGAAGACAATCCATGTTAACACCTTACCATTGGGTTGTAGGTCCCAAATGGATATCTTGATGATTTTGAATAGGGCTAAAATCTCTAAAAAATAGCATTAAAATTATGTAATAGCCTTATCTTCAAGGAGATGTGTATAAAAAAGTGTGTTTTCATTTGATAGATAAGGTACATGCCAATGGTGGTGTGATACAAAAACTAATATCTTTAGCTTACAAACTTTTGTACATATTTTACAGGCTATATAATAGTATAATAGTAATAAAGGTGGAAACTTGTGGGGCCCACAATGTTTTGTTAGCATGAAGAACCATTCATGGAGCCTATGGATCCCACAATGGTTCAAAGCAACATGAAGCTTTGCCTTGTGGGGCCACAGGCCCATAGTGGAACATCAACATGGTGAGGTGTTCATGAAGCTTGTCGAAACATTGGCATGGTGAGGTGCTCATAAAGCTTGTGGGGCCCAAAGTGGAGTATCAATAAGATGGATGGGCCCACCATGGAGGGATGGCATGATGCCTTCCTCATGAGGCAAACAAGGCCCACGATGGAATGACATAATATTCTAGAAGCTTCTTCAAGAAGCTTGCATGGAATTGCATGTTTATGATAGTGACTTAAAGTGAGACATGAAAACAAATGCTTAGATACAGACCACTATTTCTATGGGGAGATGGGTCACATGATGTGGAAGCCTTTCTTAATGTTGTTAAGGATAAGTGCAAGAAATTTCATACCCATGGTGATTATTATAAAGGGATATCCATGTGACAAGCTTTTGAGGGGTTTGCTCAAGCATGGTTCCAATACCTTTTGATAAAAGTTATCAGCTACTCTCTAAGGCACTAATAAAAGGGTTCAAGATGGATAACAAACAGAAGAAGACATGTAACGGAATCAAGAAGATTAAACAAGAGGAGAGGAGTAATTCGTCAAGTTCCAAGAATGGTATGAGATTCTTTGGGAAGTATATGAGGGTATGTTTTCAAGCTAGATTCTTTACATGTACTATAAAGTCTTATGTATTTTGTGAATGCCTTGTAACGTAAGCTGCAAAAGAATGTGATACAATATGATTTTCAATGTTATGAGGATGAATCAAGGAAGGAGAAGACATGCACTATGAGAAGAGATATGAGAAAGGCTTTAAAAAAGGTGTTACAACACGATTTCCAATGTTATGAGGATGTAATGGAGGATGAATTAAGGAAGACATGCGCTATGAGAAGGGATATGAGAAAGGCTTTAAAAAAGATGTTACAACACGATTTCCAATGTTATGAGGATGTAATGGAGTATGAATTAAGGAAGGGGAAGACATGCGCTATGAGAAGGGATATAAGAAAGGCTCAATAAAAAAGGAAACTACTAAGGTGGTACATATCCTTAGTACTTAAAGAGAATACTTGGTGATAATGTAGGGGAGGTGGATGAGGCCATTGATAGTGTGCTAAGCAAGAATGTTTTTCCATTTAGGGATGATGCATTATCTTTGGATACTCCACATCATGATGTAAGTGGATGCAAGAAAGAGGTGCATGAACGTGCTGAACCGTAGTCAGTAAAAATGGTGATGTTAATTTGAGTTTTTGAATGTGAAGATTTTACTAAAGATGAATATGTTGACAATATTGTATGCCTTATGGATGAGGACATAGTTAAGAATGCAGGTTATGCAAACATAGAGGAGGAAACAACAAATGAATGCTTCCCTCCAATGTTGGATCTAATTAGTTCAAGCTTCTAGGTTATGAAAACCTAGAAGAGGAAACAACAAATGAATGCTTTCCTCCAATGTTGGATCTATTTAGTTCAAGCTTCTAGGTTATGAAAACCTAGAAGAGGAAACAAAAAAGGAATGCTTCCCTCCAATGTTGCATCTAATTAGTCCAAGCTTCTTTGATGAGAGGAAGATAACATTACAGGAGGTGAGACTATGCTCTCAAGAATCTCTTGGGCAGGTGGTCCCTTGTGAGTCACACTACTAGATGGGACATTCTCAGAGATGGAGAACATAATGGCTATGGAAGAAAATTCCTCGTGTACTGAATAATGGAAAGAAGTGCATTTTGGTTTTTCTCTTGGGTAAGAGCGTATTGTATACTAATTTCTGAGTTTGATCTTGATGGCATGTTATTACATGAGGTCTTAAATGATTTTAAAGTTTAATGAGCAAGTATAACTTGATATCGGTTTGGAAATAGTTGAGAACATAGGTTGTGCAAACTATTAAGAGGAAACAACAAATGAATGCTTCCCTCCAATGTTAGATCTAATTAGTTTAGGACTCTTTGATAAGGAAAAGTATAACATAGGTGGTGAGTGCACACTTAGTGGGAGAGTCTCTTGTAGGGGTAGGTGTTCCCTTGTGAGTCATTGCTTGATGGGACAGTCTAAGAGATGGAGAACCTCATGGGTTATGGAAGGAAACTCCTCAAGTGTACTGAATAATGGAACAGTCTAAGAGATGGAGAACCTCATGGGTTATGGAAGGAAACTCCATAAGTGTACTGAATAATGGAGAACCTCATGGGTTATGGAAGGAAACTCCTCAAGTGTACTGAATAATGGATCACATTTGCAAGAAGTGCATGTTTATTTTTCTCTTGGGTTGTCAGAGGGTAGTGTAGGCTCTTTGGCTAAGTTTGATTTTGATGATGTGGCAAGTTTGTTTGGTTTATGTGGTCTTGAAAAATCTTTGCAAGGCTCTAGCTACCTCGATGAGCAAGTACATGTTGATATTGATGTGGTAGTAATTTTTTTAAATCTATTACCAAAGTCTATCTTGTGAATGAAGATGCACATAAGGAATTCATGTCATTAGTGGAAGAATCTACAGTGACCATGTTGTTGTTCTTGACCATGGGATCAAGATAAATGAAGATGTTGTAGCTCTTTTTGTCACACATCCACCATAGCTAGAGAGGAGATAGAGCTCTTGTTCACCACCCAACAAGGAGAGGGAGATCCTCCACTGGCTGGAGGTATAGAAAGCTTCTTGAAAATAACTAAAAATTTGATTATTTTCTAATTATCTCCTAATCTTAATTAACTCGATAATGGGCTCATAAACTTGATGAATTCTAGGCTTGGCTCTAATACCATGTTAAAATTAGAGCAATGTGATGAGCTATGGTGGATCAAATGCTAGAATCAACATCATTAATAAGTGATTAGATGATAATTAAGATGTGATTAGTGAGTAATCTAATAGCTTAATGTAGGGATGGATAATAAAAAACCAACAAATTCTCATTAGGCTAATGCCTCAATTTATAGAGTTTACATCCAAGCATCTAATCCCACTCATTTCTCCTTGATTCGCTCCACCTCTTTTGCTTGATTCTCTCCACCTCTCCCAGAATATCTCTACACTTCCTAAATCTTCTCATGCTACCCTTTATTCTCTCCCAGTAGATTCTTCTCACCTTTTCACAGGTTCTCTCACATTTACAGATTCTCTTTTAGAGCCTCTAGCCAAGGGCTTGTCCCGCACACACCCTATTCACTTATGTATTTCAACATATATAAAGCTTATGTATAGGCTTATGCACTAAGTTTATATATAAGCTCTATGTATGCATGTATGCATAAAGCTTATGCATAGACCTTATGCATAAGCTTTTGTATTATGCTTATGCATAACCTTATTATGCATAAGCCTATGATTAAGCATAAGCCTATGCATAAGTGCAATGCATAGAGCTTATACATAAGCCTATGCATAAGTGCAATGCATAGAGCTTATACATAGAGCTTATGCATAGCTCATGTACAAGCTCTATGCATAGAGCATAGAGCTTAATGCATAGATCTTATGCATAAGGCTTAATGCATAGGCTTATACATAAAGCTCATGCATAAGCTCAATATAATGCATAGAGCTTATGCATTAAGCTCTATGCATTATATTGAGCTTATGCATGAGCTTTATGTATAAGCCTATGCATTAAGCCTTGCATTAAGCTCTATGCATTATATTGAGCTTATGCATGAGCTTTATGTATAAGCCTATGCATTAAGCCTTATGCATAAGATCTATGCATTAAGCTCTATGCTCTATGCATAGAGCTTGTACATGAGCTTAATGCATTACTATGATACATATAGCTTAATGCATAAGCCTATGTAAAAGCTTTATTCATAGAACTTATACATAAGCTTACATAGAGCTTCATTCATAGAGCTTATACATAAGCTTAACGCATAAGCTCTATGCATAGAGCCTATAAGTCAGCTTAATACATAACGCTATGCACCAGCTAATGTTTAAAGCTAATGCATGAGCTTATGAGCTTAATGCATAAGACTATGCATAGAGCTTGTGCATGAGTCTATGCATAAGGTCTATAAATTAAGCTTATGCATAGAGCTTATGCATTAGCTTAATGCATAATGCTATGCACAAGCTTATGCATAGAGCCTATGCACAAACTTATGCATCAGCTTAATGCATAAGCTTATGTAGCATAAGCTTAATGCATAGAGCGTATGCATAAGCTCTATGCATTAAGATTATGCATAAAATCTATGCATAGAGCTTATGCATCAAATTAATGAATAATCCATCAGCAGATTAATGCATGATGCTATGCACAAGCTTATGCATTAGCTTAATGCATAAGCCTATGCTTTAAGCTTATGCATAAGCTCTATGCATAGAGCTTATGCATGAGCGTAATGCATAATGCTATTCTTGGAGACCTCAAGGGCATGAGCTTGGCCATAGGAAAGATCCTCACGAAAGTTGCGGTTCGTTAGGTCTTCTTCTTGTTGGATGTGTTCCAATGGATGTGTTCCAAGGGGGGTTTGGGTGAGAGGCTTCTATGGATGATGCTCTCATGCTTACTCTAATCATGTCTCATAAGGCTTATATGTATGTATTGTGTAGGAAATCATGGACCCTTCTCAAGACCCAGATGTCGTGAACCTGCGCCATCATTAATCAATGTTATGGGTAGCACGAGGCATGGACATAACTTTTGCATGCACATTTACGTTTTTTCCACTGTATGTTTTATTTATATATATATGTTTATCCATTGATTAAGTCTCTTAATGCCTTGGAATATGTAGGCTGACATACCATCATGCTAGTCTACTCCATATGGCATATCTACTCCATTGTATGGTGTAGGGCCCCAAGTGGTGCAGTGGTGCAGGCCCATCATGCTATGGATGTGATGAGCCTATATTGTAATCTAGTAGACCCATGTCGATGAGACCTACCCCCGCTCTATCATATGGCCTATCTACTCCATTGTATGGTGCAGGGGCCCATGTGGTGCATGCCCATCATGCTATATGGATGTGATGAGCCTACACTGGAATCCAGTAGACCCACGTCGATGAGACCCACCCCTGCTCTGTCATGTCCATCTTCACCCTTGTCTTCACCTCATCAACATAGAGAGTCTGGGGGGTCTAGTAGACATAGTAGCAGTCAGGGGGGGGGATCAGGGTGCTTTTGCTTTGGGAGAAGCATCACTAAATCTCCCACAACATCTCCCTAACACGAGAGGGGGGGTCATTATCCCACACTTGTGAGTCCCGGAGAGCGATGCCACCACATGATCCATGCGAGCTGCCATGTGGCATATATGTGGATGGGTCGCTCGTCTCTGGGACATTAGAGGGAAGCAAGTCATGAATTGAATACATGTACTTATGATCCTAGAGTTCACAAACTCTTTTAAAAGATGGAAAGCATAAGATGAGTTATCAAAAAAATATGTTATTGATGTGCTTAGAATTCAGTTTTGCTTCTCGAACGACTAGATGAAGAAGAGGATAAAGCTTATGCTCTCAAATAAGAGAGCAAATATTATGAGAGAAGCCAAGTCTACTCAGAGAAGCCTAGTGTTTGCTCACTAGACGAGTGGAGGCAAGCATGGATATTTGTGAGCAAGCATCCAAGTACACATCAACAACAAGCATCAACAAGTGCTTCAAGACTACGGAAGTGAGGAGATTCTCCCTTTGGGTCGGGAGGGAAATCCTACTTTATTACACACTTTGTAAGTGTACATTTTACTCTTCTCTTTTATTTAATTACTCTTATCTAATTTGATCTTTTATGCTGCTATTTTTTTAGAGCGAGGTTGTTGGTGTTGGCACAACCCAACTGAAGAAGCATGTGATTATGGGTATAGAGCCTCCTGAAAACAATTGTGGGCCTAGATGCATGTGTGAGATGTTCCCTTGAACAAGTCTGTTTTGGGAACTAATGCAGACGATTAAGTAATATATAAGCCCTTTTCTTGTCTATATGTTCTCTTTTATTATTTACAATTATCTTAGTCATGTGTGCATATATGTAGGATGAAGAAGAAGATAAAGTTTCAAACTATGCACAAGAGGAAGGAGAAGCAAGTGAAGATGAAGATAAAGATGAGCCAAGAGCTTCTGATGAGGATGATGATTAGTCATCCTTTTTGCTTTATGATTTATTTGGTATATGGCCATATGGCCAAAGGTCTTACCATTGGCCTTTGTATAAATCTTTCAATTTTCCAATTAATAAAAACTATTTCGTATTCACTTCTTTCTTTTATGTTTTCAAGTTTTACTATGTTACTATCTCTTATGTAATTTTAAAAAAAAAGCTAGGACAGACTAGGGAGTCTTGTGTGATGACTCCCCAGTCTTCCCTAGTCTTGTGTGATGACTCCCCAATATTCCCTAGCTTAATTTTGTAGATTTCTACTATTAGTAAAATATTACTACCTACTAGCAGTGAAATACCACTGCCCCCAATAGCACCAATAACGAAATACCACTGTTGCATAGCAACAATATTTTGTTGCTATAATTGTTACACATGAGCAATCCCACTATAGCAAAAATAGCAAAATAGAGCTACTGCACACAACAGCAATATTTTATTGCACATCAATGATCTTGTTATAATAAAATTAGCAGTAATGGTCCTAATTTTTTTTAAAACTTGTTGTTATAAAAATACATTGCTATTTTTACTCCTATGTTCTCATTCTATTGTAGTGTGAGATCCATAAAAAAAATCTGACACTTAACCCAATGCTAATGTAATTATTAAAAATGAAAAAAGCAAGGGCGATGTAGATGAATATGGGTGTGCACACATGTTTCCAACTGAATGTGCATCAAAACCCAAGCAAAAAATTCCCACCACATTTTACTCCCCCAAATCAAGGTGTGCTTTGTAAGAGTGTCCTTTAGAGTGCCTTCATATTGATGATGATACATTGACATACCTAGAATAAAGAGTGCCATGATGCCATCCAAATCTTTTAGGAGATAAGAACCATTCAAAAACTTCTTGTGTACCATGAACAATACTTCCCAAAACAAATAAGAAACTTTTTATCGTTGCGATTATCCAAATAGTTGTCATAACTCAAAGCCAAGTCACCTTACTTAATAGCCTTCTTCTTATATTTATCATCAAACAAGGTCTTTGATCGTGTGGCTTGCTTCTCAAATTATTCCAAAGCATGGTCTTGATCATCTTCTAGCATATGTAGTTATGAAGTCGTTGTGTCAATGTCTCTTGATCTCCCCATCTATGAGCAAGAGCTATTCGTAAGCTAGGCACCTGTAGCTCAATAGAATGAATAACATCCATAGCATAGATAAGACAGAAAGGAGTAAAACCCAAATCCACCTTATGCATTGTGAAATAAGCCCACAAAGCATGAAGAAGAGCTTCGGTCCATGACGAGGCTTGTCCTTGACAACTTAGAAATAATTCCACACAAGATCCTACTAACACACCTCTTGAAAAAGTTTGGATTTCTTCCCATAACTCTATAAGGCTCTCAACAGGCCTAAACCTTGTATAGAAAAAGCTTGTATACCAATGCATCTCAATCCTAACAAATGGCTTCTTTGACATCTCATACACATTTACTTTGTAAGAAACACATCCATAGACAAAGGACCATATCCATGTTGGAAAAAATATAGAGAAATCACCAAAAAGTGACCCTAGTCTCGAGAGACGAGAGGCTTCCATGCTCACCCCACCAAAAAACATGACGTTTTTGAGTATCTATGTGAATGCATCAATTTGTGTTCATGGAGGTCACAAATCTAACCGCATCTTTGGCTCTTTGTCCTTGACAATCTAAATGGCATCTTGAAGATTGGTCAGCCTTTGGACCTTGCTTTGTCACACAAGGGATGGTTCAAAGCATGAATAAAATAATTTAGCTTCACAAAAGTAACCTCAAGGCTAGGAGCAATAGGTTGGGTTGTGTTGCCTATTAGGGGTGTGAGCCATTGCTTTCTTAAAATTTGAAAATTTGAGATTAAACTTTGCCACAAACTCTTGCACATATTCCATAGCAACTTTTGCAAAATTTTAGATTTCTACCCAAAACTCGGTACGATTCTCAACGGGCCCAAACCTTGAATGGAAAAAGCTTGTATACCAATGCATCCCAATCCTAACGAATGGTTTGGGACAAAGAAAAGAACCAATCTCCAGCATCATCCTCAAGACAAATTCATAGTTTTCTATGCATTCTTGAACACTCAATCTCTCTTTCACACCTCATACACATATAATTTGTAATATACAAATCCACGGACAAAGGACCATATCCATGCTGGAAAAAAGATAGAGAAATCACCAAAAAGTGATATTAGTCTGGATGAGAGGCTTCCACGCTCACCCCACCAAAAAAGTGACTTGTTTGAGGATCTATGTGAATGCATCAATTTGTGTTCATGGAAGTGTCAAGAAGGTATTTCCCCAACTAGTTTGCACGCACACCACCAATAATAGTTTCCTTTCCTTTGATAGTTTCCCCAATAATAGTTTCCTTTCCTTTGATAGTTTCCAAAAATTTGATGTCAAAAGCCCACATCCAAGAGCACCAAGTGTATTTCCCCGACTAGTTTTTGCATGCACACCTTCAATAATAGTTTCTTGTCCTTCGATAGTTTCCAAAAAATTAATGTCGAAAATCCTACACCCAAGAGCAGCAAGTGTGTGTGACCACACTCCAAGGAGAAAGGTCATCGTTGTGGACTTAGGAGCTCTTTTTCTTCTTGGAAAAAAAATACTAGGAAGATTTGTGGAAGTCTAGATGATGGATGAAGCTTTCGGTTGTTTGACCTCTTTGAAAAAAAAGAGTTTTTCCTATGATTCTTTTTAAAAATAAAACGGCTACATGGATGTCTTCTAGGGCCCGCCAAGTCCAAAAGATTTACAAAATCTTGGTTACACAAAAACTACCACCAAACAACTATCAAAAGTAGCCCCACAAGAGTCCAAAAGAAAGCAACCAAAGAATATTCCAAATACATGGCTATGTCACTACAAGAGGTCAGCGTGATATTGTCATATATACCAAAGATTATACTTAGTTTTTTTTGTATAAAATTGCTCGCAAGTGTTGGTATGACTATCGATACCGAATTATTGATAAAATTATCAATATATTCATCGATTCACCGGCATCTTTACCAACCAATATACCAGCACTATCTCTGAGACAAGAATGTCAGTATATACATTGGGCATCGACATTTTTATCGACATAAATACTAACACAAATATCGACCTTTATACCAACACTGGTACATAATTTTTTAAAGGCAGAAATGGGATTGATTGGGGTAGTTTTCCCTAACCTTCCCCATTTTGCCCAGAGTACCTAGCTAGGCACTTTAAAATATAAACACATTAAAGACAAAGATGCAAAAAAGATAATGGAACATATGCATAAAATTTGGAAAACTAAAAAGTGCACAAGTAACTCATTTGACATTAAGAAACTCACAAGCAATATAAAACTCCAAACAACGTATTTGAAGATTTGGGAAAATCTTGATACTTTGGGAATTTTGAAAGTTGTTTTATATAATAATAAAAAAAGAGTGGAGCTAGCACTCTTACAAAAATTACGAACATAGCTCTTACAACAACAATATGAGCATGTATAAACAAAAGTGTATGTAAGATCTACTCATCGTCGTGATTGTTCATCAATGCCTCCTCTCATTTCTCATGGCTCCTTTGGAGGTATGTGCATG
The DNA here is from genome assembly GCF_041138505.1 of Cibotium barometz. Classification (NCBI taxonomy): domain Eukaryota; kingdom Viridiplantae; phylum Streptophyta; class Polypodiopsida; order Cyatheales; family Cibotiaceae; genus Cibotium; species Cibotium barometz. Next base: position 43,882,417 of record NC_141094.1, read on the forward strand.
AATAGAATCATAAGTTTTCTCATAATAATTTTAACATAAAAAAGACAATGATGCAAAAAAGATGAAAAAAATTTATATAATTTATGCGTAAAACTTAGAAATTAATATGAAACTGCTCAAGAAGGTAGTTCCGTTTTTCTTCTGGTTGGTCATGTCACTTTGCAAGGATATCGTGGCCTAAGTGTACACTATAGAGCTGATGCATATGCGTCAGTATCCTACCACCTAGCTCATCCTCAATAATGGACCCCATCATTGTAGCATCTATAATAGGAATATAGGGGCCTTGATGCTGGATGACCTTGTGCTAATAGCTCATGACCACTATTTCCTCATGCTTGGACTAATAGCCAAAAGCTACAGAAGAGTCATGTCCACCTTGTGTGTTCATAGATCCTTCATAAAGTCATTAACGCCACAATAAAACTAAAGATTACCCAATCTGATCTTCCTTCTCAAGCTCTTCTTCTTGTGTTTTTTTGCCACATGAGAAGTCTCAGCCTCTTCTGTGCTTGCATATATATTCAAGCACAAATTCTTTTTCCCATGAGAACCACCACCTCGATTTATTCACGATGCTTCTTGAAGATGGAGAACATAATGGCTATGGAAGAAAATTCCTCAAGTGTACTGAATAATGGAAAGAAGTGCATTTTGGTTTTTCTCTTGGGTAAGAGCGTATTGTATACTAATTTCTGAGTTTGATCTTGATGGCATGTTATTAGACGAGGTCTTAAATGATTTTAAAGTTTAATGAGCAAGTATAACTTGATATCGGTTTGGAAATAGTTGAGAACACAATTGGTGCAAACTATTAAGAGGAAACAATAAACGAATGCTTCCCTCCAATGTTAGATCTAATTAGTTTAGGACTCTTTGATAAGGAAAAGTATAACATAGGAGCGGGAGAGTCTCTTGTAGGGGTAGGTGTTCCCTTGTAGGTCATTGCTTGATGGGACAGCCTAAGAGATGGAGAACCTCATGGGTTATGGAAGGAAACTCCTCAAGTGTACTGAATAATGGATCACATTTGCAAGAAGTGCATGTTTATTTTTCTCTTGGGTCGTCAGAGGGTAGTGTAGGCTCTTTGGCTAAGTTTGATTTTGATGATGTGGCAAGTTTGTTTTTCTCTTGGGTCAGAGGATGGTGTAGACTCTTTGGCTAATTTTGACCTTAATGATGTGGTCTTGGATGAGGACTTAAATGATTTCAAAGGTTTATGTGGTCTTGAAAAATCTTTGCAAGGCTCTAGCTACCTCGATGAGCAAGTACATGTTGATATTGATGTGGTAGTAATTTTTTTAAATCTATTACCAAAGTCTATCTTGTGGATGAAGATGCACATAAGGAATTCATGTCATTAGTGGAAGAATCTACAGTGACCATGTTGTTGTTCTTGACCATGGGATCAAGATAAATGAAGATGTTGTAGCTCTTTTTGTCACACATCCACCATAGCTAGAGAGGAGATAGAGCTCTTGTTCACCACCCAACCATAGAGGAATGGTTATACACACCACACTGTCAGGCTTGTGTAGTGTTTTGAGTGTGTTTCGGTCTCCGTTTGGTCACTACAAAGTGTTTTTGGCATTTTCGGGAAGTTCTAGTTGAGAACTGTCTCTAGTCAAAAATCTGGTTATTGCAATGTAGCAATGCATTTTGGGAGTATAGACAATGTTTGCAGATGTATTGCTAATATTTGGTGTATATATATGTACTCTGGTCACATTTGGTGACGTACACATTGTGTCGAAGTATTGCTCTACAGCAATCACACAAAAGATATTGTGCTGTGTTAATGCTTACATACAATGTCCATGAAAGTGTGAAACAAATGTCAACACAACCAATGGGAAAGGGTAAACAACTAGCCAGCATCTTTGTATACACTAAGTGTTGTGGACCCTTACAATGAATTTCAAACCCTTGATACGTATATATAGACTTGAAAACTCCTTAGGAGACTATGAGATGAGAACAAAAAATCATATGAATGAATCCAAAAGTGAATGGGAATCATTCGCCCCGAAACATCTATGCTACCTCTTGAGGATCCAATCAACATTTGGCTAGATTTCCAATTGGGGAAAAACATTCAACAAGCAGATTGACGATTGGCCTCAATGCTACTCACAATATGAATGTGCTAGATACTAAAGGCCAAAACCTTGAAGTATGGGGTTATTTCTCACACACAATTCTTACTCCAAGATGATAACATCAAGTGTGAATTTCAAATTACCCCTGAGAAGTTAGAGGTAATTGTCCTTGGTGGTGATTTTTTGGTCAACACCTGGTACTCCATTGATGAAAGCAAGAAAACGATATTCTTGGAGACACCCTTGAAACATACTTTACATTACTCCTACACAAGGAGTCCTTACCTAAAAGGGAGACTGTAGAATCCAAACTTCTCTTTCCAAAGTTAAAACAACCGAAATCTCAACAACTTCAAGCTTCAAAACCTAAGACTCTAGAGCTTGAACCATTCCAATGGATACCTAGAATATAAATTGGCTTTGAAATGAGCTTAGGAGTCCAAACCATTCAATCTCTAACCTATCCTTACCAGAAACATAATCTCATGACATATGAACTATGGTGCTGTCTAGGCAAGCCAAGCTAGGAGGTTGATGAATAGATTTTGCGGACTGACACTCAAAGCATGCCATATGATCTTTTGAATGCATAGATTATGTGGTTTCTAACCCATTGAAATGTAATATTTGTGTGTTAGATTAGGTGCTAGAAGAAGATTTTATCCTACAAAGGTATTGGGCTACCTTGGTACAAGCTATACCAAACTTCATTCACCAGACATGTGCCATGAAGATTTCTAACAAAGAAGTGGTGGTGCCATTCTATGACCAGGATAAAATAACACTCAACACTCTTTATAACCTTTTCCAAATGCTGCTTTACATCAAAAACTACTCTTCATGAAGACCCTCCCTCTCCATCGAAGATCCTTTGTGATGAACTTTCTAAATCATCATAACCCCAAGTATAGTTCAGAATCCTCACATTGCAGATCTCTTTAAGGTGACCATTCTATTTCTTTAAAACTAAAATAAAGGCCACATCTTTTGAAGGAAATGCTTCCCAAAATACAACTTCTATGTCTGAAGAACCTCTTCTACAAATGTCACTAAACAAGTAGCAAGACTTGAAGCACAAAACCTTGTCTACAAACAGCCACTCCTAGAAACAATTTCCAATCACCAATAGTGGCATCAATGGTCAAACCCATGCTTGGCAAAGAACCCAAGGATATAAATTCTACTACTACAAGAAAAAACCCTCGATTGAGATCGCCAACAACAAAACAAATGCCTCACACCACGGGAACCTCATCATCAATAACCCCTATATTGACAACTTCACAACCACACCAACAAAACAAAAGCCTCACACCACGGGAAGTCATCAATAACCCCTATATTGACAACTTCACAACCCTTGACCATAACAACCACGCTTACAACCAAAAAAGGAAAAAATATCATGCTGACCTCGTCAATGACACAACCCCTCTTGCTAAATTCCCTAAGTCTACAATTACAAAAAAGATCCAACTCCCAATTGGATCTAGTAAAATCCAAGCCATAGCCTTAACATCAGTAGCCCCTCCTTTATTGACGACCCCCCACCCTTGTCATCAATATTGCCACCACCCAACACGAAAGCCTCGCCAGCTCATATCAAAATATGTAAAAAAGTTTCAATTCCAGTGAGAAAAGCTCATTATTTGCCACTGATAAGGCCATCAAGATATTTACAAAGCATCAAGCACAAGGGTTCTACAAAGGTAGCAAGTCTATTTTGCTACCTAGTTACACCGAACAACATTCACATAGAAAAACTCAAAGGCCTCACAAGAAGGAAAAAATAGGGCAAGCTCAACCATGGCATTCAATGAAATCACACAAGAAAATGCTAGAAAGAGAAGTGTGGATTCCAAGACTATTATTACAAGCCCAAGGGTAGCATGACAGTGCAACCCAAGTTTGGATACCAAAAAGTCATCACCATCTCATAAAGAAATTTTGTCACCGAATGAGCGAAATTATCTTCCAATTCCTAAGCTTCCACCCACTTGGTGCAGTAGTTTATTGTCACCAAAATGTATTTATTTCTAGTTCACCTATCCATCAGCTTAAATAGGCCCACAAAGTCTAGTCCTCATTTCATAAAAGGCTTAAGGGGAAGCATTGGATTATGAGGCATTTGGTGCTTCTCATCAATAGGTTGCCCCAACCTCTGACATACATCACACTACTTTGCAAATTTATGGGCATCTCCAACCAATGTTGGCCACCATTATCCAGCCTAGAGGACCTTCTGACCTATGACATCTCCAGCAAAATGATCTCCATTAATACCTTGATACGTCTCTCAAATGACCACTTCTTGCTTATGAGGATGTACACACCACTTGAGCATCTGATCTAACCCAAGCTGGTACAATTGGCTTACAATCACTCAATAGATCCGGCTATGCAAAAAGCCAACTATTTCCACTGGTCCCCTATCAGGTTGTCTCCTCCTAGAAAACTTCTCTCCACAAACTGCAACATTTCATCGTACCAAGTCTGTTGAACATCCTAGTACTTTGGCCTCAACAAACAAATTTGCATCTAACAAATCATCAAGAACACCATCTAGGGGTTCACCGCTCTCTAGTCAGGAAAGATAATTGGCCCCACCACCACATGTGTGGATTTGGGTGTATGGGACATTGTGAATGCAAACTCCTATAAGATCGGCATCATTTGGTGAGCTTCCTTGTCAAACTAGGCTCATTGTCTAGATAAAGCAAGGTAGAGTGATCCACATGAAAAGTAAATTTTCTACCCAACAAATAGTGCATGAACTTAGTCATTGAAAATATCATTCCCAAGGCTTCCCACTCCATGGTGGAGTAATTCCACTCCACCTTGGACAGCCTCCAAATGGCATAATACACCAGCCAAAACTACTTCGTCTCCTTCTCTTGCATCATCACCATGCCGATGGCCACATCTGAAACATCCACAAACATATGAAAGGCAACCCCCTTCAAATCCGTATAGCTCCAAGCAAACACATCCACAAAGTACACAAGTAGCTTCTCTAGCTCCATTTAGAAATCATCATTCCAAACAAGCATTAACACGTACCAGCTTCAGATCTTCTTTTGTGCCTAGATTCATGTCTACCAATTCAACTTCTTTCACCCACTATACGACGTGTAATTCTCTCTCAAAAGCTTCCTCAACTGCAATGACCCCTTTAATATCAAAAAAATCCACTTCCTCTGGAGACCCACCAAAGCTGCTCAATCCCTCATACTTAGACACTCCTCTTGCCTCCACCTCCCCATGTTGCATTGCTCCCTCTCTTGCTCTACTAAGACACTACTTGTCCAGGATTGATATGACATCCACTTCAAACAAGATGACCAAGTCCAAATTCTGATGCAAATATTTCTCTTCCTCATCAAGGTTGAGATATTCCATCATATTAACACCTTCCACTACCCAAGGTCGAATAGATGTTTCCACTTTCTGTCGGGCCACTAGTGATAATTTCAGCTTCTTTTTTTCTTCCAAACACATTAGGATGCCAATCTTGTTTGATATGAGCCTATCCAAAGCCATGGTCAGCATAACACCATTGGGTATCCCCCTTAATACCTTCCATCCGCCCGCCGACTGCTTTGCAGCACCGCCACTACGAGAATCTGAAAACCTCCATGGCTTACCCAAAGCCCCACTATCCATATCACAAGAGTGAGATTTTTTAATTTTTAATTTTTTTGTAAAAGAAAGCTTGTGGAGAAAGCAAGGATTTTTTAGATATTTTATTGTCCAATTCTTATAAAAGAAAATTTTGTGGAGCAAGCAAGGGCTAAAATAGTCATGTAACTTATTTTAGAAGTAATAAAATCTATAATTACTCAAGCGAGGATGCTTTTGGCACACGCTTGAGGGCACTTGGGACCAATCTGGTGTTCTCTCTTGTTTTTGTATTTTTTTATGGTGTGTGTTTCTCGAGGTCTATGGTTTCCCATTTCAGTGGTATTAGAGTCTAGGGTATGCTCCGTCAAAAAGGTGTGTGTTTGCTGGGGCACTCAGACGGCCCAGGACCAACATGTACTCTCTGTGTGAATGTAAGGAACAATGGCACCACGGAGCCCAAGAAACCCAGCGTGACAACTACATATGTCAGAGTGTTAGTGAACAGGATGGCCCCAGCCCACCAACAATGGGGCGGTAAAGCAACAAAAGTACCATGACCAGCCGACCAGTACACCGACCGACCAGGCCGTCGTAATGCCAACAGCACACGACAAGAACTATACAGCTACGGTTGGTCGCACACGACCGATGTAATGGATGACGACTGTTAGTATACACTCAATGCCCACCTAGAAGCATGTATCTCACTTTGATGTATAATACACATTTGTTAGGCCCCCATTATGAGGAGTAGCCATGGTGCATATGTCTTTAGCGGGAACCCTGCTTCGACGCCGATGGGGTCATTATTGTGACCATTGATGATAGTTAGGAGATGGTCAGGGGAACGAGCGTTAGCTGGGGTCTGGGGCATCACCTCGGCGGGGGTTCGAAGGCAGAGCCCCCGAGGCAACGGTATGATGAATATTTCCTAGAATATTCCCTTGGATACTAGGTCCATCACTAGTGGGTGGTGGGCTGTGTTCTTGATATACAAGGGCAGTGACCACCGTGTCTATGTAGCGTAACCACCCTCATTGTATAGCGTCTACCACACTAGCTACAATACTATATATGGACATGGTTGCCATCATGAGCTAAGGTATCCAATGCTTGTGAGTATCCACCCCCTTCTACACCTCATACATACTCCATCCAGAGTCTGTCTAGATCACCATCTAAGCTCTACTTGAGAGCGCATGGGTGGACAGCACCGTCACTTGTACCTCTTTGGTATAATCAGAATTTTAAATTCTCTCCATTGTGTATCTATTGCATTGTCTATTGTGCTTTGTCTTGCTCTCTTTCCGCTATGCCATATTCTTATAACGACAAATGTGAGCATAACGGCACCGATGTCTCTTCAGAGACAAATGCCAAATGATCCCCATTCTTTTCCTTATACCCCTTTTGGCTAAGCTATTAGATGCCATGTGGGATTATAAGAAGGCTACGTGCTAGCGCGTAGTGAGTCAGCGAAAGAGGAGGAAGAAGAAGAAGATGAAGAAGAAGAAGAAGAAGAAGAAGAAGAAGAAGAAGAAGAAGAAGAAGAAGGAGGAGAAGGAGAAAAGGAGACAGAAGGAGAAAAGGAGACAGAAGGAGAAGAAGAAAGAGAAGAAGAAGAAGAAGAAGAAGAAGAAGAAGAGAAGAAGAAGGAAAAGAAGAAGAAGAAAAAGACGGAGAGAGAAGGAGAAGGAGAAGAGAGAGAAGAAGGAAAAGAAGAAGAAGAGGAGAGAGAAGGAAAAGAAGAAGAAGAGAGAGAAGAGGGAGAAGAAAAGACAGAAGGAGAAGAAGAAATAAGCAGAAAAAAGGAAGAAGAGAAAGAAATAATAAAGAAATAATAAAAAAAAGCAATTATTGCTATATGTTCATGACCAAAATCATTTGGACTTAATAGTTTTAGATATTTTTACAGCTTTGTAGGGATTCACGACTAGGGTTATACCAATGATCTCTACCACAGAGCCATGTTGAGCTTTCGACAATTATCAGCTCTTCTTACGCACAAGAAGTCCTCATCTTTTACCGAATGATTACATTCTCAATTATTTATTCATAATTGTTTTAAAATTCTATATTTTCTTAACTTTTCGATTTTTATACCCAACAATACATCAAGGTAAGACCTTCTTACTTTTTCATCATCAAGTTTTATTTAATACTGGTTATTTTTGTAGCAACTTATTATTATTTAAAAAATAGTTTTCCCAAGAAACCAATGACACTCCAAACCCCGACATTAGCATTTTTGAAGCCTAAACCTTCTCCAAAATCATTTGAAACATCTATTAATGACCATAGCACATGTATTCACACACCAAGGTAGATGATTCACAAAAAGCTAATAAACATGATTCAAAGAAGTGTTTCAAGTATAATGAGATCGGACATATCACATCAAATTGTCCATTGAAGTCAAAGTTTATTTCACTTAGACTCAATATGATCGATGATGATGAAGAACAAGACTACCATGAATAAGGGTAACATATTCATTTGATTATCTTTACAATAAATTTTATTTAAGACTTTTTGTAAATTTCAAGGAGAGTTCTTATGCATCAAAAGTAAAACTTCTTGGAGGAAGTGGCCCTTCCATCTTGAACTATACTTTATGAATTTTTCACTATGCATTAGTCTTGTGATATATGGGATATGAGATTAATCATGTGTGAGGTATTCAAATGCATACTTATCTCTAGATTTGTGTGGGGTAATTTCTCGTAGTATGGGACACTAGAATTTATTACACATAGAAGTCATTGATACAATGTCTCTTTTACATGTCTGTGAGACGAGTACTTTGTTATTTTATCTGTGAGATGATAGATAACTTATCACAATTAAGTGTTGAGAGGGATTCTATCTGTTTGATAAATATTTTATCCTGACTCTTCACTATCTTGGGTGCCCCAAGTCTGTTGTGAATCCAACCACTTGTGACACATGTGAGGCATGTAAGGAATGTGTGAGTTTGATTGTGAGTGAATCCGATCAACTCTTCTAGTTAATTCTTGGGAGGGTGACCCAAGTGTGGTATAAGAATCAAGAGAGAATCTGATTAATTCTTTAGAGAGGGTAACCCAAGTTGGTTGTGAGAGTGAATCCAACCAATTGTGACATGTGTGAGACGTGTTGTGTGAGTTTGATCAACTATGTGAATACGGGGTCCTAGGGGGGCTAGCAGCCCCTTTGGCGGGGGTTCGAGGGCAGGAGCCCCCGAGGTGATGGTATGAGGAATATTCCCTTCGATACTAGGTCCATCATTAGTGGGCGGTGGTCGGTGGCGGTGGGCCGCGTTCTTGATACGAGGGCAGTGACCACTGTGTCTATGTAGTGTAACCGCCCTCGTTGTATAGCGTCTACCACATCGGCTACAATACTATATATGGACATGGTTGCCATGAGCTAAAGTATCCAATGCTTGTGAGTATCCACTCCCTTCTACACCTCGTACATACTCCATCTAGAGTCTGTCTAGATCGCCATCTAAGCTTATCACAATTAAGTTTTGAGAGGGATTCTATCTGTTTGACAAATATTTTATCCTGACTCTTCGCTACCTTGGGTGCCCCAAGTCTGTTGTGAGTGAATCCAACCAGTTGTGACACGTGAGGCATGTAAGGAATGTGTGAGTTTGATTGTGAGTGAATCCGATTAACTCTTTTGGTTAATTCTTGGGAGGGTGACCCAAGTGTGGTATAAGAATCAAGAGCGAATCTCATTAATTCTTTAGAGAGGGTGACCCAACCCAAGTGTGGTATAAGAATCAAGAGCGAATCTCATTAATTCTTTAGAGAGGGTGACCCAAGCTGGTTAATTCTTGGGAGGGTGACCCAAGTGTGGTATAAGAATCAAGAGCGAATCTCATTAGTTCTTTAGAGAGGGTGACCCAAGCTGGTTGTGAGTGATTTCAACCAACTGTGACATGTGTGAGACGTGTGGTGTGTGTTTGATCAACTATGTGAATACGTGTGATGCATGTGAAGATATTGTGAGTGAATCCAATGTGGGACTTTGATTGTGAATGAATTCGATCAACTCTAAGACACATGTGATGCATGTAAAGGTTGTGGAGATTTGATTGTGAGTGAACCCGATCAACTCTAAGACACGTGCGACACATGTGTAGTCATTGTGAATGAATCCAATGTGGGAACAATTAATGTGTTTAATCACTTATGTGTGCTGATATTTACAACCGAGGACGGTTGTCTTCTCAACAAGGAGGACTATCACGCGAGAGATTTTTTAAATATTTTATTTTTGTAAAAGAAAGCTTGTGGAGAAAGCAAAGACTTTTCAAATATTTTATCATCCAATTTTTGTCAAAGAAGAGCTTGTGGAGCAAGCAAGGGATAAAATAGCCATGTAACCTATTTTTTAAGTAATAAAATCTATAAATACTCAAGCAGGGATGCTTTTGGCACACTCTTGGGGGGGGGGGGGGGGAGAAGTTGGGACCCAATCTGGTGTTCTCTCTTGTTTTTGTATTTTTCTGTGGTGCATGTTTCTCGAGGTCTGTGGTTTCCCGTTTCATTCCATAGGTTGCATAGGCAGTATCTTTTTGAATCAAGTAATGGCCATGACCAAAGTTTCCACGGTCAACTGAATCCCTTGTCCATCGACCCCTCTTACTCTTCTAGAGCCACAATTTCTACCACATTCACAGCGGCCTATTGGTGGAGGAAGAAGCCTCACCTTTTCCCTAGTTTTGCTCCTTCTCTGACTTGTGCCACTTCCAGAGCTTGCAATCCAGATCGCGATGACTAGGGGAGCTACAGTATAAACAAACAAATTTCCTCTTCGTTGTCTATCCCTCCATGCTGCAAAATTTACTCATGGTCGAAAGGGATGGTGCACTGGCTCAGGTTGAGTCATGGGAGCCATCGGCGATGTTGGCTGAACTATTGAAACCAATCTGTTGCCTGACATCCCAACTGCCAATTATCGATCCTCCTCATCATCCGAGGAATCCGTGTATGGTAAGACTTGGACTTGTCTTTGCTCTTCTGTGTGATGGATGGGCTTTGTGGGCATATACTTTGCTAGGGTTGTGCCAATATTTAGCTCGATGATGGGTGACTTACAACTCTGTGATTTTTTGGGTGGCGAGTGGTGCTAACCAAACCCCTATATGCTCCCTTTATTTGTTTGCATTTACAAGGTGAGCGGTGTCATTAGACAATAATCAAAGAGTGTCAATCGTGGGGGCAAGCACACAAGTAAGTGGATTCTTTCTTTAGGTGTGTTTCATTTGATATTAGAGCTGCATTGTTAGAGCCACATTGTTCAATTATTGTTCTTGGTATTGATTTATGTGTGTGGAAAAGATTAAGAGAGTAATTAGTTGGTTTTTAATGCATTAAAATGTATAGTAAAATAGCTAATTCATAGAACCTTAATTGAGATAAAGGTTCTGTTAATCTTGAGAAAGAGACATTGGTTTTATGTCATGCTTGGAAAATTTTAGAACCTATTTAAGGCTAGTTCTTTTCTTATTCTAAAAAGGAGAAAATTTAAAATAATTCAAGCTTTAATGAAGTTTAATTTTTACTAACTATTTACTACAACTATAATAGAAGTAGAGATGATGGGTAGAGTTTGTTTAGTCTTGCTACTTCTCATCTTTGCTTCATCGATGTTTATGAGATGATGTGGATATATCAACAACCATGACCTTGTCAAGATTCAACTTCTTGCTATAGAATGCTAGGCTGCCCTACACTGTCTATCTCAGGTTAATTGATAATAGTAAAATGTTATCAAATTTAAGCGATGGATTAATGTGGTTTGTCAATTTTAGGTGGTTAATCACATTGCTTGGCATACATTAACTCCATGTGTTGTTTAAGCCTTTAAAAAAAAGGCAATATAAAGTATTAATTAACCCCACATGTTGATATTAATCATGAGATATATAGTTTCTTATACAATCTCAACACTTGTGGAGTTTCTCAAGGACATCTAAAATTTATATTAAAAACATGTTCATTAGCCAGCACATTTTATTTCATTTCTTTTCCCTCTTTTCATATTTCCAAGAAAAGTATACACAAAATTAAACCTTATTTTACCAAAGGTTAAACCTCAAACATAAGCAAAGAGTGCTTTTTGAGTTCTCAATCTTGAAACTTCATCTTCAAAATCTGAGTACTTTATCAACCTTATAACCTGAAGATAAAACTCCCACAAAAATCCAAGTAAGTAAAATTAGAATTGGATTTAGTTTCTTTACTTTCTTCTAGATTTAAATTCCAATATGTTTATTAAATTTCATGCATGTTTTGTATGAAAAAAACACAATATTCATTTAGAATCTTGTAATGGGAATAGTATATTGAATGAGCTCAGTGATGTGTTGAGTGATTCGATATTACCTATTTACATATTTTAAAATATTTCTTTTGTGGATTAGATATGGTTTGTGCCACGAGAAGCACGTGAAATTTAATAAACTTTGGGATTTTTTTATGCTTGATGGAGTGGGGGAAACCTTAGCAAAGATTTTCTAAAAACCTATGCACAAAATAGGTGATTCGATATTATCACCTATTTACATTTTGAAAATATTTCTTTTATGGATTATGTGGTATGAACATGCAAAGATGAGATATGGTTTTTGCCATGAGAATCATGTGAAATTTGATAAAATTTGGGATTTTTTTAATGCTTATGGAGCAGGAAAACCTTGGCAAAGATTTTTCAAAAGCCTATGCATAAAATTATAGAAAATTAAAAAGTGATTTAACTTTAATTATGGGTTTAAAGAGGTTGTGTAAACATAAACCAATCCAAAAGTTATGTCATTTTATTGGAACAATATCTCAGGCTACTGTGGGTGTGGGGGGTGCTACCCAATCACAACCAAAGATGGTCCTTATTGATCCAAACGAGCTTTAGAATGCATTCTAGAAACTTTCAAGATATGCACACCCAAGTTACTCAAACTGAGCAATGATGGACTGCCTTATAAGCTGGGCCATTGGGTACTTTTGGGACATATCCTACTTTTACTTCCAAGTATTTTCTCGAGAGGAGGAGAAGTAATAACATCCAGATTTGTGAGAGCTTGTGTGTCATTAGGAAACACATTTCGCTATTGTTTTTTGCCCTAAAGAGCATAAAATAATGGTGGTGAAAATGTTTTAAGAGGTTATGCCTTCAATTGGTGGCAAGATCTCAAGTTTAAACTCACAACTCCTAGGAACTAGGAGAACTTCTCCTAGAGATTTTGTTAGAGGACCAAATGAGATTATCAATTTTCCTCGACTATAAAAAATACAAATGGTGAGAAGGACTTTTGGGGATTTTATTTAGGAGTTTTGAGAGCTTATAGCAAAGTTCTCGGATCTCCCAAATCATTACATTCATCTATTTTTCCTCCAAGAATTACCTCATGATTATCAAAATGAGGTAAGGAAGAATGTAATTAACTCCTTTTTTGAGGATGCGTTGCACTTTGCACGTATTTTATGAGATGATAGAGTTGTAGATCTGCGAAGAAGTTCATCATATTAAGTCTTTCTAACTAGAGGAGTGTAATGAAGGAAAAAAGGAAAGGGAAAAGAGACCATCGAGAAAAAATAGCTTGGTAGCAGCCTAATTGAGGCCTAGCAGTAGCCTTCTGAGCAAGCCTCATCTTTTAATAAATCAAAGTTGAAGTCTCTTGCTAAGAATCCTTGACACAATTCTACTATGATCCTTGATGGTTACAAAGGGGGGCATGTTTTAAGTGTCACAAATAAAGCCACTATGCTTTTAATTTCCATTCAACAAAAAGTATTTTGGTGGATGGTGTTGGTGGTGGTGGTAGCAAAGTGATGCAACCACAAGTGCTTCACTTTGTGAGTGGTACTCTCTAGGTAATCCATTTGTTCATTTTATTGATGTTTTTTATTTCAATAATAGTTGTGAGAATTGTCACTTTAACATTGCCATGTTTGGTGTAAATGAACTTAGGTGATGGGTGAAGTTATTAGAAACCCCTTATATGTTTTATTTGATGATGGTAGTACTGACAACTTTATTGATGCTTCTTCTATCCAGAGATTATGTATGCGAGTGGCATTGAGTGATCACCGTTATGTGGTCAATCTTGCTCAAGGCATGTCCAGTGTTGGCAAAGGAAGGTTCCTCATGTCACATTAAAGATACAAGATTATGAAGAAGGCTTTTCTTTCCTTGTTATGCGCCTCAATAGTATTAATGTAAGTTTAAAGCATTTGTAGACTCTAAAATTCTTTCTATGCTAGTTGTTTTCCTCAACAGTTTGTTGATGCTTCACAAGCATCAGCTTGAATTCAGCTCCAAGGAAGAGAGAAAAAAGTGATTCTATTATTTTTAAGAGATTGGTTGTAGAAAACTAGCATGATAGTTTGAGCTCTGATGCCATTGATATGGCAAGCTCGGAGGAAGTGGACCTTCAGAGTTTGGATTCTCCTAAGGAAAGGCTCTTTTGAGAGATTATGTTTGGATTTTAAGATGTGTTTCCAAAGGGACCACCTCTTGGTTTACCTCCGAGAAAGGTTGTAGACCATAGGATTGAGCTAATACCTACGGTACTTAGGAAACCTCACAAGTTAAGTCAAATTGAGGAGGATGAAGTTGCTAAATAGGATTAAGCTAGTACTTGAGGCTCAACCTGTATTTATCTTACAAGTTATGCAAATTGAGGATGATAAAGTTGCTTGACAACTTTAAGAGTACCTTTGTATGGGGCATGTAAGACCTAGTAAGTCGCCATGGGGTGCACCTATTCTTTTAGTGGTAGAAGAAAGATAAGACTAAAATAACGTGTGTTGATTACAATGGTCTTAAAAAATTTACTTCTAATAAATAAATATCTTTTTCCAAGGATGGATGATCTTTTTGATCGGCTTTGTGGAGCAGGATATTTCATGAAGACTAATAGGTTGCCACATCAGATTTGGATATTTGAGGATGATGTCTCTAAGACTAGATTCAGGAGTAGATATGGGTATTATGAGTTCTTATTTTTACCATTTGGAATCACGAATGCACCATCAACTTTCAAGCAGATGATGAATGATTTATTTCATCCATATTTGGGAAAGTTTGTGATTTTCTTTTTAGATGATATCCTTGTGTATAGTAGGTCCCTTGAGGAACATGCTTAGCATGTGAGAATTATTTTTGATATTCTTCGAAAAGAAGTCATGTTTGCGAAATAAAAACAAATGTTATTTCTCTAAGCAACACCTGGGCATGTCATTACTATTAATGGTGTCCACATTGATTATGGAAAATTGAGGAAGGTTTATGAATGGCCAATCCTAAACATCATTACCCAAGTCAAGTTATTTTTTGGATTTATCAATTCTTCTTCCAGACATTTATTTAGAATAATACAAAGATTGCATTACCTCTCTCGAATCTTTCCAAAGGGGTAGAGAAAGGAAAGTACAATAAGTATAAGCCTATTGAGTGGATTGCTGAGGTGTTGGATAAGCTTTTTGTTGTTGTTATTCATGCTTTGAGAAAGTGAAGATGTTATCTCCATGGATCTACTTTTATGGTATTTGTGGATAACTCATCACACCAAAATACTTATGTAATTCTCCAGAGTTGAGGGGGGGAAAGGCTTTGTTTGTGCTTATGCAAGAGTTTGATTTTAAGATTTATATCAAAAAGAATCTACCAATAAAGTGGAAGATTATTTGAGTAGAACTAGCCAAGTGAATCAACTTTCATTTGTTGAGATTCAATCTGACCTATTTGACTCTCTCAAGAACTTATATCCCTGTGATGGATTTGGTAGGATTAGGGATATTTTCCATGTGGGATGACTCCTATTCCCATTAGTATATGGGAGTATTCTATTTCGAATGGTTTTCTCTTTTAAAAGGAAATGGCCTATGTATCGATGTTGTTGATGGTGCGAGGAGTCACACTAGTGTTGGGCATCCGAGTATCCTTAGGACTAAGCATTTGAAGAAGAGATTTCTTTTATCCAAAGTTCAAGGTTGATGTCGAATAATATGTTCAAAATTTCCAACAATGCCAAGATAAAGTTGAATGCTTGAGACATGGTGGCTTGTTGATGGAAATGCCTAAAAAGAAACGGCAAAGTGTTTTTATGGAATTTATGGTTGGAATACTATGGACTTTGAGGGGGAATAATGCCGTTTGGGTGATCATTGAGACTGACTCACCAATTTGGTTTTCTCATCCCTACAAAAGAGAATATCTCAACTACGCAACTTGCTCACATTTGTTTATTGAGAAGTTGTTGTCTTTATGGCCTGCCAGCTCTGATATTTCTAGTGATTGGGATCAAATGTTCACTAGACATTTCTAGTGTGAGGTGTTTCCAAAATTAGACACTACACTAAGTATGTGTTCATCTAGCCTCATGAACAGATAGTTGCAATCTTTCATTTTAGATACATAAGTTCAAAGGAGATTGATCCATTCACTATCGATATATGGCTCGAGCAATGTCGGTGAAGGCAATGTGTGTATGATTGAGGAGAACTTTCAAGGTCTGTACTCACTAGTCAATTACATATGTTGCTCCATTTAGTGGATGATTGAACTTTCAACGTCTATACTCAATAGTCAATTACATGTGGTAGTCCATTTAGCGGATGAGGTGGTAATATATCTTGTTCCTCATGCTCAATGGATGTTCTTCCTCGAGCATATCATGAAGACCCTAAAGGGTTTTATTAGCCAAAGGGAAAGGTCAATAGCATGGAATAGGGTTGATTGGTGCAAAACTCTCTAGTCTACATCTCAGAGTATCTCTCACGAGTGGATCCCACTATGCTTCGATTGTGGAGCAATAAGGATGATGAGAAAATGGTGTCACATGTACCAGTACAGGTAAAGAAAAACCAAGGAGGATGGATACAAAAATTCAACACAAGGGGTTTTCTCAATAGTGAAGTCATGAAAAAGTGGGTGAAAAAGTATTAAGAAGTAAAAATGACATATCCAAAAAAGGATTTAAAGAGACACCACTATGCATCACTTGCAATATCCAAAAAACTTAGAGCTACTTCCAAAGTGGGTGGAAAGGTATGAAGGGAAAAAATGGCAAGAATTGAGGAGAGAAGGACTTTAAGAGAGATGCTTGCCATATCCAAAAAACCTAGAGCTACTTCCAAAAGATTGTGATATCAAATGGTTACATGAGGCAATGGACCAAGCATAAAGGAATGGAGAAATGATAACAGATGAGGAATGGGAATATGCAAGGATGCAATCAAGCTCATGTAAGTGCATCTCTTTCCTTCCTACAAATGATTTCTATATTATGATCTATGTTTTCTATGGTAGTACAAGGTCTTTAACGCCATGTGATATGAGAGAAGACATTTTTACATGGAGCATGTGGATACAACCCAAGATTGTGGAATCATGGTGGTAAATTTTTCAACAAGATAATCAAGCAAGTGTGTACCAATATGCTCATCGACAAGCTTTATTACTGTGGAACAATTCTAAACACCTTGGAGGCTCAATTAACAACTTTAAACATTTATATATTGGATGTCAAGTGTTTCAAGGTGGTATGTTGAGGTCCTCACGCAACCATATCCAAGTGGGTTTATGGCAATCAACTCTACCATGATTAAGCAAAATGAAAGAGACACATTAAATGTGATATCTCAACATTGTGAACAAGAAATCATCATAAATTTTTAGTGAAGGTCCTTATAAACATTCTTTATGTAAACATAATTAATGCTTTTCATGATCCTCTAATTGAACCTAAATGATGCCAAGTGGTATTTCAAAATTTCTCCTCTCTCAAGAATGGTATTTCAAAATGAGGAGATTGAGGAGCTCATGGACAAGCTGGTGGAATTAGATTAGGATGCGATAAAGCAGGAGAGCATGAGATACCACCAGTGAACCAATCAAGTAGGATGAAGAAGGAGAACATGAGATACCACAAATTATAATTACCAATCAAGGAGATGGTTCCCGCATCTAAGATGATGAAGAAAACACATCACAAGATGTTAGTAATATGGAAGATGATGATTCCACTAGCACTACTACATGATAACCTGTTTTTTTCGATGCCTAGTATCGACGGTTTCCACGCTGCCAAAATACGCATCGATATAAACGTCAAAATATGCCGTTGAAATTATCATCAAAATAAACGTCGCAGATAAGCGTCGAAATACATGCTAGAATAACAATAAAAAAAGACATCAAAATAATAGTCAGAATAAGCGTCAAAAAAAAGCATCAAAAATCAAATTTTTTTATTTTTTATTTTGGACTTTAAAAAAAAGTAAGTGTGCAAAAAAGATAACTTTGATAAAAACCAAGTATTTCTTGGCAAATAAAATGTTATAGCTCATCATCGACTCTCTCATCCTTAGCTAGATCCATGGCTCCGAATACATCTATTTCCAAAAATAGCTCTCCATCTGCATCTTCATCAATAGGTTTAGCCTCTGTATCATCCTCTTCTATTTTAGGCATTAGAGGTGGTTGTGTTAAAAGTTGTTCTTCTATTTCTTCTTCGAATTCCAGATTAGTTGTTGTGTTTGCTTCTAGTTCAAGTGCTAGTAATTGTTGAATTACTACGCCTTCATTTGATCCTTCTTCTAGTTGTTCAACTGGGTCAATATCTGTGTGTGCTTTCTTGATGAGTGGGTTCCTCAACCTCTAATGCATCTGAAATTTCCGTATCTTCAAATATTTGTTTACTGAGTGGATCAATTTAGATTACAAACAACCACCTATGATCTCTCGGGTCCACCTTGAAGACGATCTGTTCATAATGTTCAGGTAGCACAAATGTGTCCCTTTGGTTTGTCCATATCTTTGTGGACTCTACTTGAACAAATCCACTCTTATCTCTACGCATGGTTGCTTATGGTCCTTGAGTCACTACCTTGAACCACTTCACATAAAAAATGAACATAGAAAATTTTCTGAACCCAACCTTGATAATGTCTTGTCTTGTTCCACATTAAGCAAGCATGATGCCAACTTCACTACTTAGATAACTTGCACTTGAACGACTTTCTTGCATGAAATTTTCTTTAACACTACAATCAAATGTTGTTCTCTTCTTATCTATTTTCTCCACTCGAAAGTGACGACCATGTGACCAAAGTGCACCGAATTTATGATACTGCAAGCAAAAGAAGATCATGAAATTGTATCAAGAACAAAAACTTATACAAGACTATGTCTTACGGTTTCTTATGTACATATAAAAACTCACTTACATGGTAATCACAACCACCTCACCAGTCTGTTTTGCTTGTTGTATGGTTTGCTGAAGCCATCTACTAGAAGGAAATTCTAGAAGTTGAGCAAGTGAATCTAGATATAGCAATGCTCTAGTTGCTCGACTCTTTCTAAAATTCAAATGATCGCGGTCTCTTTCCCTCTTTACTAGGTTATACCTCTCGATCCATTTCTCCATAGCACTTGAGTTGAGGATGTAAAATTTTTAATCTTTTCTTGCAATGCCATATCCATTGTTCTCTGAAGCCCTTGTCCTTGAGGCTCTTCCCCAAACGAGCCGATCATCCTCTTCTTGTGTCCACAATCGGTGGCATATCTGGGTCTACTGATGTACTAAGAAATTGTTATGTATATACAAGATATTCTTGAACAAGCCATCCCATTGCCATACTGCCCTCAGGGAAAGCTTTTTGACGAATAAAACCTTTCAGTGTCTTCATAAATCTCTAGAGGAAAAATATCCATCGACTATGAACAACACTTGCTATAGCAACCTCAACAACACATAAACAAGCAGGTGCAATTGAATGGCTAAGAAACTTGTTGGAAAGAATTTCTCCGCCATTGTAAAACTACTTCAATGGAGTTTAGGCGAGCTACTTCCAACGCGTTTCTTATAATCTCCTTCTTTGATATCCATCATGCCACTGCACTAATCTTGTATATTGTCACTCTTATGTCTTTGCTCAGGCAATCCTTAATGGCTATTGGCAGCACAAACTGTAAGATTTTGTGCCAAACTTCAAGCCACTAAGCTCTTCATCCTTTGTGAATGCTCCCTTCAAGCCATGCATACAACCAGTGGGAGTATAAAAACTCACTGATGCACTTCTTTACACACCGCTACTCTTATTTGGTTAAGTCCCAAGGTGCTCTAGGGAGAATCACCTTCCCATCAGGTCTAATCCGTGCTGCATGTGATCTACCTCTTGTAGATCATCCCTTTGTGCCTTGCTCTCTTTAGCACCTATGATGGTTTTCCAAAGCATATTAGCTATGTTCTTGAAAATGTGCATAGGGTCAAGAAGATGATTGACTAGAAGATCACTCCAGTATGATGGGAGTAGATGGAAGATGGATAGCCGCTTCATTGCGAGGGGTGAAAAACTTGGATCCACTTCCCATGCCCTCCTCCAATCACTTGGCTTAGCACATAAGGAGGCTTGACTAGAAATCTCTCTCACTCACAACTCATGGTTGTTAGGGAGATACTTTTTGTGTCCCTCGTAGACAACCTTCTTCAAAGCTGTTGAGTAATCGGGCCTCTAATCCAGGCCCACATATAGGGCATGCATTATAACCACATATTGAAAGCCCTGCTAAACATGCTAATCATTGTGATGAGATATGCAAATAATATAAAAAATACCAAAATCGTGAAATTAAATAAGATCAAGAAATATTAGAATAATTAACTTACCAAATCACTATCCATAGCCCAGCAATCATGTATGGTCCACATAAGTATTCCTCGCATTGTTGCAGCCTTTTCTCTAAACCTCTTAGATGCATCATGAACTTGGATAACATCCCATAACGTACGTAGCTCGTCAACTAATGGATCCAAGTAGATGTCCATGTTCTTAACCTTGTACTTTCTTGGAACTATCAAGGAAAGTAAAAGGTGCCCCTGCTTTATTGCTAACCATGGTGGCAGGTTATAATTCACTAGGCAAATGGGCCATGTAACACCATATTAGTGAATTTGGGAATCTCCCAATTCCCATTTTTGAATACTAGAAAAGTGGAACCCGATTAACATGCCTATAAGTTTCTCAAAATCCTATCATGTGACCTATCATTGGAAAGCGCTTCAAAAATGATATCTAGTGAGCTATAGTGCGCTCAATTTGGAGTAGTGATGTTCAAGATATGGAAGATCCAAAGTTTTGACCATGTGTCCCAAACTTGTGGGAAATTCCCATATTCCTCAATATAGTGTTATGTACTCCATGATGAACTTCGTAAACCAAATGGATTGACTCCATCCATTTCTAGTCCAAGAAGAATACGATGAGGCTCTTCTCCAAATTACACCCACTTCTCTTTGATATGCCTCCATGCTGGAGAATCAACGGGCACACGCATGTCATCTGTGGATCTGGTGTTTCAATGCCAAGTCATTAAAGATGCAATGGATTCGCATCTGAACATGTTTTGAATACATGGAATGATGGAGAAGTGTCGTAAGACTTTAGTAGGGACCCTTTGTCCTTGGACATCTTGCCTATATCTCAATGAACCACACTGTGGAAACTTGTGAAGAGTGGCGTACTCATGCCGAAAGAGAATACAATTATTTGGACAAGCATGGTGTGTATTAGAGTCCATCCCTATGGAGTGCAACATTTCTTTTACTTGTGCACGATCTGAAGGCATCTCATTATCTTCTGGTAGAATTTGATCCTTCAATAACTTGTTACATATAACAGAACGAATAATAAAAGAGAAAGACAAGACATTCATGCAAACATGTGAAATAGAGAGAGAGAAAGGGACACATACCCATAAGTTTTAAAATGCTCGTATCAGACCACCCATATATTAATTGCAAGTTCAATATGTCATTTTCTAGAACTTGATCTGAGTTCGTAAAAGCTTGCTCGTGTTCCAATCCCATCAAGGTTTCCTCTGCCCTTGCTATTTTGCTTTGCTCAGGTTGGATATCCACCGGTTCATTGTTTTTGGGCCGAACATTGACACCAGTAAGTGTAAATAGATGTTGCAAGTGCTCTACTAGAAATACGCCCCATTTTTTAGATTGCTCGTTGCAAATTCTTCGACGTTGGGTGACTTGGTACTCAATCACTACATGGACAAATCATTTTCTCCTTTAAATTGATAAAATTTTAAAGGTTTATAGCACTCATGGGCGCTCCATGTATGTTGAATATGCATGTGAATTTAGGTCCAAATGAGGGGGAGGGGGAGATTCTTTTATACTTCATGCGTGGCCTAGATGGTATATTCTTATTTTTTATGGAAAAGTGTCAGGCCGCCAAAAAATTAAAAATTTGAATTTGAACATGACTTAAAAAATGAACTTAAGTGGCTGTCGATATCCACGTCGATATAATCATCAAATTTGTCGGATCTCAGTGGCGTACTTCTTTTTGTCGGCTCTATGCCTCTTTTTGTATACTTTTTATCGGCTCCATTATGAGCTATGTAACTTTTGTTACTTAATAGAAATTGTTGTTTCATGACATTTAAGTACAGAACATGGATGTAATTTGTAACAGTGGTATGTAGGTACACCCAGCTGTGCAAGACTGCACCTGGGTGTACCATTATATAAAAAAAATTAAACCTGCATTTGTTGATATGAGCGTCGATATAAGTGTCTAAATAAGCATCGAAATATATGTCGCAAAGAGCATCATTGTTAACAACAAAATATGTGTCAGAATATTAGTCGTTATTGACGTCGATACTGGGCGTCAAAATAAGTGTTGAAATAGATGTTTAAAAATATATTTACTTTCCACGTGTATTTCGATGTTTATATTGACGCCAATATTGACGGATTTATATTGACACTTTTTTTCACGCGTATATCGACACTTTTGCAAATTTTATATATGTTCAAAACCATCAAAAATCAACCTGCATGTAATAGTGTAGTGAAATAGACTTTTTTGTTGATATTAGGACTCATTGGCATGTATGGATTTGATTCAAGACATAGCCGATGAAGGGCAATCCCAACTAATCACCAATAGATTTATTTATTTATTAGATTACTTTTCATAATTGTTGGCATGAAAAATTTAAGTAAAATTTATAGACTAATGCTCTCTACTCTCTCGATTTTTGGAGGTTATCCCAGGGTTTCATGGCTATGCTCTTGGCTTTGGGGGATTCTCCCAAGGTTTTTATGGCTATATATGTGGCTAGTTTGTGGCTAAACTGCATGTATGACTACATGTACAACTGCGTGTATAACCGTGTTTGTACCACGAGATGATAACTACTTCTCGCACTCCCTTCTCTCTTTAAATTATGCGGTTAAGTTTCACAGTTAGTCCCCCCATTCTCTTATAGTGTTAGGGCAAGATATACATGTAATGGAAGAGCACCTATGCCCATGGATATTGTTATTATGCTTATGCTTTATAGTATGAAGTGTCATAGATTGTATGTATGGGTGGGATTCTATCATAGCCTTTGACATGGAGCACACTCCTTTTTGGCCTTACTTTGAATAGTGAAGGCTTATGGAAATGAAATTGTTTGCTATGATCATGCTATCCTTAAGAGATATTTGGGTGGTATTCTCCTTCATTAAAATATGTGGTGAGCACCTTTTGTGTTAGTTTGGTGGGTGTGTGGTCTGGGTACTAGCTTAACACATTCATAATTGAGACTTTTCACGTTCCCAAGGGGTCCATTTTGTGTGGTCATAATGTGGCTAGTGTTAGAGGCCAATCAGACACTCCTTATAATAGTGTGAGTTGGTCTAGTAGCCATATAGTTGGGATTATGGATCATTTGTGAGTAGTTCCACTTATGGAGCTCTACCTTGGGACTACGGTATTCCAAGGGTCCAAGCTAGTGGTTAGGTAGTGTGAGTGTCATGGTGATGTCTAGGGTTGTGTGGTATGGGATGCACATGTTTTATGGGCGTGTGCATAGGGTTTTGCCGATAGTATCTAGCTCGATGGGTGGCTTACCACTATGTGTGGTTTGCAGCCTATGGTTGGGTGGCGACATGTGCTAGCCAAACCCCTATATGGTTGGGTGGCTTACCACTATGTGTGGTTTGCAGCATATGGTTGCAGGGTGGCTTACCACTATGTGTGGTTTGTAGCCTATGGTTGGGTGGCGACATATGGTTGGGTGGCTTACCACTATGTGTGGTTTGCAGCATATGGTTGCAGGGTGGCTTACCACTACGTGTGGTTTGTAGCCTATGGTTGGGTGGCGACAAGTGCTCGCCAAACCCCTATATGTTCTCTCTATTTGTTTGCATTCACAATGGTGTGTGGTGTTATATGGTTATGGATGAGCTTATAAGTGAGTGTTGGTCGTGGACAAGTACATAAGTGAGTGTTGGTCGTGGACAAGTACATAAGTGGATTCTTCTTTAGGTGTGTTTCATGGTGGTAGAAAAAATGATTAGACATTCTTGTACTGTATAGTTCATGCTTCCCATTTGTATTAGCACTTGTGGACATGAGAAAGTATGTGAGGCAATCTACAAAATGGAAGCTACGGCGGTGAGGTAAGATTCAAGCATTGATTTCATTTTCGACACATGAAAATATTATTGTTTCAAGACATAATCGTTGAAGGGCAAACCTAACTTATCACCAATAGATTTATTTCTTTGTTATATTACTTTTCACAATTGTTGGCTTGTAAAATTTAAGTACAATTTGTAAAATAATGATGTCTGCTCTCTTGGGTATGGGCCTAGGGTTTCACAGCTTTGGTATGGGGGATTATCCCAAGATTTCGTGGCTATGCTCTTGCCTTTGGGGGATTCTCCCAAGGTTTTTGAGGCTATATATGTGGCTAGTTCATGGGTAGACCACATGTATAACAGCATGTACAACCACGTGTATAACCGCGTTTGTACCACGAGATGATAAGTACTTCTCCACTCCCTTCTCTCTCTAAATTACGTGGTTAAGTTTCCCAGTTAGACCCCCCATTCTCTTATAGTGTTGGGTCAAGATATGCATGTAATGGAAGAGCACCTATGTCCATGGATATTGTTATTATGCTTATGCTTTACAATATGAAGTGTCCTAGATTATACGTATGGGTGAGATTCTATAACAGCTTTTGACATGGAGCACACTCCTTTTTGGCCTTACTTTGAATAGTGAAGGCTTGTGGAAATGAAATTGTTTCCTATGGTCATGCTATCCTTAGAGATATTTGGGTGGCATTCTCCTTCTTTAAAGTGTGTGGTGAGCACCTTTTGTGTTATTAGTTTGGTGGGGTGTGGTCTAAATTAGCAAGGGGTGTGTGTGTGTGTGAGTGAGTGAGTGAGTGAGTGAGTGAGAGAGAGAGAGAGGTGTGTGTGTGTGTGTGTGTGAGAGAGAGAGAGAGAGGGGTGTGTGTGTGTGTGTGTGTGTGTGTGTGAGAGAGAGAGGTGTGTGTGTGTGTGTGTGTGTGTGTGTGTGTGAGAGAGAGAGAGAGAGAATGAGAGAGGGGATCCATGTTTGATGTAATTTTAAGATAAGATTTCACAACTTCATGAAGCAGCTCAACATATGATAACAGTTGGGTCGCAGCAGCACTCGTCCAAGATCCAGCAGCAACAAAGTGCAGCAAGACTGCAATATCGCCACACGTATGAACATTAGAAACAATAAAACGAGGAGCTACAGACAGCAAGCACGAAGAAAACACTTTGATCTCACCATCCTCTCAAGAAGCCTCCACGGCTACGAGTCTCGTATTGGTAACTCTGCGGAGGAGGAGCCACAGGCGGGTATCCTGCTTCACAACCAAATTACAAAAATTAAAGCAAAAAACACACTAATTAAGAAACCATACTAGTGGAAAATATGCGCCAAAATTCACGATAAATCACCTGGAGGGGGATAGCCGTAGGGCTGCTGATGTTTTTTACCCCCCATTTTAGATTAGCGACGCTTAGGATAATAAGGACTAAGGGTTAGAAGCGTAGGCTATGGATTAAAAGACTAATTACGGGCTAATTAAGATTTAATCGTCGGGGGCTCTGGGTGCTTGTGTTGCAGGTTGTTGGTAGATATACAAAGCTGGAGACGCGTTTCGTGTTGAGTTGATATTTACACACATCTTTTGCGTAAGCAAGGGAGCATCGTGACGGGGAAGCCAAGCAGTAGGAATTCTACGTTGAAACCGCGTACGGCATGTCGGCGTGGTGGGCTTCAAGGGCTGAAAATTTCCACTTGAAGGCCATTAACTAAGTTGACC